>NC_049253.1:15317835-15626659 GCF_011100685.1 Canis lupus familiaris
GAAAGGGTCAACCAGGAAATTAGAGAAGAAATAAAAAGATTCATGGAAACTAATGAGAATGAAGATACAACCATTCAAAATCTTTGGGATACAGCAGAAGCAGTCCCAAGAGGGAAATACATCCCAATACAAGCATCCCTCAAAAAATTTGAAAAAACTCAAATACACACACTAACCTTGCACCTAAAGGAACTGGAGAAAGAACAGCAAATGAAACTACATCCAGCAGAAGAAGAGGGTTAATAAAGATTCAAGCAGAACTCAATTAAATAGAGACCAGAAGAACTGTAGAACAGATCAACAAAACGAGGAGTTGGTTCTTTGGAAGATTAATAAGATAGATAAACCATTAGCCAGCCTTATTAAAAACAAAAGAGAAAAGACTCTAATAAAATCACGAATGAAAAAAAGGAGAGATGACAACCAATACCAAGGAAATACAAACATAAAAACATGTTATGAGCAGCTATAGGCCAATAAATTAGGCAATCTAGAAAAAATGGACGCATTTCTGGAAAACCACAAGCTACCAAAAATGGAACAGGAAGAAATAAAAAACCTCAACAGGCCAATAACCAGGGAGGAAATTGAAGCAGTCATCAAAAACCTCCAAAGACACAAAAGTCCAGGGCCAGATGGCTTCCCTGGGGAATTCTATTAAACATTAAAGAAGAAACAATACTTATTCTACTAAAGCTGTTCCAAAAGATAGAAAGGGATGGAATACTTCCAAACTCATTTTATGAGATTAGCATCACCTTAATTCCAAAACCAGACAAAGACCCCACCAAAAAGGAGAATTATAGACCAATATCCCTGATGAACACAGATGCAAAAATTCTCAACAAGATACTAGAAAATAGGATACAACAGTACATTAAGAAGATTATTCACCATGACCAAGTGGGATTTATCTCCAGGATGCAAGGCTGGTTCAACACTCATAAAGCAATCAATGTGATGGATCATATCAACAAGAGAAAAAACAAGAACCATATGATCCTCTCAATAAATGCAGAAAAAGCATTTGACAAAATACAGCATCCATTCCTGATCAAAACTCTTCAGAGTGTAGGGGTAGAGGGAGCATTCCTCAGCATCTTAAAAACCATCTACGAAAAGCCCACAGTAAATATCTTTCTCATTGGGGAAACACTGGGAGCCTTTCCCCTAAGATCAGGAACACGAGAGGGATATTCACTCTCATCACTGCTCTTCAACATAGTACTAGAAGTCCTAGCCTCAGCAATCAGGCAACAAAAAGAAATCAAAGGCATTCGAATTGGCAAAGAAGAAGTCAAACTCTCCCTCTTTGCAGATGATATGACACTGTACATAGAAAACCCAAAAGACACCACCCCAAGATTGCTAGAACGCATATAGCAATTCAGCAATGTGGCAAGATACAAAATCAATGCCCCGAAATCAGTAGCATTTCTATACACTAACAATGAAACTGAAGAAAGAGAAATTAAGGAGTCAATCCCATTTATGATTGCACCCAAAAGCATAAGATACCTACGAATAAACCTAACCAAAGAGATAAAGGATCTATACCCTAAAAACTATAGAACACTTCTGAAAAAAATTGATACAGATGCAATGAAACGCCAGGACACCTGCACCCCGATGTTTATAGCAGCAATGTCCACAATAGCCAAACTGGAAGGAGCCTCGGTGTCCATCGAAAGATGAATGGATAAAGAAGATGTGGTTTATGTATACAATGGAATATTATTCAGCCATTAGAAATTACAAATACCCACCATTTACTTCGACTTGAATGGAACTGGAGGTATTATGCTGAATGAAGTAAGTCGATCAGAGAAGCACAAACATTATATGGTCTCATTCATTTGGGGAATATAAAAAATAGTGAAAGGGAATAAAGGGGAAAGGAGAGAAAATGAGTGTGAAATATCAGTGAGGGTGACAAACATGAGAGACACCTAACTGGGAACAACGGGTGGCGGAAAGGAGGTGGGCAGGGATTTGGGGTGACTGGGTGACGGGCACTGAGGAGGGCACTTGACGGGATGAGCACTGGGTGTTATGCTATATGTTGGCAAATCGAACTCCAATTTAAAAAATATACAAAAAAATAAATAAGTTCAAAGGTGTGGTTGTCCTGAATGAGAAGCTCTTTACCCAGATGTCTACCTCACCTCCTTCAAGTCCTTGGTCAAGAATCCCCATTGCAATAAGGTCTTTTTTGAAAACTCCATTTAAAATTGTAAATTCTACTTACTCCCAAAGTATCCCAGCACTCCTTATCATTTTCTATTTTTCCCCTAGCAATTTTTTCCATCTGATAGTTAATATAGTTTATCTGTTTGCTATCATTATCTACCTACTACAATGTACATTTCATGAAGGCAGGAGTATTCTTTCTAAGTTTTTCTCTATTTTTTCTTTATTTCTATAATTCTAACCCTTGGAAAAGAAACTGCCATAGAATCTGCATTTAAGAAATATTTATTGAAAGAATAAAGATATTTTTGATATTTCAAAGCCCTATTTTTATTGCAGTTAAACAATCTCCAATATTTTTCTATAGATTTTTAAAGAGTTCATTTGAGTCATTAAAATTTATACAAACCAAAGTACGATAGACAAAAAGTGATATCAGAATTCTTGGTCTTATCAAGATGCAGAAAGTCAAAAAACATACTTCAGGTACAAAGACCAAACAGCAAAACACAACTAATCTAACAGCAATACTATTATCTATAATCCAGTATTCAAGAGACATATCACATTGATTTTATATTCTAGGAAAGAGACACTAGGAAAATTCATAATAAATTTCTGGCTCATTGCCTTTTTTTCTCCTTTATTTTATTCAAAAGAAAAGACACAATTCCTAGAGAATGAGAGAAGATATTTCTGTTTTGTTTTGTTTTGTTTTGTTTTGTTTTTCTGAAACCTATAACTTCTCACCATAGCATAATCCTTGGAATAAAAACAGACTTAAAGACAGACCTCCCTTTACTCCAGTATGGTCTTTGTGTGAGCCTGATGTACTGAAAGAGCATAGGTTTCAGAATCAGACATATCTATGTCTGAATCCTAGTGTGATTACACATGAGATGCTAGACAAGCCAGTAAACCTCTGCAATTTTTGGTTTCCTCATTTATAAATTCAAGATAGGAAATTTGCATAGGTTGAAGATAATGTATGGGAACTCTCTAGCCCACTAGAAACTCAGGAAAGGTCTCTCTTAATACAACGGAGATTAATTTTATAATAACAAGCCCTAAACGATGGTGTTTAGCTATAGAGAACTTCTGTTGTATTAAATATTACTGGCTTTCATTCGATGTTCTCTATGACATGACACTCAAATGGTACACTTTTAAGCTTTTTTCCTGACACTTTTCTAACAAAACAGGAGAAAATTCAATCTCAAAGAATTATTGGCAAAAGTGGGTAGCAAGTTGTCTTCAGATAATATGCTTTACTATAGCATGTAACAATATGTAAGAGAATGAATGCTAGAGTCACCATAGCTGACTGTCAACACTGACTCTATCAAAACTATCCTGGGCAACTCACTTAACCATCCTGGGCAACTCTGAATCAGTTTCCTCTTTGTGAAATAGAACTATCTCATAAAATTCTTGAGGGAATTAAGTGAAGTAACACATACAAACTGCCTAGAACAGTGCCCGGTAGGAAACAAACATTCAATAAACATTATCTATGAATACTCTGAAAACATAAATTTAGAAACAACTTTTGCAATTTCAAATATGAGATGTATTTTTCATTGCTTGATTATTTTTGTCATATGCAGATATTTTTCTAACTCAAAAAACCAGAAACTAGTATAAACAATTCCTTACAAATAGAAAACATATATACCTGTTTTCCTTATAATCATCTTTTTTCTGAGGGCAAGGAGACCAAAAAGTTTACCTAAATTATTAAACAAGGTAGAAACTCTAGATTTTAATTAATTCCATGTATAATTTCTATATTCTCTGTGGTAAGTTTTTAAAATAAATTCTATATTATTTTTATTTGAAATAAGATGCTTCAGAAAAGTGTCAAAGCTTAATGTCAACTTTTAAAAAAAATCCAAAACTAAATTATTTACACATGATCAATAGATGATTTAAAAATATATAAAGTCAAGAGTAAATAATGCCATACTGATCTAATTTCTTTCATTGGTAAGTTTTCTTAATGATTTTGTGAACTTTTTAAAGATTTTTAACAAGAACTTGATGAAATAGTTTATAATATTTTTAGGATTAAAATAGGAAAATGTTATCTAAGTGAAACTGTTACTGAAATGAATTTCTAATAATTTCAAAATAGCAGCCAAAGTTGGAATTGTGTATACAATTAAAATCTATATAACTACATATACAAAGTTGTGCATTGCACAACCTACGCAACTAAACACAGAGGCAATGAATTGTTAGTTTCTTCAACTATATATATATTTTTTAAGATTTTATTTATTTATTCATGAGAGACACAGAGAGAGAGAGGCAGAGACATAGGCAGAAGGAGAAGCAAGTTCCATGCAGGAAGCCTGATGTGGGATTCGATCCCAATCCTGGGACTCTGGGATCATGCCCTGAGTCAAAGGCAGATGCTCAACTGCTGAACCACCCAGGTATCCCTTCAACTATAAAGTTAAAGGGATTTTACCATGATCAAAAGTTTGTCAACTTAAAAGGAGCCTCTAAGGAAATGTAGTAATTTTCACCCCTTAGCTCTTTCCCACTTAACTTTTCCAAATCAATTACTTGTATGAAAACATAAAAGTCATTCCTAACAAATTTTCAGAAAGACAGCACTGGGATAATAGCTAATAAGTCAAAAAAGAAAAAGAAAATCAAGATCCAAAAACTCTGAATAGGCTTAATCAATAGCATGTAGTAATCAAGATAAAATTTTAAGGTTTTTTTTTTTTTTTTTTTGGTGAGCTCTGCACCCAATGCATGGCTTGAATTCACAAACCTAAGGTCAAGAGTCACATACTCTACCAATTGAACCACCCAGGTACCCCAACAGTGTGATTTTATTTTTATCCTGGTTTTCAAAAAATCAATTGTACTGGAGTCTCAAGGAGAAAACCCAACTTAGCAGAAGTTCTTATGAAAAACACCTGTGGGATTTAGTTGACTTCAAGTTCAATAACAGACAAAAGCATAATGGACTCTACAAAAGAGCTAATGCAATCTTAGATGGCATCAATTGATGTATATTTTGCAGGACTGAACTGCTGATAGTACCACTGTATTTTTCATTGGTCAGATTCTTCATGAAGTATTGTGTCCAGTCTAGGTATCAGATGACAAGACATATCAACTGTAAAGGATTAAAGTTAAATCAGATTAAAGTTAAATTACTGTCAATAGTATCTTCACAGCTGGTACTTCAAACAATCGAACAATTATTTCCTTAACTTTTATCTTCAAATCAACTAACCCATCATCTAATTTAAATGTATCTTCCAGAACTTTGTATCACTATCATAAATGGAAATCCAACACCACTTCCCCAAAGTAGAAAAAGTGAAAATAAAACTGTGATTATATTTTAACTGGGTACTGTTGTCAGCCAGAGCTCAGTTTGAGGCCTGCTCTCTCTTTATAAAAAGTTACATTATGATGTATTAGTTGTTAAATATATATTACCATCAAACTTAGATCTTTCTTTACTAATGAGAAGAATTATAAAAGTTCAAAAAAGTCTGTGCTTAGATGCTATTTATGAACCTCAGGCGTACTATCTAAAATTATCTTCTTCATAAATAGTATGTATCTCCACTTTGGGAAACTAAAGTAAAACTAACTGGTATACCAGGCTATTTCGGTCTGGAGATTTAATCTGGAGAAGACTAGAAACACTATAGAGAGCTCCTCACTCAAAATTACCTTCCTGAATAATGAGAAAATTATCTGTAGATGTGTGTCTGTTTGATAATGGTGCTCCCCTATCATGATTTCTCTGCTCCTGGCAACATCTATCACGGAGACATGTCTCATGGAACAAAATGATATGCGTCCATGAAAGATAGTGGGATTAGGGGGCGGGAGTGGGAGAGAATGGAAAAGAGTAAGAAAACTGAAAAAGAGGATCCACGGTTTCTACTCTTTGGTGATCTTCTTAACCTTGACTCCTCAATTCCTCTCTTTATAATTAACCTAAGAATTTGATATATCTGTGGAATTCGTGGTCCTCAAATGCCTGAAAACAGCTCATTCTCTCATTTAAGATAACATATTTGCTCATTATAATCCAAGTAAATGAGATAAACATCTCTACGGAATAAAATGTCCTAAATTCACAAATCTTTTTAACAGACTCATTAAATTTGTCTTCTCAGCTTAAAGTTCTAGTTCTCTGCAACTTGTTGAAAGACTGAATTTTCAATAACCCTAATTGTCTAGATAAATAGATAAATCAAAGAGCATAAGATAGTGATAGCAGCCCATGATGAATTTAAAGAAAGGTTTCATTTTCACATCAAATATTTAGCACTAACACGGTGTCATACATACAGTAAATGCTAAAGATGAATTATTAATTAACTTTTCAGCATCACTCAAGGAACAATAGTTTTAAAAAAAAAAGTAGCATAGACCAGAATGAGAAAAAACTATATATTTATTCAGTGTCTGTTGCATAGCAAGAACTTACCCAAAATTCTTTTAATATCCACTTAACTGATCTATAAGTGAGAAAAATTCACATATAAAACTGACAAAGTTTAAGTAATTTGCTCAAGGTTATAGAGTTAGTAAGTAGCAGGGCAGAAATTAAACCCAAGCCCCGAGCTTGGGGAATGGGGAGATGTTGATCAGCAGTACAGACTTCCAGTTATAAGATGAATAATTCTGAGGATATAACGTACACCATGGTGACTATAGCTAACAATACTGTATTACATACTTGAATGTTGCTGAGAGTAGAACTTAAATATTCTCACCATAAAGCAAAACCAAAAAAAGGCAATTACGGGAGGTGATGAGGGTGTTAACTAACCTCATTGTGGTAATCATTTTGCAATATGTTTGTGTAACAAATCATCACATTGTGTGTCTTAAACTTAATATGTTAATTATATCTCAATAAAGCTAGAAAAAATATGCCTTAAAAAAGCTGAGGCAGCCAAAAACTCTGAGACTCAGTAATAGCTCAATTTATCCTGGTCATCATCATCATCATCCTCATAGCATAACTTTCTCACCAGATCTTCTCAAATTAGATTCTCAAAACTTAGCAGACCATATGTTTTAATTTTTATTTTTCAGGCCACATGTTTTTAAAGATCTAGCACCTAATAAGGAGAACACAGTAGTGTCTAATAGTTGTTTATATGAATGATTATGGATAAAAACTATCCATAATATGAGAATTGTTGGCAGTTTCTTTTTTTTTTTTTAAGATTTTATATATTTATTCATGAAAGACAGAGGCAGAGAGGGAAGCAGGCTCCATGCAGGGAGCCTAACATGGAACTTGATCCTGGGACTCCAGAATCACACCCTGGGACAAAGGCAGCGCTAAACCGCTGAGCCACCCAGGGATTCCTTTGTTGGCAGTTTCTATTGAAAATTAGTTAAGCTGTAACAGATCCCCCAAAATTATAAAAATATAAAGTATTCCAATTGTTTTTAACTTTCATTGTTTTCATGGCAATACTGAAGCAAGTAAAAAGATATAAAATTAATAAGTGTGATATGCTTTCTCGTACTTCAAAGTTTCTTAACTAATATATACCATAAATCACATACAATATTGAGCCTTTCAAATATTTCAAAGAAACCAGAAGCTATGTTTGGGCAAACTATGTAATAGAGGGAAAATTAAGTAGAAGTCAGGTTGGGTAAAACACGAATTTTCTAAAAGACTGGTTTTCTCCATATATTTAAGTAAGACCAGACATTCCCTGCTGATAATAACGTTCTAACAAGAAACAAACAAACAAACAAACAAAAACTGTTATTGTAGACAAGATTTAACCTCTGTATGCTATAAAAAAAGAAATACATGTTTTCTCTCTGGAATGTCATTATGACATGGTCAAGTATAGGAAGAAAAGTTAAATTTTTCAAAATAACTGCCAGGCTTGTACTTTCATGATTTTATTATTTCTGGTATTATGTTTATAAAAATGTTAATGAGTCACTAAGAGTATAAAGAATTTGCTTGTCCATCCTTTCTTCAGCCATAGAGAAAGTTGATGAGAGATTATGTACTATCTCGAAATCTGTCAAATCAGCAGTATTGAAAGCCAGTGATAATATTCACTTACAGGCTACTGAACAGGTTCATAAAAGAAGAGAAGAGCAAGGGAACCCGAAACCATGTTTACTTTTAAATCAACAAATATCAGTTATAAACTAAGTGAAATCCAGTTGATAAGTGCCTTTGAGAATATAAAAAATTCAAGCAACACACAATCTCTGTACTCAGTAATGTGTTTTTAAATTTAGAGAAATTTTTTAAAACACATAAAAATGAGCAAGCAGTATGAGCGTGCAATTATATTAAATGTAAATATTTTGTTAGTGCTTCTAAGCAAAGGTCAGCAGACAAAACAGACTACTAGCTTCCACTCTTCTTGAGAAGTAGAGAATGATCTTAACACTATATATTTTGGGGATCCCTGGGTGGCTCGGCGGTTTAGCGCCTGCCTTTGGCCCAGGGCACCATCCTGGAGTCCCGGGATCGAGTCCCGCGTCGGGCTCCCGGCATGGAGCCTGCTTCTCCCTCTGCCTGTGTCTCTGCCTCTCTCTCTCTCTCTCCCTCTCCCTCTCTCTGTCTATAATAAATAAATAAATAAATAAATAAATAATTAATTAATTAATTAAAAAAATAAATAAATAATCTTTAAAAAAACTATATATTTTGTTTTTGTGATGCACAAACATGAAAGAATTCTGAAACACAGTAGAAATCTACGAGGAATTACTTCAACAGAAGATAAAACTAAAGTCTAGACTCATTACTACCACAGGTGGTAGCCAGGAAGAGATACACAAGCATTTACTCTAAGCTGACTCACAGTCCAAACTCCTAAGGACATCCAAGGACTTCTAACTTCAAGTAAAGTACCTCAAATGTATACTAAACACATGCAAATTGAAGTCTGTGGATCAAAGTGTTGTTGCAATAAGCAAGTATCAATAAGAAATCAGGAGAGTACCAAATGCTACAGAAGTGTGTATTTATCCTGTTAAAAACACTGTAAGAAATATTTCCCTTACCGTTTAATTTTATTTACCATAGTGTTTTACCTTTTTAAGTAAAAGTAAAATTTAACCTGTATTTTATATAAAGCATTAGATGAATAAGACTAAAATACCAACTACCACTCAAGAAACGTTTCATTCAAGACAAACCTTAAAAACTTTAAGTGGTAGTACTGTGAACCAAAAAGCTAAAATGTAACACATGTATGACAAACATAAATATTTGAGTTTAGACATTGTATTAAAACAGTAGCTGACCTACATTTTCTTTCTGTTGATGTTTATCACCACAATTTAATCCAACAGAGATTTATTGAGCACTCATTATGGACCAGCCACTGTGACAGATGCTGGGATAAAGAGATGAATGAACTAATTAAATGGTGGTCCAGAATCTAGCATTGGTTTTTCTCCTCACAATTTTCACACTCTTCTCCTCCCATTTATCTCATCTCATCTAAGCTGAATTTTGAACCAATAAAAATTAATCTGATAAAAAGCATTTGGAGAAATTCATATCATTTTAGATTTGATCCAAATATTTTCCAATTTCAGTGAAATAAGCAAAGTAATTCAATTATAAAATTCAAAACAGACTATTGCATAGTTGTAGCTCCATCTTGCATTTTTCAATAATAGTCATCTTTTCAATATTCCTCTTTTAATCTCTATCTCTCCCACATACACACACCCCTACAACATTAATCCACATTTAATCTTTTAGACATCATTCTCAGCTAATTAGCTAACTTCTTGAATGATCATAATTTCAACATTTTCATTGGTCATGTATATTATTTAAAACCTAAAATCATAGTAATGTGCTGCCTCTCTATAACAGTATATACAGTAAATGCTATTAAAATAGCTCTAAAGTGAGTCGGGCAAAATATAAAATCCATATTGAATGTGAACTCATTTCTGCTGATTCACTATGAGAAACAACATAGTCGGAAGGTAGAGGAATTTAACTTGAGCAACCTTGAAGCCCCACTTAGGAAACGGGGGCACAGGTGGTGCTTCATCTGCCTCTATTGAATGAAGATCATGATTTTGGAAATGAAAACTGAACAGCAGCTACATAGATGTTGCACAAGAATAGGGTTTATTCATTCATAAGCCTTACTTTGCCAGGCACTAGCATTTAGATGAGGGAGAAAGAGAATAATATCATTACAAATCCCCACATAGAAGAAAGGAATGATACCTCACTGGCAGAGGTTACAAATCCAGTACAAAGGCAAGAGATTGTAGTCTCAAACAGACTATCTGCTAAAAGTCAAATCCTTCTTAGGAAAAAGTACTCTACTTCAGAAATTCATTCTCTTTCTCTCTCTCTCTCTCATTCTTGCCTCTCTGATAATATCCTTATGCACAAGATTAAAAAATATTAATATTCTATTTCGGACTTATTTGTAATATAGACATGATAGAAATTTATATAGGGAACGGCTTCTTCATTTTAAAATAAATAATAACAAAGGAAGGAAATATTGGAAAGAGTCCAATATAGTCAAACTACAAATATAAAATGATTTGAAAGAGAAAAGGAGGGGGATCCCTGGGTGGCGCAGCGGTTTGGCGCCTGCCTTTGGCCCAGGGCGCGATCCTGGAGACCCGGGATCGAATCCCACATCGGGCTCCCGGTGCATGGAGCCTGCTTCTCCCTCGGCCTGTGTCTCTGCCTCTCTCTCTCTCTCTCTCTCTGTGACTATCATAAATAAATAAAAATTGAAAAAAATACTTTTAAAAAAAATTCCACATATGAGTGAAATTATATGGTACTTGTGATTCTTTCTCTGACTTACTTTGCTTAGCATAATATTCTCTGGCTCCATCTACATCATTGCAAATGGCAAGATTTCAATCTTTTTCATGGCTGAGTAGTATTCCTGGGTGTGTGTGTATGTGTGTACCACATCTTCCTTATCCATTTATTTGATTATCATTATGAAGTCATGAAGTTTCACATATTTGATGTCTTTTAATCCAATACATTCATTGATCCTTATATGAGGAAGCCTCTTTAATTTGGCTCCTATGCCATGTTTGTCATAACTCATAACAATATTTGGTAGTTTCCTCACTTCCTGCTGTAACAAGATCTTTTTGATCCCTCTTGTACATTCTCTGTCCTGGACCTGGAAACACTCATTTCTGCAAAAACTGTGGTTTCTTTTTATGGAAAAAAAAGAAATTTTAAAACCATAGCTTGAGTACAATTAATTATTGTCTCAGGACTTTTTTTAGCAGACAGGGCTAGGAAACAACTTGTTTTAAGAAAAAAAATGTATCATCATGAATTCGTGTTAATTTTTCCAATGCAAATTTAGGTTGATGTTTTTAGTTAATTTTTTGTTTGTACTTCTATATGTGTCTTATGCTAAAAAAAAATGGGTTCCTAACAGCTTAACATAATTAGTTACTAATTAGTTTCGAACAATACCATCGGTAACACTAATAACTGAAAAAACAATCTAATACTTCTTTGCAGATCTTTTTATCCTTAGGGCATATTCACTAGAGCTTTACAGTCAAAATTATTATGTTTTAAGGTCACTTGAAGAATCTACTCTCTGTGTCACGAACCTACCAACTCAATTTGTTTCATTTTGCTCCCAGTTTTTAGGAACTCCTTTTTACTTTGGATTAATTTATTACATAGTTAGGTAAAACATTCTCATGGTTCCAAAGTCAAATCTAAAAATTTAAAATTAAAAAGATATATTCTGAGAACTCCAGCTTCCATTTCTACCCCTCCACTCTGTTCCTTCCACAATCCTTGCAGTTCTCAAAATAATGCCCCCTAGAGTCATTTGGCAATGTTTGGTTGTCACAACTAGGAAGATACATCTATAGGTTAGAGGCCAGGAATGCTGTTACCCATTCTACAATGCATGAGATAGTCCTACAGCAAGGAATTATTCAGTCCAAACTTTCAATATCATTGCTGCTGAGAAACCCTACTCTATAAAAAACACTTGTTTCTTTTAGTTTTGGGCTACTCTTTCATTTTCAAATACAAGCAAAAGAAAAAATTACTTTCTTAGATAAACAGTATGTATAATACATAGTTTTCCCCTTATATTTTTATGTAATGATCTACCCTGGAGTGCATTTCAAAGCAGTGTATAGATAAATTATTAATTCTTTTTTACAGGGGCATAGTACTTCATAATGTGGATGCATAATTGTTTATTCAACTACTTATTCATGGATATTAGACTTGAATCTTTTTCTATTAAAGACAGTTCTGCAATGAGTAGTATTGTGCATATGTCCTTTGTACTTTTGCAATATCTATTTATTTGGATGAACTTCTAGAAGTGGGGTTGTTAGGTCAGGTTTGTACCTTCTTCATTCCCATCAGGCAATAAAATGTATTTTCAGATTTTCTTATTATTGTTTTTCTGAAGATTGAGAAATTGTGTGAGTATAATTTTAGTTTGCATTTCTCATTATTTGTGAGTTGAATAGCTTTCATTTCATTTAAGACCATTAGCATTTATTATTACATTTTTTAGTTAGCTTCTGCCAATTTTTCTTGGTGTTACTGGTCTTGTTCTACTGTAATTTTAGCAGCTTTTTTGCATTTGAGATAGAAATCTTTTCTCTGTAATATAATCACACTTTTCCCAGTTTATTATTTTTTCTTTTAATTTTCCTTTAGCTTTTTTCCATGCAAAAGTTTTTTCAATTTTAGCACAAATTTATGTCATTTTCCATGTCTTCTTTTGCATTTTCATCAAGAAAATTTTCCCATTTACAAATTATAAAGGAATCTGCACATTTTTTTTTAGTAGTTGCACGACCTCTCTGATACATTTGGAATTTTTCCTGGCATATGGTTCAAGGAAGGATCAAATTTTATCATTTTCCATGTAGCTATTTATTATACCAATATTATTTATTACAGTATCCATCTTTTCAGCACTGCTTTGATATGCTAACTTTATCTTATAACAATTTCTATATGCACTTGGAACTATTTCTGAATTTTTTTATTCTATTTGTCTAGTTATATTTCTATCACATTGGTCTGTCTAATTATATTTCTATCACATTGGTCTGTCTAAGTCATGCACCAATAACGTCTGCTAAAACTAGCATCTCGATCATTTCAGAGCTTCCCTAGCTATTCTTGCTTGGTGTTCTTTTTCTTTTCTTTTTTTTTAAGATTTTATATATTTATTCATGAAAGACACAGAGAGAGAGAGGGGGGCAGAGACATAGGCGGATAGAGAAGCAGGCTCCATGCAGGGAGCCTGATGTGGGACTCAGTCCTGGAACTCCAAGATCATGCCCTGGGCTGAAGGTAGGTGCTCAACCACTAAGCCACCCAGGCATCCCGCTTGGTGTTCTTTCAAGTAAAAATTGAATAAACTAATATATCTCTACTTTTCATTTGGATAATAATAAATTTATAAATTAACTTAGGAAGAGTTGTCATTTTTATGCTATTCAGTCTTTTAGCTAATAATATGGTGTGTCTTTCCATTTGTTCTAATCCAATTGTGTGCATTTTGAAGATGTCTCATTGGTTTCCTCAGTTAGGCTTGAATATTTCTTAAGTTCATGCCTAGATACTCTATCTCCGTTCGTTTCATTTTCTATCATGAACAGGATCCTCCATTCCTATTGCATTCTAATAGATTATTAAGTGTAAATATGAATGCTATTGATTTTGTCTATTGATTCTTTAACATACTCTTTTACCAAATATCAGATTATTAGAGTAGGTTTAGCATTCCCCTTATAGTAGCTGGAAGAGGTCCAAAGTAATACTGCTTTATTATGCTTGAGAGTTTCTATTTTTAGCTTAGGTTGATGTGGCCAAGGGAAACAGATTGCCATGAATCAAAAGAGTAAAACAAGTACCACTGAGAAAAGATGGAAGACCCAATCGGAAGAGGAAATACCAAAAGAACACTTAGGGGAGGCAATTTTCTGAAGTGATGGAAATATTTTGCATCTTGATAGATTTGTGTGTATGCAAGTGACATGAATTTGTCAAGATTCATGGGATTGCATACCTAGAAGATTTCTACATGTCACTACATAGAAATTTTATCTCAGTAACTTGTAAATAAAAAGTGTACCTAGGGTTTTTTTTCTTACTTTTTTAATCTAGATAAATATCCACTAAAAACTTAAAACCAACAGCTATATATGGTTAAAATTTCCCACCTTCCCAAGCCTATTCTCCAGAGAAAATCACTGTTAATACTCTGATGTCAATACCTGTAGATTGTCTATAACAAATTTTCAGCTGTTCTTCTTCCCTTCTTCCTCTCTCCCTCAATTTCCTCTCTCCTTTCTCTATCTCCTCTCCCTTCCTCCGCCTCCTCTCATCTCATCTTCTTCTTCTTCTTCTTCCTCCCTCCCTCCCTACCCTTGTTAAATTCAAGAACCTATACAACCCAAATTCAAGGAAGAGACTCCTAAAGGAATAAGTTTCAACAACCAAAACATAGTATCAAGTTCTTTTATTTCTCAAATATAGTGAACAGGACATATACTTCATAGCAGTATTTCTTAACCCCCCACCATTTTTTTCAAAGATTTTATTTATTTCTTTGAGAAAGACAGAGAGAGAGAGAGAGAAAGACAGTGGCGGGGGGGAGCAAAGGGAGAGAATCTTCAAGCAGACTCCCCACTGAGCACAGAGGTGGACACTGGGCTCAATCTCACAACCCATCTGATCACGACCTCAGCCAAAACCAACAGTCCAACGAAGAACCAACTGAGCCACCAGACCCCAAAATTCCCCTTCTTCCATCAGTTTGCAGTACAAATGAAGGGACTTCATCCAATTTGGGGGAACAATCCTCTGAAATATCTCTTCCCTCATTCCCAGATTGCTCTCTTTTTCTATTTTACCTCATCCCTTTTCCCACCTCTACATCACTAACACAGGAAGTATCTGACAGCTTAGACCACTGTTGGAGCCTTAGGAAGAAGAAAAAATGTGAGAAAGCAGAAGCCACCAAGGAGTGGGAAGGAAGCTGAGAATAATATTTGTCATAATAAAATTATACACATATAGATACACAGACACAAATTATAAACCTAGTTTACAAATGCCCTGCAATATGATTTTCCATTTACTCAACTATAAATTCAAAGTGCTTAACCGTACCATAGACTAATACATACTTTAATTATTTCAAGTCATCAGACAAGTCAAAAGACTCAGAGATGTGAATTGGATAAAATAACTAGGTATGGTTACTGGTATTGAGAATAGTAACTAGATTGGTGATTAATGAGCGTCAACCTGGAGTTTTCTCTAGTGACTTACTGAAGAATTCTATCCTTGCCTCTGCCCTGTTCAACATTTTTATTGATAATTCAGATAACATAAAAATCATGCTTCTGAAAATTGACAAGCATAAGAGGAATTGCTAATGCAATGAGTGACATAATCAAGATTCAAACTATTCTTCACAAGTCTAATTAAACTAAAAACCAACAAGAAAAAATGTAAAAATAAAATATAACAGAACAAACCTCGATAACTTAAGTATAAGATGAAAAATACTAATAGAATTTCCAATAAAACCACCAAAAAGTACATGCCAAAAGTACAATATTAAGTAATAATAACTCACAAAATCTAAAATAGCTAATAGACTTCTTCATTTGCATTAATAGGAAGTTAACATCCAGATCAAAGTAGGTCATAGTACCCAATACGCACTGTAACCTGACAATGGTCAACAACATTAATTGTTTTAATTCTGAGCACCATGCTTTAAGAAGGACATTGACAGGCAGCCCCAGTGGCACAGCGGTTTAGCGCCGCCTGCAGCCCAGGGCGTGATCCTGGAGACCTGGGATCGAGTCCCACCTCAGGCTCTCTGCATGGAGCCTGCTTCTCCCTCTGCCTGTGTCTCTGCCTCTCTCTCTCTTTCTCTCTGCATCTCTATGAATAAATAAATAAAATCTTTAAAAAAAAATGAGGTATGTTCTGCTGTCACTAGTGATGCTCATCATTGGTTAGCTATGCCTTCTATTTCCTCTTTCCCCTGGTCCATCTAGAGCTAAAATGGCTTCTTTGCCCTAGCATGCTAATCAAACTTTTTTTCAATAACAGATGGTTCAACAGCTGTACATTTGAAAAATTCTTTTCTTCTTATCCTAGAAAATTTTTTGTATTCTCATTAAATGCAAAGGGAAGAAATGAAAGAAAACACAAGAGAGGGACTGTGGACAAAACTTTCCTTCAAAGAACTTTCAAGCTTAACCTATGAACCATGAAATTAGTGAGGTGCTAAATAAGCTAAAAATTTTACAATTTAAAGATCCTCACAATATAGAGTGAGCTGCTTCCTTGTCCATGTATATATAAAGAAATACATAATTAGGGACAGAAACTGCAATTTATGTAAACACGCAAAAAGAGCACCTAAGCTCTTGTTTCTAAGACAGGGGTTGGTAAATGGGCCTATGGGCCAAATCCAGCCTGCCACCCATTTTTGTGTGGCCCAGGAACTAAGGATAGTTTTTACATTTTTGAATGGTTAAAAAATAAAAGAGGAATAATATTTTATGATATACAAACATCAACTGAAATTTAAGTTTCATTGTGGGTAATTATTTATTAGAACACCAGCACACCATTCATTTAAGAACTGTATATACCTGTCTTCACACGGCAGTGACAGAGTTGAGTAATGCCAACAGAGACCAGATGGTCCACAAAGCCTAAAATATTTACTGTATGGCCATGGCCTTTTAGAGAAAAAGAATGAAGAGTATCAGAAAACGTTTAATCATGTGAATGGATGCTAAGTAAATACTTTTTGAAAGCAGCAGTGGTGGAAGAGAAGCGCTGGAGCTGCACTACACATTTCATTCATGGCACATCATATTTTCATTTAGATCCCTCAACTGTGAAATGGAAATGAGAATATTTCACTCGCATTTTTAAAATAAACCATGTAATTTGAAGTATAATATACATAATATACAAACTACAAGGGTCCATTCAATGAACATTCATGAGGTGAACACACACTTATAACCTCTATAAATATCAATAAATAAAATATTATCAAGACCCTCAAAATCTCCTTTCCAAATTACAATGCTCCTCTTCCCAAAAAGAAATCACCATTCCTCATTTCTAACACTATGAATTTCTTTTGACTATTTCTGATCTTTAATTAAAGTAGACCACACAGTATACATCCTTTTGTGTCCAGCTTCTCTTGTTCAGTGTTGCATTTGTGACTTTTACCCATGTCACGGTCGGTAGCAGTACTTCCTCCATTTCATTTCTGTATTTTATGTCATTGTATGAAAATACTATATTTATTCATTCTACTGTTGTTAACCATTTGGTTGTTTCTATGTTTGGACCATGGCAAATAATGCTGCTATGAACATTTGGAGGGAGGGGGAGTAGGCAGAGGGAGGAGGAGAGAGACAATATCAAGCAGGCTCCAGGCTCAGCAGGGAGCCCAACACAAGGGCTCCATCTCATGACCTATGAGATCACAACCTGAGCTGAATCAAGAGTCGGGAGCTTACCCAACTGAGCCACCCAGGCTATGAACATTTTTACATGTACATATGTACGGATTTCTGTGTGGTATATACACAAGTTTCTCTCACCTATTTACTTATACCTCAAACTGTTCCAAAAAGTATTAAAGACAGCTTTCACAATTACTATAGTCGAGTTGGAAGTATTAATAGCTAATGCCTAAACTCCATCAAAGGAAGAATTCTCTGTTAGGAATGAAAGGTAAGACTCTGGAAATATACATTGGAGAGAAACAATAAGACAAAAAAATCACTGCATTTTTTTTTTCATGAAGAAGTGTATGGGGGAAAAGCATAAGAGAAGAGGAAAGAATTTATGGAGATAAAGGGAGAAGACAATGTGGCAGAAGAGTGCAGCCTATAGATCTAATTGGTCTATGAGAAGTCACCAAGGAACTTTGAAGAAGAGGAATTTTAAACATTCAATATTAAATTGCACGAACTGTACTGTGTAAACCATCTCCATTTATCTCCACCTAAAAACTTAGCTGCCTGTGCAAATGCCGTTGTGAGTAAATTGGTCAAATTTTTTTTTCATGAACAGCAAAAAAAGAGGGAGTTACTACACATCTAGAGTAACAAAGCATAGCAAATTTAATAATATAGCTAGAATACAGCACAGCAAAATTAAGAAATAAGCAAATATGTTGAGTGCCTGAAATGATTACTTTGTCTTATTTGTTATGGACGATGGAAGCAAACAACAATGAATAAGACACAGTCTCATCCTGAAGTCCAACGTAATTGGCAATCTATAAAATTGATCAATTTATTTTTATAAGTCATATGGCTTTAAACAAACTAACAAAAAGAACCCTCTCTTTTTCTAAGCAAAATATTTACAATTGTGTTACCTAGAGTGTGAAGAGTCCATCCTCTACATTCATAGAAAACCTATTTTATTAAATATAATTTAGGGCTTTCAAAATTCTAACACAAAGATTAGAATAATTATTTAAGAAACTGTTAAGCATTAAAGTAGATCGCTTTTTTAACTTTCAATTTTGAAATAATTGTAAACTCACAGTAAATTGTAAAAACAAAATGTAGAGGGAGATACCATACTCTCTTCATCTAGTTTCTCCAATGGTCACATCTTTCATATTTATAGTACCATACCAAAGCCAGGAAAATTACCTCTGTACAATCTACAAAACTTACTCAGATTTCACTACTTTTATATGTACTCATAACTGTGTGTAGTTCTTTTTTTTAAGATTGTATTTATTTATTCATGAGAGACATAGAGAAAGAGAGGCAGAGACAGGCAGAGGGAGAAGCAGGCTCCCTGCAGGGAGCCTGATGCAGGATTCCATCCCAGGACCCTGGGATCACAACCTGAGCCAAAGGCAGATGCTCAACCACTGAGCCACCCAGGTGCCCCAAGGTGTGCAGTGCTATGGAGTTTTATCACGTGTGTTGATTTCTGTAACCATCACCACCATCCAGATACAGAATTGTTGCATCACCAAAAGGTTTCCCCTGGCCTCTTTATAACAACTCCAACTCTACTCCTACCTCCCTTCCCTAATACCAGGCAACCACCAATCTGTCTTATGTCTTCATAATTATATTTCAAGAATATCACGTAAATGGAATCATAAAGTACATAACTTTTGAGATTGACTTTTTTCCACTTGGCATAATTACCTTGAAATCCACCCAAATGATTACATATGTCAATGGCTCATTTTTATTGCTGACTAGTACTGAATGTCATAGATATACCAGTCTGCTTAGCCATTCACCTGTTGAAGGACATTTGAATCACTTCCAGTTTTTGGCTATCATGAATAAAGCTGTTAAGAACACTGATATACAGGATTTTGTGCCAACTTGTTTTTCTTTGATAAATGCCCAAAAATGCAATTGCTGGGTCATATTTTTTAAGAAACTGTCAAACTATTTTCCAGAGTGCCGGTGCCATTTACATTCTTACCAGCCATGAATGAGTGATCAAATTTCTCTGCAGTCTCGCCAATATTTGGTGGTATCATTTTTAATTCTAGCCATTCTGACAGGTGTATAATGATATCTTTTTGAGGCAGCCAGCTTTAAAAAAAATACCACTCACTACCTCTGGGCACTAAAGAATTAAGAATGATAGTCTTTATATAACTTAAATAATAAAAAAATCTTTTATCACCATTGATTTTCTTTGTCCTTTGAATTAGAAAGCATGCATATAAAAAGTTTTGTCCTCTTTGTTCTAAATGAGGAAATGTATATTAGGCACGTGCTTTACATACAGTAATCATATGCGGAAATAATTTTACCTGTTAGCAGTAGTATGAATAGTAGTAGTAGCAGTAAGACAAAAAACCCTTTATAATAGGTTCTGCAGAAAATAAGTAGTCAATATTTACAGGGCTCTATGCCTGCTGAAAAATAAGTATATTCTTAAAGGAACAAAGTCCTATAATAAACCCAACTTGTGTTCTTTACTCTTGATTAGTCTTAATAATGTTTTTTATGTAAGAGTGAATTCATCAGTTTCTCAAACTTCTGTAATGTTGGTTTTCTATATTTCAAGGCTATATGGCCAGTACTTACAAATAATTGATTATTTTATCATTTTTGTAATGTTTCTTTTATGAACATATATTGCCTTATTTTAACCTCCATTAATACTTTTACCATCAATTCTATCTTGCTGGATATTAATATTGTTCTACCATTCTTTATTGGCCATGCTTAGGTTGGTATATTTTTTCCCTTCTGTCTACTATTAATCCTCTAGGTCATTTTAATAAATCTGTCATTGTAAGCAACATTTAGCATTTTTTCTTTGTATCCAAGTGATTTTTTTTTGACTGAATTTTTTTACAGTAATTTTTCTATATATGTATATATCAGGACTTATTTCTATTCTTAGTTGGTACTTCTGTCTCATCTATTTTCCTCTTTATCCTTGGCTTAATAAAATTTTCTATTCTCCTTTTCCATCTCAAACACACATACAGAGTTTTTCTCTTCTTGATCTAGTAGTTATAGATTTCCTCTGCTGGTTGGAAATTAGTCATTAATGATACCAGATTGGCAGAAATCTCAGATCACCACCTGGGTAAAGCAAACAGGGTTTAACAATTCAAAGTCATCAAAAATAGGGGGAAAAAAAAAGATCAGTAACATTCTCTAGAAGAGACAACAGACCAAACTTTGAGACCCCAAAAGCTTCAATAGTGTGTAGACTAATAGACTGGTATGAGTAATAATCTCTGTCAAATTAAGAGGCATATCAGAAATTCAGTCGTCCTGAGGTGACTGCGTGGCTCAGTTAGTTAAGCATCTGACTTTGGATCAGGTCATGATCTCAGGCTCCTGGGATGGAGTCCCCTCCCCCACCACCACCACCAGGAGGCAGGCTCGTAGGGAGTCTGCTTCTAGCTTTCCCTCTGCTCCTCCCGCTGCTTGTGTTCCCAGTCATGGGCGCATGCACACACACACACACACACACACTCTCTCTCAAAGAGAAAGAAAAGAAAGAAAAGAGAAAGGAAGAGGAAGAGGAAGAGGAAGAGGGAAAGGAAGAGGAAGAGAAAGAAAGAAAGAAAGAAAGAAAGAAAGAAAGAAAGAAAGAAAGAAAGAAGTACAAAAAGAAAAGAAACAACAAAAAAGACAACCCTCCAAAATCACACTCCAACTACCCCCCAAAACGCCACAATCCCACCCCCCCTCCCCTCCATAAAAGAAACATCCACAGAAAGACGAAAGAAATAGAAAGAAAAGAAAAGAAAAGAAAAGAAAAGAAAAGAAATTCAGTAGCCTAAATGTCCTCCTCCTGGTCCAGACTTATATTCTCAGACCAGTCAGGAGATGTACCAACTACTTCACCTGGACTGGGTGCAATTCACCAATGTAGAGTTAGAAATATGATCAAATACAGGGTAGAACTGACCCAGTAACAAGGATATTTAGATGTCACAATAAAGGAGATTCTTAGTTCATCCACATAGCCTAATTTACACATTCTTAACTCTACTTTTTTTTTTATCTAAGTATAAAGTTATTGAGGATCTTCAGTCTCCTCCCAAAACAAAAACCTTAATATGTTTCAACTACCCTTTGAACTTTACTCCTCTCTCATATCCCTTATTTACTAGGGGTTTATCTTTTCCTAAAAATATGCCTTGAAAATCAGTAGTTCATTAAATTTATCAGAACATTTGCCACTTCCTGTTTCTTTCATCCACTTCTTCCTCTCCACCACCACCACCACCACCCCCCCGCCCCCAACACATGCTTTGGTAGTTTTCTCAATGAACATCTAAGTTCTCTTATTATTTCTATGTCTGCCAATATTGGTATAATCCTACCCTCACTCTTGTAATAGGTTCACTAGATATAAAATTCTAAATGACAATTATTTCACCCCAACATTTTGAGGACAATTGGTATATTACCTTCTGTTATATGCTACTACTGGTGGGAAATTTGCTGTCTAATGTCAATCCTCTTAGGTAATTATTTTTCCTTTCTGGAAGCTTTAAAAATTTTTCTTTGTATTCTTGATGTTCCCCAATTTCACAAATCTGTGACTAGGTGTGAAGTTACTTTTAATTATCCTACTTGCTCTTTGCAGTACCCTTTCAATCTTGGGCATTTTGAAAATTCCTCAAATTTTGAAAATTCTTCAGGCATCTGAACATTGAATATTTGAATATTGCTTATTTCCTCTATTCTTCACTTCTGGAATCACTGTTCGATTTAAGTGCAAATGTTGGAGCCTCTCTAGCTATCCTTCATTTCTTGTAATGAATCAAATCGTTTTGTCTATCTGGGGTGCATTCTGAACAAACTCCTGAGTATTATTTTGCAATTCACTAAATCTCTCTTTGATTGCGACCTGTCTAGGAGGAAGTCCTCTTCTACCTACTGCTTTTGTTGGATGGGTTTCCTAAAGTGAATTTTCCACATTTTGGAATTTGGATTTTTCAGGTTTTTTTCTCTAATTGAAGGTTCTTGATGACTCTCTCTCTCTTCTGCTCACCTCTCTTTCACCCAATGTTTTGACAGTCCAGAACCAAATCTTCCATTAGCAGCTCCAAGTTCCTCCCTCCCAATAAAATTAAGCCTACTGCAAATCAATTTGCTGCACCAGAGGGAAGCTTGGCTTGGGACCTGGTCAAAACACTAAATCCAGAAACCTCCACAGACTCAAGCTTTGTATAAGCCACTGCCTTAGCAGTCATTGGTAGTAACCTTCCAGTCTCCCCTGCTGAATAGAGAAGTCCTCTTGTAGCCCCTGGATTCAAACCAAACCTGGCTTGGTGTTTTGTTTTTGCCCTCAGCCCATTACCTCACAGGAGCCAAATACCCAGCAGATCCTTGGCTTCAACTTTTCATCTTGTACTATTTCTGTACTATTTATACTCTTGTACTATTTCTGGTTTACAGAAATTCTCACTTTAATTTTTCCCCTTATATTGTATACAGCATTTATAATAGGTTTGGATGCAGAGAGTAGGGTGAGGTCATGAAATACTAAAAAGAGTGAATTTATAATCCTTGTTCTTTCTATGTTATATTATTAAATAATATTTCTTATAGAATAAGGGAAGTTTTTTTACATATAAGACAAAATCCAACTTTGTTAATTGATCCTCAAATAAAACAATGTACATAATGCTTCAAAAGTAAAAACATTGTGCTTGAGAGACATAAAATCAAAAACATATAAATGATCATTAAACTTTTGTTATCTAGAGATTAAAAATAAGTCCTAAAACACAACAGCTTAGCTAAAATAAAAATGTTAAAACAGATTCAGAAAGAATCATACTTGATGGTCTGTAGCAAGAAAAAAGTAGAAGTGAAAGGAAATCTAATTAAAAGTACATTTGTATTTCAACATTTACCATTAAATAATACAAATTTTACATAGGTGAGTGAATTAGCGTGTGTGTGTATTTGTGGAGAGGAAAAACAGGTCTATAGGGAATGAAAATGTAGTTGGAATTTCAAATCTTTTGGTCTAAGCCATTATTAATGGGAGTAAAACAAAAAAAACGAAAATTAGAGCAAAATATTTTTATCTGTTTTGTTCAAAGATGCATCCCAAATTCCTAGTTCCTGGCACAAAAAAGATATTCAATTACTAATTGTTGATCAATGAAGAGTATGTGGTTGACAGATTGTACCTTGATTTTACCTACATAATTAACAAGTATTTTTACTTAGGGAACAATTAAAGAAATTAGACTGAATAACAAGTACAATTAGGTAAAGTAATCATTAGTTCATGACCTTTCTCAATGTTATTAGTGAATTGAAGTGATCTGAATTGAAATGAAAATAAAATAACAAAAAAAAAAAAAAAAGAAAAGAAAAGAAAATAACAGTTTCAGACAATCTAATTCCAGGACAGAAAGGAAGAATGCCAACTATAGTTATCCATCTGGAAAAGCTGATATGATCCATCCAGAGACACCTTCTCTAATGGGGATCATTAGCTACACGAGTTGCCTTCTATTTTAACAGCCTCCTCCCTATATAATCTCTTTCCTTTTTACTCTACCTAGAGAACTCCATTGGGTTGTTTGGCACCCAAATGTATTTCACTGATGAGAACCCAGAGCTCAACATCTCCAAAAGCAATGGGTTCATAGCAAGTCAAACCCAGCTAGTGGGGGCAAAGGAGGGGAAATTTCAACCTGGTCTCCATCTTTCCCCATAAACCATGAAGTCATTCTAGCTAATTTTCTCCCCAGTATCAATCATGCTAGGTCAAATTACATAATCTGATCAAAGGGACAAAGACTGGTAAGAATTACAATTTGGACAAGCTGGAAATATTTTCATTTTACTTTATTACTTCTTCAATTAGCAAGCAAAGGAGATTCACATTTGGAGATGCAAGTGAATTCTGCTTTCATGCTTCTCACAGTCAAGACCAGATTTAGTGAAGGATCCGTATCCATATACCCAAGGATCCCAGAACTACTAACTTTCTGGTTTCATTCTCTTTTACACAAGAAACATCAGTCCACCATACTAGTTTTTGGAAGCAAGGCAGAAAGGACTGCATTGGAAAATAACCCTTTCTCTTTGGGAGTGCTTAAGGAATCTCTTACCTGTGGTTCATTTGATATAATAATGGTTTCCCTGTGTTATCTGGCCATAACGGACTCCTGCCTCAGTCACTGATCCTGTGTGTTTCATTCTTCTCTGCAGTTCAATCACTCCTGGAGAGTCTTTGGAAGAAGTACTACTCAAGGAGGATCAATCCAGCTTCCTTTCAATGGAAAGGAATAGCCCATAAGAAATAACACAAGAAGTAAAGGCCAAATTTAGGGTTAATAACTTTTTTTGTAAGTTTTCTTTTTATAAGTTGTTTTATTTTTATTAAAATAGCATGTGTACATATTTTACAAATCAAGTAGTGCTAAAAAACTTGGGAATATAAGGGAAGGGAGAAGAAATGTGTGGGAAATATCAGAAAGGGAGACAGAACGTAAAGACTGCTAATTCTGGGAAACGAACTAGGGGTGGTAGAAGGGGAGGAGGGCGGGGGGTGGGAGTGAATGGGTGACGGGCACTGGGGGTTATTCTGTATGTTAGTAAATTGAACACCAATAAAAAATAAATTAAAAAAAAAAAAACTTAAAAACAGAAGTTCCCCACCTTATACCCTCTACCCCTCATCCACTACCTACTCCCACTCCTCAGAGACAGCCATTTTCAAATCTCTTGAGACTATGTAATGTGGACACTGGGCATGTTTCCAGTTAATAGATGCATACAGTTCTACAGGATTAGGTTGTTACTATTGGGTTGTTTCAGTCTGAAGTAGCAAAAGTTGGCAGTAAAATAAAGGGATCAGTTATTTTTAGGAGTTCCCTAGGACTTGCTTCTTTCTACTTTCAGTTAACGCTCCAACAGTTTCTCATAAGATGACAGGTTATTTCACAAAGAGATCAAATTACAAACCTATTAAGAAAAAAAAGAAAAACAATTAAGAGTACATTCCAGCAAAAAGCTCAATGTTTTACTGTGGCAAGTGCCACTATTAGGTTTTCAAATAAACCCATTCCAATGATTATTCTGTGTACTAAGAAAATTCATGCTGTTCCCATGCATATATTGCAAAGGATTTGGAAGTAACTCTCAAAAAGTAAAGAGGTCATGCTTACAAACTTAATAGAAACATAGGTAGCAATAAGTTTAAGCCAGGGTGTTTTACTGGTGAGATCTTATACTTCACCAAATTAAATAAATATTTTATTTTAAAATTTCAGTGTTTCCTCTTGTACTAAGGTATATACATTAAAGATTGTAAAAGTCAAAGTAAGCAAAAAATTAAATACGTGGAAATCATAATAAAAATATATTTTTAAAAGATTTTATTTATTTGAGATAGAGAGAGAGTAAAAGCCTGGAGGCAGAGGGCGGGTGGGGGGGAGAGTGGGCAGAGAGAGAGAGGGAAAAGCAGACTCCCCACCGAGCAAGGAGCCCAAAACAGGGCTTAATCCCAGGACTCTGAGATCATGACCCCCTGAAGGCAGACACACTTAACCAACTGAGCCACCCAGGCGTCCCCAAAATAATCATTCTTACTCACCATGCAAATGTAAAAGTATGTAACCTACATGGTAATTTGTTCTGCTAATTACATATGCAATGCCCTTTATGTATCCTGGAATGAAATGATGTGGTTCTCAATACTATGAGTATACACATATTCCAGAGATTACATTGCAGAGATAGCTCTAGGCCTGAAAAAATTATGTTATTAGGGTTCATTCTAGTTATAGCATATCAATTAACATTTTTAAGAAGATAGTTACTTCATGGGTATTTTCAGCTACTTCTCTCAGTACAAAAATAACTTAACTTCTTAGACAACAGTAATTTTTCATAGTTATTAAAGAATTTGTATTTCATCTCTGTCAAGGGCATGATAACTATCACCAATTGTGATTTAAGAAATGGAGACACAGCCCTACTCTCAAAGAGCTTATAGCCTAGTTGGGAAGCCATATGGAAGCTATAAGATATAAGTACTACATATCATGCTAGAGGAACACAGAGGACCAACAAAGGCTTCTTGAAAAATGACATTTGAATTACTTATGGAAAAAAATAGTCATAAAAGGAAGATGAAGCTGAATGTATCAGTGGTATTAGTGATGCACAAGAAAACAAGGGTACAAAAACCTGTAGGACTTGCTGACTGGTTGGTTGTGTTGGCTGTGAGAAAGAATAGGACTTAAAAACAACTTCCAATTTTTCTCTTAGATAACGGGGTTGTTGTTGAACCAACTGACACACACATAACTTGGAAACAGTGATCTGAAGAGCACGTGGCACAGAGCGGGGAGGTTATTCACTTAGAGTGCATCTCTGAGAGACAGCATTCATGGAGAGACCCCTCCAGGGACAAGGAACTGGCTGGCAACATTTCCTTCTTCTGCCCCTCATCATAAGCACAGGGCTACCTGTGGGAACCAGCACAGTACCAATACTCCCTACCCAACTTGCGTACCTCACATCTAAACCCCCATGCTCCAGTGGAACAGCCCTTTCTAGCCAAGCTTGCCTCAGTCCCAGAGCAGCAGGCCCTCCCCCGGAAGACTGGCCCAAAACCCCGCCAACATTGCATCTCCCCACCAGGGAGTTTGGCAAGGCCTCAGTTCACATGGAGGCAGCAGCCACGGATCTCATTTCCCAAGCAGATCAAAGCACACCTAGTTCAAACACACCACATTCAGGCCAGGGACCAATGCTGCCTACAACACACAAAGACAGTGGTTGCAGACAACTGTTCTGAAGGATAAAGCAGCCAGGGTACAACTGCAGAGCACATGCAGCAAGGGAGCAAGGTATTTGAACAGATAAAAAATCCACCAAAAAAATAGCAAAGGACTTTTTAATCCAAATGAACAAAAAATAAGAACAATAAATAATACATAATAATGAAAGGATGCTCAATTCTATTTGCAGTCAAGGAATTGCAGGTTAAGTTAATAATAATAAATTAGTAATAATAAAATATCTTTTTCTCCTATAAAAATTTTAAAATAGAAATACCTGATATACTATCAAGGAATAGTGATGAATGGGGAAGCAGACACTCACATACTCTTGCTTGTAGTATAATTGGTACAAGCTATTTAGAAAGTAATTTGGTAATATTTGTTATAATTCAAAATAAGCGTATTATTTGGGTCAATATTTTAACTTCCAGCAATCTATTCTATGAAAATAAGGGCAAGAGTATGTAAAAGTGTACACAGATGGATTTTTGTGTTATAAGCTATATTAAAACGGTGGCAACAATCTAAAAGTCCATATAAAGGAATGGCTGAATATACTACAATATAACGATACAATTGACTATTAGACAGCCATTCAAAAAAAAAAGACAGATCTACACATTGATTTGTTAGCATAAAAAGCAAATTGCATATCAGTAAGTACAGAATGATTCCATTATGAAAATACAAATACGGCTACTTCTCCAAATAGGTTTTTGCACATATTCAAGAAAAGGTCAGAAAGAAACGATGTTCATCACCTTAAGGAAGATGGGAGATAAGGAACATTCACTTGACAACTTTAGACAATTTTTTTAGAGTAGTAGACTGACAGATGATTCTTCCTTTTGTTATTTTATAGCCTTTTTTCTAAAATAGAGAATAATTCCTGATGCAAGGTCCTGAAGGAGACTGCAGAGGATGGAATCAGGGCATACACAAAAGAATCTGCCTCAGACATGACAAACACCTCATTCTCTGGAAGTGTGTGAAAATAGAATTGGCAGGATATAGGTCAGCTGGAGCACAGTCAGCAGGGTAGGAGAGCTGGGAGGTGAGACATCCTGCCTGGCGACCTGGTCTCTCAGTAAGGATGAAGATGGGACCCAGGCATGCGGAGGGTGAGAGAAGTTTGGAATCATTAGTGAGGGAAAGAGGAGGCTCACTGACCAAATGGACACCATGCACCCATGAAGTTCTTGTTCTCTGGGCCTAGAAGTAACAGCTTTAAGTGCAAAGCTTGCTTTCTGGCCAGAAAGAAGATGAAGGATTTTGGTGAACTATTATATACATCTCTGCAGCACCGTGACCACCGGGGATATCCTCTGCAAACTTATCCTGCTCCCTCATTCCTGTTCTGACACACATCCAAACTCAATTTTAACAAGTTCCTCTTTTTATGAAGATGTCATGGACTTACTTGTGCTGACAGGAATGCTAGAAATTCTCTCAACCAATTTCTTCATTCTGTGGAGGAGAAAATGGTAAATCACATAGATGAATGATTTTCTGGTACTGTTGCAGAGATTATAAACAGTGAAGCTGGACTGACCCAGGTCATTGCCGTTTCCAAGATGCCATCCAAATCCAATGTAACCATGATTAAAAGGAAATGGGTACTATGCTTGTGATCACTGCAAATAATTATACCAAAATTAAAGATAAGACTTGTGCTTTGGGAATTAAACATCGTGTCTATTAAAGAAAAAGCATTCCTGTTGAAGGTAATGGTATAACTATATATTGTAATTAATTTTATCCCAAATGCATAAAATAAGTGAGTACAGGAGAACAAGTTGAATTGATGCATATTTTTAATTATCAGGAGCTTCTCTGAATCCTAAAATTTGCTCCATATTCAAGAACTGCAAAACACTCTTTCAGGCTATGCCATGCTTTTGGAAGGTGTACAGTGCCCTCTGCAGCTTCAGCAGAAATAAACACAGTTTGGGGGGAGAAACAGTAATTTAAACAACATGGAAAAATACACAACTAACATGCCTCAAAAATTCACTTTACCGTCTTAAACTGAATGAAAATATTTAGGTAAAGATCACATTTTAAGCAAAGTGCACTACAGCATGTACAACAGGTATTTTTGTTAAAAGATATGTAATATAGGAAAAGATATTTATGTGTACATCCATAGATTAATTTGAGGATAACACTCTAGGAAATGGCAAAATTACCTTTGGGATGACAATGGTACCCTGGGGACCAGACGGGCCAAAAAGATTTATTTTTCACTGTGATTCTTCATTTACTACTTATAATTTTTCATCATGTGCATGTACTAATCTTCCAGGTAAGAAAAAAAATTAATCAATAAATGTTTTAAGTACCTTTTAGAGAAAGGTTATGCATCCAAATCTTAAACCACTCTCTCCTGAAGTTCCATAACTTCAGACAAGTTGTTCAATCTGTTAAACAAATAAACAAACCAAAAAACAGGCCCCAAATTAAGTTATTTATGCCAAGCCTCACATCACCAAACTGAATTTAATTACTCTTTCAGTTCTTCCAGAAATAGAATCTTAAACCAATCAATCAGGAATCACCTAATCAGCACTAGTTAGGTAATCTGACTGGTTAACCACTCCTATCTCCTAAAGGAAAGTAACTTTTCAATAACTAACCTGTTTTGTTTTGTTTTGTTTTGTTTTGCCTAGTATGACTTCCTTCTTCCCATTCCCTTCCTCCTATAAAAGTCTCATTTTGTACAGGTCCTCAGGGCTCCTTTCTATCTATTAGATTGGAGAGATAGAATCAATTTGAATCAATTTGAATTCAATTTGAATTCAATTTTTTGCCCAATTTGTTGTTGTTGTTTTTAAGATTTATTTATTTATTCATGAGAGAGACACAGAGAGAGAGGCAGAGACACACATAGGCAGAGGGAGAAGCAGGCTCCATGCAGGGAGCCCATGTGGGACTCGATCCCAGGTCCTGGGATCATGCCCTGAGCCGAAAGCACTCAACCCCTGAGCCACCCAGGCGTCCCCAATTTTTTGCCCAATTTGAATCAATTTTGTCTCAAATTATTAAAACTTAATATGCTTCAGTTTATCTTTTAACAAATCTCTTTGCCTTACCTGACCACTCATTAAAATACAGCTTCCTTCACTGTATTTTATATTAGATACAGCCTAGTATCTTCATAATTTAAAGTTGTCTATACTAGTTAACCAAAACCAATCCTGAATGAACCAATCCTATTTTACATACAGTTTTTACCTATCAACTAATTTCTTAAAGTTGAGGGAAATAATTAACATTTACTAATTAAGATATTAATGATTATGAAAGAGTATACAATGAAAGGTAGACCTATTTTCTAACACACTCCTCCCCACCAAAGAAGATTAGTGGTCCTCTGTGTAACCTTCTAGAAATTATGTTAAAAAGCACTTATTAAATAATTGAATAAGCAATTTTGTAATTGAATGTTTACTAGACTCCAAATCTCTTACTAGGTGCACGGCGTAAGGTATAAGCAAAAAGAAGTCGCTAACCTCATAGAGCTGACACTCTAATAGGAAACAAACAATACACATAAATTGATATATACATATCATTTCTGGAAGTTATAAGTAATCTTTAAAAGAAGAGTAAAGAAAGAGAAGTCATAAAAAAGACAGTTGCTATTTTCTAGGAAGAGAGTTCTGAGAAGGTGACATCTGAGCAGATAGTGGATTTAAATGGAAGAGGGAAAACATGGATATCTAGGGTAAGACCCTACCAGGCAGAGAACAGCCAGTGCAAAGGCCTTCAGAAAGCGTCTGTCTAGTATTCAAGAAACTGTCAAGAGACCATTGTGGCTGTAGTAGAAACAGCAAAAAAGAGAGGGTAAGGCCACAGAGATTACAAGGGATGATATCATGTCAGAGCAACAGCTGAGACTGTGAATCTTATTTTGAGAAAAAACAAGGTTGGGGGTGGCACTGGGAGTCTTAAGAGAGAATTAACATGACCTAACATACTTTTAAACGATCACTGAAATTGTGTTGTGAAGATACTAGCAGTACTGGTGGGCAAAGGTAGAAGCATGGAGATGAGCTCGGTGAGAGATACGGGTATTTTGGACCAGATAGGTAGCAGAAGTTGTGATAAATGGTCATATTCTAGAAAATGCTCAAGGTAGCCCCAACAAAATTTTCAGGCACACCAAATATAGACTAAGAGAAAATAAATTAGACCTTTGTGGTCTAGGTAACTGGAAGGGTGGACTTGCCATCAACTGAGATGTGGAAAACTGCAGATCCACTAAGTTTTGAGAGGAAGATCACAAATTTGGTATTAGACATTTTAAGTTTGCAATATATCTTAAATGTCCAAGATGAAAGAAATTATGACATATATTTGCTAACAACTAGTTTATTAGAGAAGAGGAAATGACGACATCAGACAGAAAAGCAGGAGGGCCAGGATCTAATATAAATGTGAAGAAGGTTTCAGAGTGGAGGAGAGACAGTTGTCGACCTAGTTACAGTCTGGAAATGGGCACATACAAGTAGGTGTGTAACCAGGTTGGCAGGAGTCAGTGTAAAGTTTCTTCTGGTTGCTTCTATTTTCATAGTTAAATAGAAAAGAAAATCTTGTTTTTTTGTTTCTATTCTATATCTATAGAAAATAAATTATCTGTTGAAAAGAAATTAGTGAATCTCTTTTTACCCCCTGGCTTAAAACCTTCCATGGACTTCCCTTCACCATTGGAATAACAGCCAAACATTTTATCATAGCCCACAAGGCCCCACAGGACCTGGCTGGCCCTCACCTATCTCCCACCATTGCCCAAAATGTTTCAGCCACAGGGGCCCTCTTTCCCTGCCTCAGACATGTACAAGACAAACTGCACAAGCCTTGGGTTCCCTGACCTACTTGTCTCTCTGTCTGGGACATGTAAAAAAGGTGCCCTACCCTCCCAAGCATGGCTAATTCTTATCATATAGGTCTCACCTCCAAAGTCCCCACTGTTGGCCTTTCTTGAGCATCCCATCCAATATGGTGCCTCTTCTTATCAAAAGTTAGTTTACTTATGTGTTATTGTCTGCTTCTTCCCACGTATGTGTTGCATGAGAAACTAGCACCTCCAGCCCACCTTCTCATTCTCTTTCCTCTGATCTGCTGTTTACTTTTCTTCTCGATACTCATTACCACGGTATATATAGGGCATTATCCATCTCCCCTAAGAGAAGAATAGCTACATCTGGCACAGTAGGTGCTCAATGAGTATTTCCCAATGAATATATATGGAAAATTAAATGAAAAAAATGCACGTGGAGCATATAACAGAGCACCTGGCACATAGTAAATCTCAATAAATGTTAGCTGCTACAATGATGACAACAGAGACTAGCATGGCAACAATCACAACTATGAAAGGCAAATCCTCTGTGCTTTTGAACCAACTCCCTTTATGCTGTCAGAGATTTTTCTCTCATTAATTGCATGTTCCTTCTTCCTCTTTACAGGCTCTTTCCCTTCAGCTAAATATGTGCTGTATTTCACTACTATTTTTTTAAAAATCAGTTAAAATATACTTTGCTTAACTCTGTCTTATTAGGTACAGCCAAGTACCATCACAGTATAGCCACAAGAGAGAGTAGTCTATACTAGCTCGCAGCTGGTTAAACAAATCTTGAATGATTAAACTCATTGTGACTTGCTGGGTTTTTTTTCCTATTAGCTAGTTTATTCAAGTTGAAAGAAACTACTTAATATTTGCATGGCTGAAATATTAATAATGATAGTAATGATTAATAATGAATTATACAAAGGAAGATAGATCCGGTATCTCACTCAGCCTTCCCTCTCCAAGGAAATCAGGTATATTCTGTGTATCAGAAACTACGTATGCATATCCAGACATAAATATCTTTTGAAATATCAACTAGGATCCCATCCTGCACACAATTCCACACCTTGGGTTTCTTTCAAAGGAAACACCCTGAAAGGCTTTCTAAAGTTCACATTAAGAACTGTAATCATTCTTTGTACTGGCTACATAGCATTTCATTGTATCGATAAAACGCCATCCATTTAACTAGTCTCATATTTATTATTTACAGGCATTTAATGTTTTTAGCCATTTGCTATTATAAACAATGAGGCAACCTATCTACATTATATCCTTGCACAGTCCTTTAAATACGGGTATAAATAAATTCTTAAAAGCACAATTTCTAGGGGATCCCTGGGTGGCGCAGCAGTTTGGCGCCTGCCTTTGGCCCAGGGCGCGATCCTGGAGACCCGGGATCGAATCCCACGTCGGGCTCCCGGTGCATGGAGCCTGCTTCTCCCTCTGCCTGTGTCTCTGCCTCTCTCTCTCTCTCTCTCTCTGTGACTATCATAAAAAAAAAAAAAAAAGCAGAATTTCTGCAGAAAAGGCACATGTGCCTTCAGTTTTTTATTTTTGAAGTTTTTTATTGATATTGCCAAATTACCTTCCAAAAGTTTTATTAAATCACCAGAATTTTCTACTCCTCCAAATAATAAGCAATTATTAACTGCAGGTCCTATTTTCGGTGAGGGAAAGGGAATAATTCCCGAAACGCCTTAAATCAAGAAAGGGAATGAAATGCTTCCTAAGGAAAATGTTAACACTTTACTATGATACGTATTTTTAAAAAATACAAACAGCACCATTTCTGGGAAAGCATTAGAATTATTTTCCCACTTTTTCCTAGTAAAAGCTCACCTCACTCATAGTTTTTCCACTCCTCCATAATTCCTTTTTTTCTAAAACAACCTCGTAGGAACTCACAGCCAATGGCAACAGGAGTTCAAAGAAAAAGGAAAACCCAAAACTCAGTTTCTAAGGAGCACAAGATTCTTAGGTTTCAGGGCAGTGCAGGGACTTCAGTTCTTGTCGTTCGAGGGGTTTTTAATAAAAAAAAAAAAAAAAGTGGATTCTTTAAAGGACTTAACACCTATTGGTGAAAAAATTCTCTGCCTTATTTGTCGTACAGATTGCAAATACTGTTAGGGTGAGGTGGAGGAGGAGGAGTCCGTAAACGGCGGCCTGCATTTCTGGGGCTTTCAGCGGGAAACAGCCGCCCCCGCCGCCGCCGGAGGAGCGCGCTCCGCGGGCCTCCCGCATCCCTCTCCGCGACTTCCTACCCGACCCCCCCCCCCCCGACCCATAGACGCGCCGCCGGCCTCGCGCCCCCCCCGCACCGCGCGCAGTGGAACAACCCATGACGTCATGAGGCCGCGACGCAATCAGACGCGGCGTTTCGGAAATTTTAAAATTAAAGGCGGGGCGGCCCGTGCGCTCTGGAAAGCGGCGGAGGTTGAGCTTCTGCGCCAGTTGGTTTGGAGTCAGCCTTGGCGGGATGGCGGAGGAAGGGGCTGTCGCGGTGTGCGTGCGGGTCCGTCCGCTCAACGACAGGTAGGTAGGCCCGGCCGAGAGCAGGGCCCCGCTGCGGCTTCCCGGGGAGTCCGCGCTGCTCCATCCCGGCCGCTGACTGGCTTTGTGCCACGGTGTCCCCTCTGCGTAAGCGACGGGGAAGGACCGGAGGAGGAGGAGACACGTTCCAGCTGTAATCGCCTAACCGTACAACTCGGGCTGGCTCCCGTGTAGGCCCTCCACGCCGGCGCTGCGCTGACTTGGCCTGTCGGCGCCTCCCCACCCGGCTAAGGGAAGCCCGGTCGGACGGTTGTTACCGGCCCTCCTCACTCCTCAGGGGCGGTCGTTTTGCCTAACTGCACCTAACTGCCTCTGCCTCCTCGCTGTATATGCCCTGAGAGCAAGGACTAGTCTGTCTTGTTGCACTGTATTCCTAGGCGCTCAAGACGTAAGTCGCTGAATCCGACATTCGCAACGTTGGCTGATCTCTATCAATACTGACTTTTTTTCTTTACAGTATAGCTGTACACCCCTCAACAGACACTGCTGCTGCAGGAGAGCTTGGTTCTCGTCTCACGGGAGTCCCAAGAATGAATCTCACAGAGGACGAGAGTGAGCGAAGCGCTAGGTAGAAATGTACTAAGCAGAGAGAACAGCGAAGAGGGGTCCCCGGCAGGGTTGCCACTGAGGGCTTTGATGGTCTTTTATAAGATGTCCCAGAAACTTGGTAAATTTCTTGTCAGCACCAGAGCGGATTTGTAAATGTATCTATATTTAGAACAAACATGGGGGACCTGTAACAAACAAAATGTTTCTCTGTAAATATCCTGAGCACAAACAAGGTGTTCCCCTCTCTCTGGTTAATACGCCCTCCATAAGATTTCTCTACATCTGGGATTTCTTGAGAGTACTCAGTCGCCATTAAAGGGGAATACTCCCTAATATTTTGGAGCTAAGGAGCCCGGTTTATTTGTTTTTTACTGTCTCATCTCTGTTTCCTTGGGATATTAGGAGCCTGACTCCTGGGGCCTTTCAGGGTCTATGGGAGCCCACAGATTGCTGGAAGCCTGACTCTGGACCTTTCCCTTATCTTTCCCTGTCTGCCCCTAACTCGTTCCGTCGTCTTCCTCCCCCTGGAAGAGTAATCCTAACTACCATTAGGGAACTGGACGATGACCAGTCTGGCTGCTTCAGGCTGAAAAGGGGCGGTGTGGGGTGGGACAGCAGAGTATTCTCAGGGGTTGGGTCAGGAGGTCCATGGTATGGCTCCCAAGAGATGTTGGAAGGCATGAAGGGACATAAGCACCAGCAAACAGAGAAAAAGAAAACCTAACAATTATTTCTATGAAGAAAAAAAAAAAAAATCACTGAAATATTGACCCTGGTTTCCAAACCAATCAAATATTGCCCCAGTTTCCAAACCAATCGAATAATCCTGGAGAGACTGATTTTGTCCAGTTGAGCTTGAATGTCATGTATTAATTGTGAGAGCTTATGAGAATTGTCAGTTATATTAAAACAGCACATGTGGAGAAACCCTTTCAACCTAAGTGATGTTGAAGTAGTAAGTAATCAGTAGTGGTCTGATTCTCAAGAGTCTTGCCCTGACCTCACTTAGTTCTTGATTTAGGGCGTCTAACGTTTGAGACCCGTCATTCAGGGTTCTGCTGAGTAAGCAGTTTGTTGGATCTTAGGATGTAAGACTTTTCCTACTGCCGGCAGAGTCACGAGGGAGAGAGCCAAAGCCGCTGTTTCCCTGTTTGATATGAGAACCACATAATCATGGGGGGGGGGGGGGGGGAGAGGGTAGATGAGGCATTTCTCCTTGGTAATGGGCTGCTGTGGGGGAGGCAAGAGTGATGACGCCCAATCCCTGTTTGCCTACAGCAGGGAATCCCAAGAATTGTTTAGGAACGGTGTAATAGGCCATATCAGGGCAAAACAAAGTCCATTCTCTTGGCAGATGGGCAGATGTGATTCGTTAGTTGGCAATGGGAGGTATAAAGTTTCATTGATAGTAGCCTCACTGCAGACTATACATATACAATTGGCTTGAATGGTAGGTTTTATACGTATGGAGTGGGGGGGCCTGTATTGCAGAGAAGCAGCTTGAAGCTGAGTAGTAAGGCTTTGGTTGAGTCATAAAATTTCATCATGGCCCCCACACCTATTACACTATTAAAAAGCAAACTTCGTGGGAGTTAATGCAAAAGGATAAAACAAGTATTAGGTTCTAAATTATGATTACTTACATAAGATTTTCAGTTACCAATTTTGTTGAATAGATCATGGATACCTTTTATCCTTTTAATTGATCACAGATGTCCGCTATTAATTGAACACTTTGTAGGAGTTAATCGTAATGTTGAAACAACACATGTGAGGATACTCCTCCTACCCCAAATGATGTAGCAATAGTCCCTAATGGTGCGGTCCTTGAGAAGTCCTCTGACTTCATTTAATTATTGGTTGAGTGTATCCAGTGCCTGGGAAGTACCATTTAGAGTCCTGTCCAGCAAGCATATTTTTTATTTATTTTATATTGCAGTCCTTCTAGCACTCATACTGTCCCATAGTGTGCCCTGAGGTTTTTTTTTTACCATGAGAGCCAAGGTATGCTTGGCTGTGCTTGTTTACAATTATACCTTAGAGGTGGCTTCTAGAATAAATATGACTAAAGGATAAAACCATCAAGAAGCCCTCTTGGTTTGAGGTCTAGCCTGAACAGTATTATAATTAAAAGGAATCACTAACAAGTAGGAGAAAACTTGTCTCAAGAGATATGGGCATCCCCATGTACATCATCCAATCCAATCAAAAAGTAGGGTCATCCATTATCTTTACAAGTCCATAGTTCACCCCATGCAGTAGAGTACGCTCGGCCTTTAAAGGAGCAATTTTGTCATCCCAGCCATACAGAATGGTCAAAGTGCTAGTTGTATATACAATTGCTGGGGAATTCCATTTTTTTGTTGCTTTAATAATCAGACCAATGCTGTCCAGTTAATTATCCCCATAGGATAAAAAGCATAGAGTATCTTGTACATGCCCTATTATGTAGAAATGAAAAAGCTATTTCTCTGAAGTTTACCTCAAGAAGTCTAGCTAGGCAAACGACATTCATTTAAAGATCATCAGCTACAATTTAACATCCACAAAGATGTGATTTTGAAAGTTTCTCTCTATAATCCTCACTTCTTAATCAGAGGTAGCCAAGTCAGGACTGACCTGTCTACAAAACAAGTCCAGTTTTAATAAACTTGGCCTAATTATTTACATAAGCTCAGCAAGAATAATGATTTGATCACATAGGTCTTTTAGAATCTGCTTTGCTGGAACTTTTTATAAGGAATCTCCAGGTTGAACTTTTAGTAGCCTCTACAGGCCAGAAGCCAGGCCAAGTACTTGCCATCCGACATGCCTGCAATACCTGTAGATTTGGGCAGGTTCTTCTTCACAAGGTCCCCGAAGTATCTCCTTGCACCTGCCAGTGAGTGACATTCTTTACTCACTTGATGAGGCTGTGGGGAGCTTACTTAGCTCCTTAAGCAAGGTATCAGGCCAACATTTCCAAGGGGCTTTATTGCTCCAGGTTTCACGAAGTCAACTTTCGTTCCTTAAAGCTGTTTGGTCATATCTGAGTCTATGCAGGTCTCTCAAATATGACATTCTAGTCAAAGCGTTGGTAAAATAACCAATTATTTCCAATGGTGTCCTGTTAAAAGAATGGAATGTATGCAAATAACTATGATTGCCATGGAAGAATGCTTATTACTAAGACACCTTTTGAATTTCAGAGAGTTCAAGTAGGGAGAAAAGTTAATGCTTTATTTTGTTTACGAATGAATACTTCATATTTCTGTAAATCAGGTATCTTAAGAGAAAGTTTTAACCTGGGAGAGTAAACAGAACCAGTAGTGGATCAAACAAGGAGTCACAAAACTATAATCATCCTTTTGGTTTATTTATTTCCATGTTACTTGTTCTTGTTTAATTTGAATGCAATTTTAGTTCTGGAAATTATTACCCATTTCAGTTTTGATTTTAAAGAAATTAAAACCTATATTTGTCCTAACGATCCCTTATATGAACCTCCTTGAAAATGAAATTCATCTTACAAGAGATAACAATTATAAATGACAAAAACTTAGAAATGGAATCTAATCAGTTATTTCTGTGACACCTAACATTTCAATGATCAAAATATCACTTGATGACCTTATATTAAAACATACTAAAACTTCAGATGTTGCATATTATCTCTTGAATAGTTATAGTATTTACCCAAACGTAACCTAAGGTGTATCATTTGTTCAACAGTACTTTCAGAGTAACTTAACATACTAAATAAAAGTCCTAAGGAGTCAAAAAGACTCCATTTCCAATTAAATCTTGAGACATTCCTTAAAACCTTAGAAAGTTTTAAAGCACATGCCTAAATAGGATTAGGGATGTTAGAGACCTGATAAAGGCAAAACCTAGAAACTTTTCTGGGTAGGCAAAGAGAAAACTTTATTTTATTCTCTAGAGCAACCAACAATTCAAGAAAACTTGTCTTTTCGAACAGAGAGAAAGCAAACTAATTTTAGTCTTATACCTGTGTACTTTAAAAAAAAATTCATTCATCATCAATCTTAGTGTGTTCTGACCACATCTAGAAATCTTTTTCAAGGATTTCCCTTCACAAACCTGTACAATTTTCTTTTGCATGCAGATTTTTGTACCAAGCCATTTCTTTTTAAACAAACAATCTCATTTAGGACAAAATTACCTTCTTTTACCTTTAATAAAATGCATTCCCATTCTTAGATTTCTTATGTCTCGCCAACCTTTCTATGTACAGAGGTTTCCTTATTCTCCATGAGTCTTAATTACATTTAGCAGAATTTTTCACTCTTAGAAACCTTAGCCTCCAGTGAAAACTAAGTAGTAACCAATTGTGAACTGTTACACAAGAACTTTAGGTGGCAAATTTATGATTAAGGGCAAAACATGTTTACAAACAGATTCGAGTATTCTTAGTTTCTCTGCAGTAAGAAGTCAAAAGCACAAATATATTTAGTACTTGATGCATTAGCATTATATCCTATTTGGAAAAGATCTGAATATCCAATGAATTCAGTCTCAGTTACCATCCAAACAAAACTTTGAAAACTATCTTAACAATTACCTATTAAAACCAAGACAGGAGATAAACCATTTTTCAGTCATCTTTGTGCTAACATCGCAACAGATAACCCAAGTTTATTTGACCTTTAGCAAAACCGAATAAATGTTACACGTCTATCTTAAACCAACAAACTTTAAATACTGAATAGGTTTCACCTGGGTCTACTTTTTAAAAGCCCCTTTGCTCCCCATTTGTCAATTTTTACCTGAGACACTGGTCAGGAAATCTGAAGTGAGTGGAGTATGCAGGCAGCACCCAAGATGGTGCAGACCCAGGAGTGGGGGGGTGGGGGAGGCAAAGTGCAGCCAGAAGACTGAGAAAAAGGATTCACTGTTCTAAAGCTCATCCACTTGGACAGATGAGCCAATTTCATGTTCTTCCCCAATGAGTGGAATGAGGCAGTGGATGTCAGTCTAGAGAAGACAGGGAATTTCCCCGGAAACAGTTTCGGCAACTGCTTGGGAATATTCCTTAAAGTCCCTGTCCTGAGGGAGACTAACCACAGATGGCTCCAATTATAACCATTAACCTGGGAAATGAGGGAGAAGCTCCTCGTGTATAGCTAGAGTAGCCCGTATCTTTTGGGAGAAACAGAGAGAGAGTGTCCGCATCCCCTTTACTAGGGAGGGCCTGCGTTTCCTCCAGCAACCTGGGTTTATTCTGAGGCCTACTTAGATAACTATCCAATGTCAGGAGGGAGTTTACCAGCCAACAGGTTCAGGCAAACACACATTCTGCTAGAGGCCCTTAGGTGGGGGTCCTGATGTAGAGCCCTGTTCTCTGCAGAAGAGCTGATAAATCCCAGTGAGGCCATGCAGTGCTCCAGGAGATCAGTCCTTCCTTAAATTTTGTAATCCAAATCGTTTCCAGTGGGTTAAAAAGGCGCCCCAAGGGGAAGTCCTTGGGAACTGACCAGACCATGCCTTACCACGAAGGTCACACCTTATTTTAACCTTGCCCTGAAGAACTTTTTTAACCCATGGAAAACACTAGGAAAGTTTTACAAGGGGAAAATACTCAACTTTGCAGTACCCAATCTGGAGAAATAACCACGGAGGATGGTTTGTTTCCCATCTCGTGATCCTGGCAGGAATCTCTTACCCCATACCTGTTGTTTTAAGCATCAGTGGGTCAAATTTTCCCCAACTTTTCATAGTGAAATCCAGAGGCATCTCTGCCTAGGATGGGTTGTTTCCCATCTCGAAATCCTGGTAAGAGTCTCTTACCCCTACCTGTAATGGAGAGGTTGACTATGAAGGCATCCCTACAAGTCAGCTCTCACCTAAACCAATGCGTCCCTTGGTTCACTGCCTACCCAAGGTGATAGTGGCCTAACATCTTAGGATAAGGAGGGATCAGGCCAGCAGCAGGAGCCACTCTTACCCACCCATTTGCCACCTAATCCGCCTGCCTCCTCTAGATTTCCCTGAAAAAAAGTCTGACCTAATCACAGAACTTAGTGAGGTTAATAATTTAAATGGTGATACTCCTTTTAGAAAGGTGAGGAAGTAAGCAAAACACCTAGGACCTCTCAGCAGGAGGCGTGTGCTGCTTATGGATGAAGCTTTCCCAAGTGTGACCCCCCAGGGCTGGTCTCATCCTTTTATGTGTCTCAGAGACTCCAAGGCCGTCAGTGGGAAGGTTCAGAGCCCTGGACTGCTAGTCCTAAAGTGCACCCTCCAGATGAATCTTAGGCTAGCAAGGAATCCTATAAATTACTTTATTCCTCAAAGTTCTCTTGTTTGAGCCCTCCTCCTTTGGTCATGTAAATTCACTTGCATGCCTAGCCCCATGGTGCCTGATCTGTCAGGCCAATTATTGGCCAATTTCATTTAGGTTTTCCTCCCCTCACCCTTGCTGCCTTTCTGTTCCCTTACCTGTGGCCCCCTTTAGGAGCATGGCCCTGCAATAAGCAAAACCCCTGAGCTGGGGAAAAGCCAATTCAGAAAGCTCGAAAACAGAAAGTGGAACTGGTTAGGGTTAGGCCAATATTCCCTTCCTTTGGGGAAGGGGGATTGACCAAACCTTTCCCCAGAAGCCTGTCACCTGAGTGTTTAAGACCAGCAGCTGCACTATTTGCCTTTAACTGGCTGACAGATGTCTGGTTTTGCTGTTTGTTACAAGAAGAGGTTATCCAAGGGAAAGACTTCTCCCAGGAAAGAAAAGAAAAGAAGAGAGTCCCCTTTTACTCACCCCTCAGTGGGAGTTCTGGTTTTGGGACCAAAATGATACAGGAGAGCTTGGTTCTAGTCTCACTGAGTGGAAGAATGAATCTTGAAGATAACAGAGAGTGAGCAAATCACTAGAGCTTTATTAAGCAGAGATACAGAAAAAGCTCTCAAAAGTGAGAGAGGTGGACAGGGTTACCACTTAGGGTTTTTATAGTTTGTCTTTTACAGGAAACTGACCAGGGAACTTGGTAAGTTTCTTATCAATATCAGGGTGGATTTGTAAATATCCTGTCTATATTTAGAACAAACACCCCTGGACTTGTAAGGAACAAGATGTTTCTCTGTAAATATTGTGAACACAAACAAGGTGTTCCCTTCTCTGGTTAATGTCTGCTCCGTAACACTTTTCTAGGTCTGGGATTTCTGTGATTGCTTGGTAGCCATTAAAGGGGGATACTCCCTAACATTTTGGAGCTAGGGAGCCAGGTTTATTATTTTTTTTAATTTTATTTATTTATTTATTTATTTATTTATTTATTTATTTATTTATTTATTTATTTATTTATTTATTTATTTATTGTTTCTACTGTCCTATCTCTGTTTTTTGGGGATGGGTAGGATCCTGACTCTAGAGCCTTTCCTTTATCTTTCCCTGTCTAGCCCTGTCTGCCCCTCTTGTTCCTACATCACTACCATCATTGTCTCTGTGGATGTGGATCCACATTCTGGGCGAGAAGATAGGTAATAAAAAAAATACAAACTGTTAAGTTGACATAACATTATAGGAGTAATAAATGCTGTAGAGAAAAAGCCAGAAGGGGAAGAAATGAAGTCTTTGCCTTCACTCCAGAATACTAGCGTATTTTGCGTGTAAGAAATAATTGCTAAATATTACCAGGTGTTTAATAAATGACAGTATCAAAATCAAGAATTTCCAATTTTTTTATAAATTTATTTTTTATTGGTGTTCAATTTGCCAACATATAGAATAACACCCAGTGCTCATCCCATCAAATGCCCCCCTCAGTGCCTGTCACCCAGTCACCTCCACCCCCCGTCCACCTCCCCTTCCACCACCCCTAGTTCGTTTCCCAGAGTTAGGAGTCTCTCATGTTCTGTCTCCCTTTCTGATATTTCCACTCATTTTTTCTCCTTTCCCCTTTATTCCCTTTCACTACTTTTTATATTCCCCAAATGAATGAGACCATATAATGTTCTTCTCCGATTGACTTATTTCACTCAGCATAATACCCTCCAGTTCCATCCACGTCGAAGCAAATGGTATTGGTATTTGTGGTATTTGTCATTTCTAATGGCTGAGTAATATTCCATTGTATACATAAACCACATCTTCTTTATCCATTCATCTTTCGATGGACACCGAGGCTCCTTCCAGTTTGGCTATTGTGGACATTGCTGCTATAAACATTGGGGTGCAGGTGTCCCGGCATTTCATTGCATCTGTATCTTTGGGGTAAATCCCCAGGAGTGCAATTGCTGGGTCGTAGGGCAGATCTATTTTTAACTCTTTGAGGAACCTCCACATAGTTTTCCAGAGTGGCTGCACCAGTTCACATTCTCACCAACAGTGCAAGAGGGTTCCCCTTTCTCCGCATCCTCTCCAACATTTGTTGTTTCCTGTCTTGTTAATTTTCCGCATTCTCACTGGTGTGAGGTGGTATCTCATTGTGGTTTTGATTTGTATTTCCCTGATGGCAAGTGATGCAGAGCATTTTCTCATGTGCTTGTTGGCCATGTCTATGTCTTCCTCTGTGAGATTTCTCTTCATGTCTTTTGCCCATTTCATGATTGGATTGTTTGTTTCTTTGCTGTTGAGTTTAATAAGTTCTTTATAGATCTCGGAAACTAGCCCTTTATCTGATATGTCATTTGCAAATACCTTCTCCCATTCTGTAGGTTGTCTTTTAGCTTTGTTGACTGTTGCTTTTGCTGTGCAGAAGCTTTTTATCTTGATGAAGTCCCAATAGTTCATTTTTGCTTTTGTTTCCCTTGCCTTCATAGATGTATCTTGCAAGAAGTTACTGTGGCCAAGTTCAAAAAGGGTGTTGCCTGTGTTCTCTAGGATTTTGATGGAATCTTGTCTCACATTTAGATCTTTCATCCATTTTGAGTTTATCTTTGTGTATGGTGAAAGAGAGTGGTCTAGTTTCATTCTTCTGCACGTAGATGTCCAATTTTCAGGAATTTCCTATTTTTAAAGGGCTTATCGTGTAACGCATTAGAAGACAGTTACATAAAAAACCATTACAATACATGATAACAAGCGTTATGGTGGCTAGAGGAGTCATTCATGCCTCTGAGATGACACCAGGGACAGAGCTGGTGTCAGGAAGTCCTGACACTTTCCATGAATGAAAGAACAGTTACTTAATGGAAAGGTAAGTCAGGGTATTCCAGATACAGAGGGGCTGCATTTCTTATTTTGAAAGGGATCTTCAGGTGGCTGTATGGAGGTAGCTATATATCGGAATTTAGCACAAGATAACATTGAAGAGAGAAATAAACATGATCCAAATCTAGTGTGCCATGGTAAGAACTTCAGATGTTTTCTTAAAGTTTTGAGCAAGAGGGATATAATCAGAGTTGCATTTGAATGTATCTTTTCAGCAACCAGTACTGGGTAGGAAGGTGGAAATCAAGAACTTCACAAAGAAATTCCCATGGGAAGGCAGGAGGTTACTAGTTCCCACTTACAAGTATTGACCTCTCAAAGTCACATTTTCCATATTTCTCTTATACATAGCATAAGCCAATACTGTCTTTTAAAATAATCTTCAGAAGTTGGGAATCTTTTATCTGTCCCCTATAATATGATTTCTATGACCAGTTTTACTAAAGTGCAATGTTTTTTTTCTTTCAGAGAAGAAGCTCTTGGAGGAGATACCCAAATTTACTGGAAAACTGACAATAATGCCATTTATCAAGTTGATGGCAGTAAATCCTTCAATTTTGGTAGGCTTATAATAGCATCAAAAGTTAATCTGTCATCCTTTTCCTATTAGGAATATAAAAGCCTTTTATATTCCTGGACTTGGCATTAAAGATCAGACTAAAACTTCTATAAACTGCTTCAGTAGAAGCTTTAAAAAATTGTTCATCCATCTTGTGTGATATATAAGATAATAAATTGATACTTAAAATGCAATTATATCAGAGTGCCTTATAGTTCAAACTAACATGTTTTCTCTTATTCGTTAGTGTCACAAAACCCCATAAGCGTAAACCATGTTGCTTAATGTCAAATCATCTTTAAGATCTTTCAGTTTATTTATTTATTTTTTAAGATTTTATTTATTCATGAGAGATGCAGAGACATAGGCAGAAGGAGAAGCAGGCTCCATTCAGGAAGCCCAATGTGGGACTCGATCCCAGGACTCCAGGATCTCACCCTGAGCCAAAGGCAGACGCTCAACTGCTGAGCCACCCAGGCGTTCTTCTTTCAGCGTAGTATATACTTTCCATAATTATTTTTAAGGAATTATTTTTAAGAAATCCCCATAAAGAATAAATAGTAAAGATATTCCTTCTTTGCTGGAATACAGCAGATACCTACCCTGTCTTATGTGGAACTTACCATATGGTGAGAGAAAGGCTTTAAACAAGTAATTAGCCTTGTGTTGACACAAGCTCTGTGAGAGTTTATGGTAAATCTAACTAGTCTAGGTGTCTAAAAGGGTACCACTGACCTGGGACCTGCAGGATGCGTGAGAGCTAGCTAGGATAAACATGGAGACACTGAAGGTTGACTAAGTTGATTTGTGTGTTGATTTAATATGGATATGTGCTGAGAGTATGCCAGACACCGTTCTAAACATGCATGCATATTAACTCATGAATCCTCCAAACAAGCTTATATGACCAGTACCTTTCCATTTCAGTGAGGAACGGAAACAGGCCTGCAGTCACACAGCCAGCAAATGGAAGGGTCAGACTCCAAATCCAGCCACACTAGCATGCTACCACTTAGGCACCTCAGGGCAACAGTGAGGTCCTCTCAACTGCAGGAGTAAGAATGGTTAGGCAGTTCGACTAGCATTAAACTAGAAAGCCATCATAAAAGGTTTTAGATCAAAGCTATATGAAAGAGAAAAATAATTTCTGGTAAAGGACTGTTTTTAGAGCATTAACATAACTTTTAAAGAAGTATGAACAACAAATAAGGTGAAGAGAATATTGTGTCCTAAATATCTTACCATATCCTGACAATTTTATTTCTTTGGACAACTGCTAAGCAAGACAACAAAGTTGATTTGTTTGATTTAACTTTTGTGTATATGTGTGTGGTTTGTCTTTTTTTTAGATCGTGTTTTTCACAGTAATGAAACTACTAAACATGTGTATGAAGAAATAGCAGTCCCAATCATAGATTCTGCCATACAAGGCTACAATGGTTTGTATTCACTGTAGAAATATTTGCGTATCAGTTCTGTGTTCAAGTATTGATAGTTTTACACGTGTGTGATTTATTTTTACAGGTACCATATTTGCCTATGGGCAGACTGCTTCAGGAAAAACATACACGATGATGGGTTCACAGGATTATTTGGGAGTAATACCCAGGGCAATTCATGACATTTTTCAAAAAATTAAAAAGGTAAATACCTAGGTAAACTTCTAGTACGTACAGATAAAAGTAATAATAGTAGGATCACATAACCTTAGTATTATCTTGTAATGATGAAAGGAAGTAGGTTTAGGGTTATCTCTTCATTAGCTATGGGTAAAGACGGTATAACATGAATTCCTTTTTTCCACACAAACTTACTTTGTAGAGCTTACAGTTTTTTCATTCTTTCCCTTGAATCCTGAAACAGTACTAATGACACCGAGAAGTAGGTGTCGAGGAACAGGAATATCTTACCAGAATGGTTAGCTCCACATTGCCTTTGCTTAGCTACCAGTGATTATTAAGGGGCAGAGAAAAGTAGAGGTAGAGAAAAGACCAGAATAAGCAACCTACTTTAAGAGTTGGTTTTAGGTTTATTTTTTCATTACTTTTTTAATGATTTTTAATGTCCTTATTTGAACATTCATTGGTAGGGTTTTATTTTTAGAGTTTAGAGAGATGGACTGAGCACTCTCCTTTTCTAATAATTTGATACTATTCATTATTCCTGAAACCTATTTTTAAGTTCTTGTATTTATTGTCTATATAAAATCAAATGAGGTTTTGTTCGTTTTCTTTACGAAGATAATTCTCAGAACATTTCTATATTTAATATTAGCACATAAATACTCAATATTAGGTTTTCATAAATGGATGATCTCTGATGTTTTTACATATTTCTTTTCCTTCTAGTTTCCTGATAGGGAATTTCTCTTACGTGTGTCTTACATGGAGATATACAATGAAACCATTACAGACTTACTCTGTGACACTCAAAAAATGAAGCCTTTAATAATTCGGGAAGACTTCAATGTGAGTAACAGAGTTGAGATGGCTCTAAAAACAAACTTGCTTATTGAGATTATTGTTCTTGAACATTTACCTTTAAGTTCTGTAGTTTTTAAACTGTCTCCTGTTTGTATGGTTTATTTTTTGTTTCTTAAGTGTTTACAGAGATCGCATATGAGCAATATATATAGTTTTTAAACATTGACAGCTGTGGTATTTTGACATAAGTGCCTTAAAGAGCAAGATGGAAATTTCAGGTTAGAATATGGTGTACTTTGGGATAGGAAATAAATTGTACATATCATAGGTTTACTTGTTACTTTCATATATTTTCCACTTGTAACTTCCACAAATGAATTCTATAATAGTTTACACCTTTTTTGAGAGTGTTTAGCCATTAAAGAAGGATAAACACTTACCATGATGTGTTTCTTATCTCTTAGTAATTTCTTCTCTACTCTTCTCATAATTAAACTTGTTTCAGAGGAATGTGTACGTGGCTGATCTCACAGAAGAAGTTGTTTATACATCAGATATGGCTTTGAAGTGGATCACAAAGGGAGAAAGTAAGACTTTATACTATATTTCTCCAAAACACTTGTAAAAACTATTCAGCTAAATGTATTTAGGTTTCAAATCACATCTTTCACTCTAAAAAAACAAGTTGATGTTCTTTGGAATTTTATGTACACAGCTGAAACATGATTTGCTTTTTACAGAGAACAGACATTATGGAATTACAAAAATGAATCAAAGAAGCAGTCGTTCTCATACCATATTTAGGATGGTAGGTAACTCTCTGTTTGGCCTCTCCAATTAAAAATGCACTAAGTTTTTTACAAGTTTTCTTTTCTGTCTAGATTTTGGAAAGTAGAGAGAAAGGGGAACCTTCCAATTGTGACGGATCTGTCAAAGTGTCCCATTTGGTAAGTACTGATGGACCATGATGCTGTACCATATGGGTCAAAGCATAATTTAATTTGGTTGCTGGATGTTTGGTTTCCTAAGAACTGTTAACTGAATTAAGAAGGCAGAAACATGTATAAATTGGTAGTTTAATTAATTTCATCTATAAACATGAAATTACTAGCTAAAACATAGGAAGAATTCAGAGGGTCTTTCTTTCTGTTGTTATGGGTGCCATCTCCTATGATTTATATGGAAAGACTTTTCCTAACCAGAGTTCTTGGGGAGAGTTTCCATTTGCATTTAGGAGTTAGAGTATTCTTGGAATGGGAGTGGGGGCCATTTGGTTTTGTTGTTGTTTTGGTCTTTGCCTATAGAATTGAAACTTATGATATCAACAGAAACCTAGCTGGGACTGGTAAACAGTAAATCACATTACTCAAGTATATTTGTAAATATAATAAGAAAATGTTTTATATTATAAACCTAGTGTCTTAGATTATAAATCCCTTGAAGGGAAGAGTGATATCTTATGCATATTTATAGCCTCAGCGCATTTTACATAGTTTATATTCAATACTTGTTTGTTGAATAGTGAATGTAAACATTATTCAGATGTTCCTTTATTCCACATCAGTAAACCTCCCCTTCCTTCTTGTTGTACTCTTATCACTTCCCTCTTTTTTTGGTGCTTCCTTCCTGTTTCTTCCAATATTCTCTGTCTTCATGGTCTAAATTTTTTAGCTTTTTTAAAATTTTTTTTTTCTTTTTTTTATTTATGATAGTCACAGAGAGAGAGAGAGAGAGAGAGGCAGAGACACAGGCAGAGGGAGAAGCAGGCTCCATGCACTGGGAGCCTGAGGTGGGATTCGATCCCGGGTCTCCAGGATCGCGCCCTGGGCCAAAGGCAGGCGCCAAACCGCTGCGCCACCCAGGGATCCCAATTTTTTAGCTTTGTATAGGATGATGTCAGATTATTTTTTCCCTAAAGTTTTCAAATCAAATAGAATAATTTTTTTTTCACTTTCAGATTTGAGAAATCAGAATCTTAATTAAATATCGAATTCTAGTTTGCCTAGAATTATTTTACTGTACCACTCTTAACCAACCTAATTTCACTTCCTTCTACTCCATGTGAGCTGCTCTCTGATAGGTAGATTGGGTCTCTTGGTGCCTTGAACACTGATACTTGTTACCACCTTTATTTCTTAATTCATGCTGTCTTCCTCACCATTTTACTCCTTTATTACGTATCTAGGTCTTCTGTAATATAGATACTATACAAGAAAGATTAGACGTTGAGTATTTTAGAGACAGTAGTGTCTGAGACCGTACATAACTAAAGCAGAAGTACACATAATTAATGCCCATCCTGAAAGTCTCCACACAGAGATAGAATTTAAATCTCTTTGTTTTAATTCATTAAAAATACTTGCTGAGCTTTCATCACATTCTGAGCGTAGTACGGCTCTGAGATTGAAAGAATAAAGAAGATATCTCTCCACCACTCACTGTCTGCACTGCTACTTCCCTGGCCCAGGCTGCATCACCTGTCATTCAGACTCCTGCAGAAGCCTCCTAACCAGACTCCCTGCTGCCACTCTTGCCCCTCTCCAGTTCTTCTCCATCCAGGGGCCACAGGCTATCCTTCAGAAAGTTAAATCAAGATGTGTTTGTCACTCTCTTGCTTAAACCCTTTCCCATCACATTTAGAAATTCCAGAGTTCTTACTCTTCCTTACAATGCCCTGCACAGTTCAACCCCCACCTACTTCTCTTACCCTATATTGTCCCATTTTTACTTCACCAACTCTGCCACACTGCCCTATTTTTGAATAGACCAAGCTGATTTCTGCTTAGTGACTGGGTGTCCTGGCTATTCTTTCTATCCAGAGTATGGTTCACTTGGTCTTTGCATGACTAGCCTCCTCTTCTCTGTCATTCCAGATGGTAGCTTAATGGGAGATCTTCTGCCATTAAGCTACCATCTGCTTATGCCATGGTAGCCATGGCATGTCTAAAGAACCTGCTCTGTACCTTCCTCTTTCCTCTTTCAGCATTTTATTTAAATTTTCTTAAACACTTACCATGATGTGTTTCTTATCTCTTTTTCTCACTTCTCACCTCCTCTTCCCATCCGGCCCCATGTAGAATAAAAGCTCTGTGAATACTGAGAACTTACTTTTCTGGTTCACTGCCATATCCCTAGCACCTAACACACTGCCTGGAGCATGACAGGCAGTAACCTTTGTCAACAATATTTGTGAACTGAAGGAGAGGCCAGTGCTTTTAAAGACTCTACAGTGTATTTAGAGACACAAATGACTAGCTCAACATAGTAAGTGCTAAAGAATAAGTTGTATTTTCAAAGACCTCTGGGGAGTACAGGATTGAAAGAGAAGTTTATTTAAGGTGTGGGAGAAGAAGGATAAAGGTGGAAAAGTTTTACTAAGGAGGTAACAGTTGTCTTGGTCCTGAATAAAAAATAGGGGCAGACTAGAATATTAGAACTAACTAAACAAAGGGAGTGGCAAGGGACATCTGGTGGCTCAGCAGTTAAGTGTCTGCCTTCCGCCCAGGATGTGATCCTGGAGTCCCTGGGATCAAGTCCCACATCAGGCTCTCCCTGCATAGAGCCTGCTTCTCCCTCTGCCTATGTCTCTGTCTCTCTCTTTCTCTCTGTGTTTCTCATGAATAAATAAACTCTTTTTAAAAAGGGGGGGGGGGGAGTGGCAAAAGGTAGCTCTTGGAAGCATAGAAAAAATACGTAAGACATTAAGGGATAGGCAGTAGGTCAGCTAGAATTCACAGTGAGTACTGGCTAGATTTAAGGCTGGAGCAACAAAGTGCCAGTTAGTAAAGAATCGTATTCACTGCTAAGGTTTTGAACTTTGTGTAGAAAATGGAGAACCTATTCTGACAGTATTTTGGAGGATATGTTATAAAGAATGAACAAGGTTTACAGATCAGTTTGACTCAGAAAGGGGAAGGCCTAAACAGTGGGATGAAAGACAAGCATTTCAGATGGATATGCAAATAGACCATGTGTTAAAATTGTTCTTTCAGTAATTGGGATTTTTTAATTTCAAGTTACCCTTCCTAAAGTTTTATTTTTATCTATCTTACAGAATTTGGTTGATCTTGCAGGCAGTGAAAGAGCTGCTCAAACAGGCGCTGAAGGTAATGAAAACTCATAAATGGATTTGATCTCAATGTCATCTTGTTCTTTTACAGAATAAAAAAAGTGCTACCTTGCATTTTAGAGACTATTAAAAATGGTAATTTTGTCATGAAAGTCTTTAACATAAACTGTAGCTTCTGAGGGCACTTGGGTGGTTTAGTCAGTTAAATGTCCCAACTCTTGATATCGGTTTAGGTCATGAGCCCTGTGTTAGGCTCGTGCTGGGTGTGGAGCCTACTTGAGATTTTTCTCTCCCCCACTCCACTCTCATGTTCTCTTTCTCAAAATATTTCTTTTTAAATGTCTTTTAAAGATTTTATTTATTTATGAGAGAGAGTGCACGCGCGCACACACAAGCGGAGGGCAGGGAGGGCCAGAGGGAGAATTAGACTCCCCATTGAGCAGGGAGCCCAACATGGGGCTCAATCTAAGGATCCTGGGATCATGACCTGAGCTGAAGGCAGATACTTAATCAACTGAGCCACCCAGGTGCCTCAAAGTTAAAAACGTTTTTAAAGTTCATTTAAAAGCATCTGTATCACTGTTGGGGATTTACCCCAAAGATTCAGATGCAATGAAACGCCAGGACACCTGCACCCCGATGTTTATAGCAGCAATGTCCACAATAGCCAAACTGGAAGGAGCCTCGGTGTCCATTGAAAGATGAATGGATAAAGAAGATGTGGTTTATGTATACAATGGAATATTACTCAGCCATTAGAAACGACAAATACCCACCATTTGCTTCGATGTGGATGGAACTGGAGGGTATTATGCTGAGTGAAATAAGTTGATCGGAGAAGGACAAACATTATATGGTCTCATTCATTTGGGGAATATAAATAATAGTGAAAGGGAATAGAAGGGAAGGGAGAAATGGGTAGGAAATATCAGAAAGGGAGACAGAACATGAAGACTCCTAACTCTGGGAAACGAACTAGAGGTCGTGGAAGGGGAGGAGGGTGGGGTGGGGTGAATGGGTGACAGGCACTGAGGTTGGCACTTGACGGGATGAGCACTGGGTGTTATTCTGTATGTTGGCAAATTGAACACCAATAAAAAAAAATTTATTTAAAAAAACATCTGTATCTGGCAAATTACCTATTTTAGGCTACTATAGCATCAATTAAAAAGCTTAATTAACTATGCAGTTGGTAGGATTGGATAGCCACAGAGTTTGTGAGAGTGCCATGAAAACCATCTAAATTTTCATAATTAGTAAGGAAATTCAGAAAGTTAGTGGAATACAAAATTAATATACAGACATTAATAATTCATAATACAAACAACAACCAGTTAGTATATTTAGTATACAGAAAGATACCATTTACAATAATGACTTGAAGATCTAATACCTAGGTAGAAACTCAACAAAAATTACCCAAGACCAAAATAAAGAAAACTCTAAAGCAGACCTAAGGGACATAATCAAATATTAAAATAAATGGAAAAACATACTTAGATGGGAAGTTTCAAAATTATGAAGATGTCAGACCTTTCTATGTTAATATCCTACAGCCTAACAGAGATACTCATTGAGCATGTCCTATGTCTACCAAACTAGTGGATCCTGCAACCTGTGAATAAGAAATGAGTATTTGTGTTTTAATCTGGCATGTTAAATAGCATATTATATCTGGCATATTACAGCAGTAGGTGAATAATTCACCTGTGAAGTACTAGCTGTCCAAAACTATTTATTGTAGTACTTTTTGTGTATGTGGTAGATTGAAAACCTACATGTCCCTCAATAGAGTGCTGAGTGAATGAATTCTGATATATCCATACAGTGGAATTTTATGCTGGTAAAAGGAAGGAAAAACACCAGTGTTTACTGATATGATATATAAATTAAAACAAAAAACCCACAGTACAGATTAGCATATATACTGTGCTACTATTTGTGTAAAAAAGGATAGGAAGAAACAAATGTATATGAGTTTGTATTTCTAAGAATCTTTACAAGAGTCGACTAACAAAAGTGATTTCCCAGTAGGAGGACTGGAACTGATTAAATGGAACATTAGAGTGGAAGAGAGTTTTTTTTTTTCAGTGTTGTTTTTCTTGTTTTGTTTGTTTACACGTAAGCCATGTGAGCATCTTAGTTTAAAAATAAGAACTTACCCTATAGGAATTAATTTGGTTGCTAAACATATAGTTGCCTATATTTGGAGGTTTGGAACAAACAGATTTAAACTGAGGAGCTAGGTTTTTTTTGGAAGTGAACTTCCCTCTGATTGATTGATTGATTGATTGATTTTTTTTTTTTTTGCCTTAGCTATCTATTTCTTTTCGTTCTTTCTCTCAGGTGATAACCTTTCTGATCCACTTAATAGGTGGGAGGAATAAGGAGAGCGCTCCTTATAGCAGTGGTATTAAAGGGGATTTCAGTCTAATAAAAAGCATATACTTTACCATCTGATGCTTTAATTTTTAACTTCTCATAATTTATAAGTTCATCATCTAGTACAGAGGTCAATTTTTGTTTTCATATTTGCCTAATAAATGCAGGTGTGCGACTCAAAGAAGGCTGTAATATAAATCGAAGTTTATTTATTTTGGGACAAGTAATCAAGAAACTTAGTGATGGACAAGTTGGGTAAGTTTATTCCATTGTACATTTACCTATTAATGCTTACTTTCATGAGGTTGAAAATTGTAATGTTTCAGTTGCAATCAAATAATGTACTGATTTCTTCCATGTATTAAAAAAGCTTTTGTGAATCTGAGCATGCGTAGTTATACATATGACTGTGATCTAAATTTTTTATTTTAAATATTTTTTAGTTAGTAGTTTTGATCTGCCTCACATAACCTGTAAAGAAATTTTTTTAAACTGTAGCTAATTTAAGATTCTGCATTAAAAACCAACCACTTTGTTGTATAAAAATTCTTATTATTTTTTTCCCCAAACTCCTTTCTCACAAAGTGGTTTCATAAATTATCGAGATAGTAAATTAACACGAATTCTCCAGAATTCCTTGGGTGGAAATGCAAAAACACGTATCATCTGCACGGTTACTCCAGTGTCTTTTGATGAAACCCTTACAACTCTACAGGTAAGTTTAATTTTTATTTCAATATGGGGGGGAAATCATCTTTAAGCAGAAAAAATAACCCACTAAAATTAGTGTATCTTTTTTTTTTAATGATATAATGTACCAGCTACAATAAAACTGATGTGTTGCCTACTAAATTTCACAATTTAGCAGTCTTAGAAGATAAGACCTGTCTTCCAATGTGATTGCCTTGGATTAATTAACTATTAATAAATAGTTTGGAGGAAGGAGAGGTACTTCCAAGTAGAAGCAAACTTCAAAGTAGAGGGAGCATTTACACTGGAGTTACTGGGATTCCAGTAAGCCAATGTTTTAGGTTCGCTGTTGGCATCCATCTGTCTTCAAGATAATTTCCTTCACTCTTCTGAAGACTAGTAGCCAGTGTAAATTATAAGGACATGGAATACTCTGCATGTTCAAAAGTATTTTAATCTACTTAGGAAGAGTATTGATCTTTCTTTATAAAACTTAATTATAAAAAAACCCTAAATATTATTAATTAATTTTTTAATATTGAACACTTAACAGTCTTATATTTTTTCCCCCAGTTTGCAAGCACTGCCAAGTATATGAAGAATACTCCTTATGTTAATGAGGTATCAAGTGATGAAGCTCTCTTGAAAAGATACAGAAAAGAAATAATGGATCTTAAGAAACAGTTGGAGGAGGTATGTATGAATGAAGTATTTTAGTAAAGAATAGGGACGGAATGAGAACTAATATCTGCCCAAATGCCCAGAGATCCATTATTCATTAATAGTTGAGATCTATAACCTAAATTTATTGGGGTGGGAGGTTATATGTTTATTTTTTATTTTATTTAAATTCAATTAACATGGGGATCCCTGGGTGGCTCAGTGGTTTGGCGCCTGCCATTGGCCTTGGTCGCGATCCTGGAGTCCTGGGATCGAGTCCCACGTCGGGCTCCAGGCTTGGAGCCTCCTCCTGTGTCTCTGCCTCTCTCTCTCTCTCTCTCTCTCTGTCTATCATAAATAAATAAATCTTAAAAAATAAATAAATAAATTCAGTTAACATATAATGTATTATTGGTTTCAGAGGTAGAATTCAGTGATTCATCAGTGTTATATATAACACCCAGTGCTCCTTATATCACCCAATTACCCCATGCTTCCACCTACCCCACCCCCCTCCAGAAACCCTCAGTTGTAACCTATATTTAAAACAGCTTTCAAAAAAATAAAAAATAAAAATAAAAAATAAAAAAAATAAAAAATAAAACAGCTTTCAAGTAAGGAGAAATCAACTCATAAAAATTTTAGTTTAATTGACTATAAACTGAAAACTTTAGGTTTCTTAAAATTATTTTAGATTTTGTTTTTCATTTCCAAAGGGCAAAATTTGAGATTTTTAAATGAACCAAGTAGAGATATTCTTTCTAAATTATCACAGATACATAGGGAATTAGGTTAAAAAGAGAGACCACATATAGTTACTTAAAACTATCTTTTGTATTTTCACATTATCTTGAATTCTTCTTCTGACCCTGAGATAACCGTCTAATATGGTAGCATAATCACTTGTCATAATTTCTTTGTTTTAACCATTATGGTTTCATATTTTGTAAAAATCTTATATTTTAGTTATCTTTTTAAAAATGAGCTGAAATTTTAAAAAATAAAATATAAAATGAACTAAAATGCCAAATGGAAGTCTTATGAGAACATCTGTTCTTTTGCTGTAGGTATTGCAAGTCTCTGCTTTTATGACTTCTGTACCTATTATTTATATATTTTTAGGCAATTAATGGAATTACTTTAACAGCCTTGTTACAATCTTATATATGGCATCTAGAATACTCACATGGGAAAAATACATTTTATACTTCATTATATGTTTGAGAAATTACCATGGTAACTGCCATAGTATTAATCTTTTGTAGGTAGGGTATATTTCATTTCACTAAACCTGATGTGGGGCTCAATCTAACAACCCTGAGATCATGACCTGATCTGAAGTCAAGAGTCGGACGCTTAACCGACTGAGCCACCCAAGAGCTGCCACATGTGAATTTAATATTCTATTCTTAAACTACTTTCAAGGATTTAAAATCTAGCTACAATTATTATTAACATAACTTAATATTACATACCATAGGTTTCCTTAGAGACTCGGGCCCAGGCAATGGAAAAAGACCAGTTGGCCCAACTTTTAGAAGAAAAAGATTTACTTCAAAAAGTACAGACTGAGAAAATTCAGAACTTAACACGGATGCTGGTGACCTCTTCTTCCCTCACATCACATCAGGAATTAAAGGTAAAATTTAAAAGATGACAACTCAGGCTTGGTATACAGAGACTAGGATAGGTATTCCTATATGTTTATTATATAGTTACATATCTCTTAACCCCTTGATACAATATATTCAGAAAACCTGGAACATTTTGTGTGTTTGCTATGCATCAGCAAAACCTAGAGGTTCACTAAAAATATTGATCTCTGAGCTTACATTTAGAGATTTTAATTCAAGAAGTCTGAAATATTGACAAGCAATCTATGTACAATATGCTTAAGAAATTCTAACGAAGTTGGCCAAATGATTGGAAGCATAGATGTCTAGGATATATGGTAATATTTTCTATTTAAAGAAATATTAATCTCAGGAAAATTGATCTAGAATATGGATCACAATGATCAAAATTCTGACTTCCAGTATTTGTACTTTTTGTTTTGACTAGTTAGGTTTTTTTTAGTCCAGTAGATATTTTTTGGCTATGATGGTATCATGATTAAAAGGATAGCCTGGAGTTTGACTGCATGGATTTAAATCCTGATGCTGTCAATTCCTAACTCTACCTTAGGCAATGTCTTAAATCCATTTGGTTGCAGTTTCCTTATCTGTAAGATAATTTGATTCCCACCTCATAGGATTGTTGTGAGAATTAGATGAAATAATATAGAATGTGCTCAGCATACTTTCCACAGGGCAGATCCTCAGAACATGGATGCTCTTAAGATAATTATTAGCAGACATTATGTTCAAGTCACCATACTAGGTATAAAGAAGGCATTTCAAGAGCTGTTTGTTGACTGATGGATGAATAGGAAACAGCCCAATGGAAGGTGTAGGGAAGAATATTTCAGGAAGAGATCCCCAAGTACAAATGCTTGGAGTAGTGAAAACAACATAATGTATTCCTTGGACTTAAAATATTTTGGTGGCAGGGTCTGACTTTAAATCACAATGAAGGATTTGAATATTACATTATGCTAAAAGCAAGGAAAAATCTTATATGGTAACATCACAGTTGTATTTCAGAAAGATGTGATTGCTAATGAGCATTGATTGGCTGGGACTCTACAAGGACTGTGACTCTAGAGATGGAAAAAAATGGATAAATTGGAGAGCTATGTAGGAGGTTGACCCAACAGGGCTTTGTGATTGTTTATATGTGAGGGGCAGGGAAAGGGCAAAAGAGGTATACAGGATGACTTGTAAACATTGCTGGGTAGTTGGTAACAGTATTCATTGTTAAGGAACACCAAATGAAGAGCAGTGGAGCTGCTGTTTTATTTGGGACATCTTCAGTTTAAGACTTGAGGCCATTGAAAATGCAAATATATGAAAATCAGGTGAACAATGTGACGTAGAGCTTTCCACTTGGACATTAGCTACTGCAGATCCAAAGTCAAGTCATAGTAATGGATGGGCTTGTTCTGAGAGCATGCTGAAAGTGAAAAGAAGACCAAAGACCAGATCCCCAGAACAGTTTTTTAGATAAAGGCAGACAATTTTTTAGATAAAAACAAGCCGAGATTAGCTCTAGAGTTAAGAAGGAAATCAGGTGAATTGTGGTCACTAAAGGAAGAGCATATTTCAGAGCGGTTGTGGTCATCAGTGTCACATTCTGATGAGAAGTTAATTAAGATAAATATAGTCAAAATTTTTTTGGATTTGGAAACAAGACGCTTATTTACAAAGCAGTTTGAGTTATGTACTAGGTATGAAAGCCACCTTACAGAGGGTTGGAATGATTCCAAGGGATGGGATCACAAACACAGTAGAGGGGACTGGACTTAGAGAAAAGGATCATTTATAAATTAGCTCACCTATGAAAAGGATGTAGTAAAAGGAATGTGGAGAGGATCAAATAAGATGAAATAGTACTTGTACCGTATAGAAGGACAAGAGAAGAATGGTAGCTGTGAAATCTGGAAAAACACAAGAAGAGGAGGAAAAATCAGCAAAGGAGAGTGAGTGGTGAGGGTAGCTGGCCGGGTGGGATAAAGACCAGAAGACAAAGGTGTTCCTAAAAGGATGAGGAAGTAGACAAATGACGAGAAAGGGCACAAAAGAAAAATGAAAAGAAAATTGTAGCTAGAGAGAAGTAAGGAGTAAAGAGTTTAAAAAAAATCAAAAGCAGACAGGCCTGGAGCATTCATTCATCAGGAGAATTCACCAGGAGGGAGCTGGTGAAGATAACAGATGAATAGATAACCAGGGAGCAAGAGGTCCCAAGGGAGAAAGGAACAATGAGGTTAGGAGCTCTGGAGCAGGCATTAGCTTTATTGAATTGAAAAAGAACTGGCATCTTGAAGGCTGTGCGTAAGATTTACTCATTGAAGAAAGTTCAGATAGACTCTTTGTCCCTTCCCAGTGAGAGCTGGACACCCCAGAGTGCTTTGGGTAGCTATGGTGTGACAGTGGCAGGTTTCCTAGATTATTTAAAAGGGTTGAGTCAGCCCATTCCTTTCAATGAAGTCCCAGAAAAGTTTGTAGGGAAACTTTCAAATAAAACATGATTTTTAAATCATAATTTCGCATCACATTTTTTTTATGGGGTTAAACACTGATTTTAAAAGTTTGAGTGTTTTCTTAGGATGTCCTTAGACTAATAAGATATTAAACCAGGCTTAAAAAGAATTCTACCAAGTCCATGGTTTCCAAAAATGTAAACTAATCCCCATGTTTTATAACAGTTGAGCCCAGATCTGCGTGAGGTAATTTTGATTTCTACCCTTTTAGGCTAAAAGAAAACGAAGAGTCACTTGGTGTCTTGGCAAAATTAACAAAATGAAGGACTCAAATTATATAAATGAATTTAATATGTCAACAAATATAACAACACGTAAGGCAGCTCTAACAGTAGTGGGCGAAATTGATGAATGTAAGTGCTTTTTCAGCTACTTTTAAATTACAGAAGCATCCCTGTAAAGAATTACTTTATTTATAACTCCATTAATGTGATAAGCATATTTAATAAAATGTATGTATTTTAAATGTGATTTCATTGGAAATAATGCTAAAAATTAGTGACTTTAAGAAAATGAACATTCGGGATCCCTGGGTGGCGCAGCGGTTTGGCGCCTGCCTTTGGCCCAGGGCGCGATCCTGGAGACCCGGGATCAAATCCCACATCGGGCTCCCGGTGCATGGAGCCTGCTTCTCCCTCTGCCTGTGTCGCTGCCTCTCTCTCTCTCTCTCTGTGACTATCATGAATAAATAAATAAAAAATCTTAAAAAAAAAAAATAGTTAAAAAAAAAAAAAAAAGAAAATGAACATTCTCCATTATTTTCACATCTCTTAATGATACACTGTAGTTAAAACACATGAGACTTTTTTTTTTTTTTTTAAGGTTTTATTTATTCATGAGAGGCACAGAGAGAGAGACAGAGACAAGGCAGAGGGAGAAACAGGCTTCCCATGGGGAGCCTGATGTGGGACTGGACCCTGGGACTCCAGGATCATGCCCTGAGCAAAGGCAGGCGCTCAACCACTGAGCCACCCAGACGTCCCCACATGAGACATTTTTATCATTGGTTTTGTACTAATCATTATCCAGTTAAATTAGTATCCATATAACATCTGCCTTAAATTTTGTCTAATCTTGAAAGGCTGGCATTACACAGGCATGTTTCAAAATAATGTGTCTCCAACATTAGCAGTATTTTTAAGGGGCATTTTAAAACCTACTTAAAATGATCACTTCCCAAATTCAGAATTTGTCCATTTAACCTATACTGTATTAAGGATTCAGTATTTTATTACTAATTCTTACTAAGAATCTTAATTCATACAGTAATATAAATGATCATATTTGTTATTAATGCATTTTTGGCATTCATGCTGTGAGCACATGTTAGCTAATTGGAGCTTATTACCTCTGATCAGATTTTTTTTTTTTGTCTTCAACTTTTAAGAAATTTTATTAACATGTTTATGGATAAATTTCCTTCTCCTAATTATAGCTCTCTGCTCAGAGTCTGATGTTTTCAGTAATACTTTTGATACATTAAATGAAACAGAGTGGAATCCAGCAACAAAGCTACTAAGTCAGGTAACTTAAATGCGTGTTATAGTATATTACCCTTACTCTTTTTAAAATTCATTTCTTATTGGTGTTTATGTTGTTGCAGTACATTACTGGCTCTGACTTAATTTCTTTAACAGTTTTGGTTCTAATTATTCACTATATTCCTAGTTGGTATCTGACATGTAGAAGGAAGCTAAAAACTTCATAATGCAGATGTATGGCAATAGGTAAACTTTTGTGTCTAGTTCTTTACCAGCAGATCTTGGTATCTATGATTTTTAATTTTTTAAGTTTTTATTTTTCCTTAGACAATCCCTAAGGATAAAAAGAGCTGATTCTTTTAAAGTGTCAAAATTCTCAGGCATATAGTAGAAGAATGGCACATCAGGGAAGCGGTAATACTGCCAAATCATACTGAAAAATAAAAGTCAATATATTAGTACGTGTGGTTTTATCAAAACTTTAAGGAATACTATAGTGAATTCTTTGGTAGGTATAGAGTCCATGTTTACTTTCTAGGCTACTAATGTCCAAAGAAATACAGTATAGTTTTATAAATGCATTTAAGAAAATTTCATGTTCGTTTTAGAATAAAATTACAGTGATTCTTAGGAATTATTATTATCATTACTTAACGATTGTATTAGTTTAAATTAAGTGAGTATTATAAAGTGCTTTTACATCTCTAAAACATTCACTAGAAGTGTGTTGTTTTTGGAAAATCCCTGATGTTAATTTTTTTTTTTTAACTTACAGTTTATCACTTTCTGATAATAGTATATAAAACAAAAACAGGCCTCTTTTGAGTATGGTAAAACATAGCAGCCATTAGAGTGTTAGAGGTCAATAAATAATACCTCTGTTCCCTTTCTAAATTCAGACCTATCTGAGAAATAAAACAGGCATCAAAAAGGTGGAGAATTAAATTATCAGCTTTATGACTATGGAGCTTAATGATCTGTGGTCAAGTGGACTTCCCAGGATGCTCCCCAGCCTCTTACATCTGAAAACTTTTCCAGTCAGATACAGGCAGAGCACTTGTTTACATGATCTTTTCTTTTTTTCATACCCCTTTCAAAATAGTCTTCTAAGCTAGTTTACGAAGTGCACACCCTTTATTTTACCCTGGATCAAGTTAGACCATTAGAAAGATATTGAAGAAGAGAATGGCCTAAGTTAACTACACGATTTAAGGTTAAAATATTTGACAAATCCAAATTCTAGTTAAGGAAACAAAGAATATATTATTTGAATTCTCTCTGACTTGAAAATCTGGTTTTGTTTCTAATAGGAGAACTTAGAAAGTGAGCTGAATTCACTTCGTGCCAACTATGATAATCTGGTATTGGACTATGAACAACTAAGACAAGAACATGAAGAAATGGAATTGAAATTAAAAGAAAAGAATGATTTGGATGAATTTGAGGCTCTAGAAAGAAAAGCAGAAAAAGATCAGGAGGTAAGAGATATGGAAACATGAAACTAAAACTACACTTTTAAAATAAGGATCATTCTCTTAAAGATACTTATTTCTAAGGTTGATATGTGGAGAATCCAACCATTTTCTCTATGTATACACAATTTAGAGAATTTAAGAAATAATTTGTTTATATTATTTTTAAAGTATTTAAATCGTATTTGTTTCACTTGTACTTCACACAAGAAGTACCAATTTAAAATGTCTGGGAAGGTTTGGTGCATCTGCCTACAGGTGGATTTGTCTTGAAGAAATGATTTCCTTGTAATTTGTATATTAGTTAATTTGTTGAGTACACTGGAAATACTGTCTAGAGTATAACCATTTCCTACTGAGACCAATATGAAATTTTACTATCTGGCTGAATGTTCTATGCATGGATACCATGTATTAATGGATTTCATTTTCTTTAAAAAATATATTCCTAAATATTTAGAACATTATTGGAATAACTGGGGAAGCTGATTTTGCTCATGTCTTTTAACATATCAGAGTTACTGTGAAAATTAGTGTAACTAATACTAGTAATGAAATTTTAAAAAATGAAACCGATCACTTAAATTTTCTAAATATTTAATATTAGGCTTCATGTGAAGAAAACCTAATCCAAAAATCCTCAGACTTCAGACACTTAGAAATTATCCAAGAAATTCAAGAGATTTCTTAGAGTCCTTAACTTAGAAGTTACAGATATTATGAATTATTTTACAGAATTTTTGAATGCATATTCATTTCTCTGGAACAAGTGTCCATAGCTGTTATCAAACTATAAAGCGATGTAGGACTCTCCTCTCCTACCTCAAGTAGTAGCCAGTGTTCTAGTGTAGTTAAAATATGAGTTTATTTGCAGCTACTTCTGAGATTACTGTAAGGTTAGCCCAAAGGGACACAATGCTTTTTCCTCTATTGCTTCATTTCTCATCCTCCTTTTTTTTTTTTCTTTAAAGGAAAAAGAGTTCAGTGCAAAAAGTATTATTTCCATTCTAAGAGGCAGTCTATGTGTTCTCCACAGGGTTTCATTTAATTTGTTTTAAAATTGGCATGTTAACAAAATACAAACTGTTGTATATTAACCCGTGGACTTCAATCAATAAAATTGAGTTTCATAAGAAGGGATGTGGTCTAGTGTCATGGTTAAGAGCATGGCTCTGGAGACAACCTTGCATCTGAGTGGAATACAAGGCCTTGAGCGAGTCCCAGAATCTCCCAGGGCTTACTTTCTAAGTTTTTTACATGATTTATATATTCAATTAATAATAAAAACTAAAGCTCACAGAGTATAGGACTTGACTCTCACATCCTGATTTTTTTTTTTTAATTTTTATTTATTTATGATAGTCACAGAGAGAGAGAGACAGAGAGACAGAGACACAGGCAGAGGGAGAAGCAGGCTCCATGCACCGGGAGCCCGACATGGGACTCGATCCCGGGTCTCCAGGATCGCGCCCTGGGCCAAAGGCAGGCGCCAAACCGCTGCGCCACCCAGGGATCCCCTGATTTTTTTTTTTTTCCTTTTAACCACACTCAAGGGGGTAACAGTGCTTTTCCTCATTATTTGGACACAATTAAATTTCTAGATTTTATAAGGTAACCTAAAATGTTAAGTAATAAAAGCTTACTCCGTTCAAAGGCAGTTCCATTCTATTTTAAACTAAAAATGAAGTCTGTGTATGCAGTAAAATATGTTCCTAAACCTCCATTTTGGGGAAAAGCTTAACCAAAAAGGAATAAAATGTCAAATTATAGCCTTAGGACATGTGGTCTTTGCCCTGGTTTGCCTAATGGTCTTATAAATCACCAGAGCTGTGTATCATTTTCAAATGGGAATATAGAAATACGGGATGTTTAGATAGTAATTTTTAGAAGGAGGGGTAGACAAGGTCAAGTATCATCAAGCTCAGGGAACAAAAGAAATTCCAACCCTCTAACTGATTTAACTTGATTTATGTTAGAATTTTAACAACTTGGAGGTTTTCATCTTAAGTTAAATATTTTCTTTCAGCTGCTGAAAATTATAGCTGAAATCTGTAATATTTTCTTAATGTAGCAACTGATTAACTATCAGTCATGTCATATACTTTCTCCTATGCTCACCATCTTAAATAATACCTCATTAGGAAGTTACAGTCCAAGCTTTACAAAAGCTAATCTTTCTCCATTAATGAGAACTAATACTTAAAAGTACTATTTCAGAAGAGAAGATTTCTTTCTAAATGTGTATTTTCTAAAATGAAGACTAATGATTTAGTTCTTTATTGGTAAATGTGATTTTGTTGCACAAAATTTACAAACAGGAAAGAAAAAAGACAAAGCCAATTTAAATTATACCCAATGCAAATGTCTGAAATTTTGCCAGTTGATAACCATTAACCATATGTGATGGTTGAAGTGTAGCTAGTCTGAATTGACTTAAGTATAGAAAAAAGAATGTAAGCTATTTCTTTAGTTTTTTATATTGATTACATGAATAAATGATAACATTTTGTTACATTGTCATTTGGATATTTATATCAGTGTGTATCAGTTGGATATTTTAGGTTACAATAGATTTTTAAAATGAATTCTGTTTTTTTAATGTGGCCAGTAGGAAAATTTTTTTTTTGATATTTTATTTAAATTCAATTTGCCAACATAATAACACCCAGGGCTCATCCTATTAAGTGAAACTTCGCTTACTAATTTGGCTCACATATTTCTGGATGATGCTGTCCTAAAATGGGAATGCTAACACTAGCACTGCTCTGAATCTAAAACTAATTAGGACTGAATTATTAACATTCAGAAAATATTACTTAAACCAGCTGCTATTTTCATAAATCCCTTATATTCTACTAGAATTTGCCATTACTTATTTTCTTCTTTTTTTAGTCTTATTTAAATTCAGTTAATTAACATTTAGTGTACCATTACTTTCAGGTATAGAGTTCAGTTAATCATCAATTGCATATAACACCCAATGCTCATTATATCAATTGTCCTCCTTAATGCCCATCACCCAGTTACCCCAACCCCCCACCTACCTTGCCTTTAACTTTTTAAGGACTCATCGAATTATGAAAATTTCATAATTCTAAGAAAAAATGTTTATCTGTGGCAAATTGTCATTTACATGTTTTGACACAAAAGTGTCAAATATTTAATGCACCAGATATTTGATGGAAAGGAAACTTTAAGAGAAATTCTTAAATCTTTAAGTATTCTTTATACTTTACACAGTTAAAAAAATAGGAACAATAAATCATCATTCCAATACTTTCTGTAGAATGAGTCAACAACAAGGTAATAATTGGTAGTCCTATACATATCTCTGTAGCTTTAGTGAATGGTGATATTATTGTAAAGGCACCACATGAAACTACCCTAAACCAAACCTAAATTCTAAACCACAAATCCTTAGAAAGTATGCCATTTAAAGCTAAATGGATAATTGATGGGAAGAAAAAAAAATAAATACACAACTGCATTTAACTTAGCCAAAACAAGATCTATTAAAAGTGTGGTTTTTTTTTAAGTTTGCTTACCAGTTTATCCCCTCCAAGGGATGCGTACTAATTTGCTTTTAACATTATAGCATTATTAACAGATGACATAACTGTTACTTGGGCCACGCTGAGGGTTTTTTCTTGTTTGCTTGTTTTGTGAGGTTTGGGGATTTTTTTTTGTTTGGCTTATCATGTTTCTGTTTGTTTTGTATCTTCAAATAATGAGGTGCTCTTACTGTTTTGGTGTTTCTGAATCAGTGAGTAAAGCAGTCTTTTGGGAGTTTTATTTTTTTTTTTTCTTTCTCTCTTTTTTTTTTTTTTTTTTTTTTTGCTTTATTAACTGTTGGTTTGCTCTGTTGTCTATTCACATGCTCTTCCAGATGCAACTAATTCATGAAATTTCCAACTTAAAGAATTTAGTTAAGCATGCAGAGGTGTATAATCAAGACCTTGAGGTGAGCATTTATGTTGGTATTTCTATTATAAGGAACTAGAACTATAAAATGTACAGTATATGTAATTGAACATGATTTCAGAAAATAGAACATTTTGTCTTTTAAATATCAACTTTTTAAAATTTCACTCTTTAAACTATTAAACTTTATTTAAAACTATCAACTATTTAAACTTTTTAATCCCCTAAAATTTAAATCCAATAAAATATGTTTCACACTTCTTATAGAATGAACTAAGTTCAAAAGTAGAGCTGCTTAGAGAAAAGGAAGACCAGATTAAGAAGCTACAGAAATACATAGACTCTCAGAAGTCAGAAGATATTAAAACGGACTTGTCCTACTCATCGGTAAAAATCAGGTTTATTTTGTTGTTTAGTCATGTTAAGCATTTCTAGTATACCATCATCATTATTACAGCAAATACTTATATTGAGCCTGCTCTATGTCAGGCACTCTTGTAATTGTTTTACATATTGTATTTTGTTTAATTTTGTCAATAAGTCCATGAAAGAGGGACTATTAGTATCATTGCCATTGTGTAGTTAACGAATCATTTGTAGAGAATTGAGGATATCACTCTGAATGAGAATAAGTCAGTTAAAGATGAACTTCCATTAAAAATCAGTTATTCCGGGAAGCCCCGGTGGCCCAGAGGTTTAGCGCCACCTTCAGCCCAGAGTGTCATCCTGGAGACCAGGGATCGAGTCCCACGTCAGGCTCCCTCCATGGAGCCTGCTTCTCCCTCTGCCTGTGTCTCTGCCTCTCTCTCTGTGTCTGTCATGAATAAATAAAATCTTTAAAAAAAAAATAAGTTATTCCAACATTTTTATTTCTAATTGTTTTATGCAAATGCATGCAGAAGTATGTAGTCCGTATCTCCAGGTAAGCTCTTATGTTGATATTGATAACTAGAACTATACGTATCATGAGTGAGCATGGTTTTATAAATTTCATTAATATTAATGCATTCTCACTATAATTTAAATAAGTATTTTAACAGTTTGGTATTTTTCAGAAACTGTAGCTCTAGATGACTTTAGTTGGTATAAGATATGGCATTAAATTGAATCTCATGGTGAAATTGTTAATTTTCGCTATTTGCTTTCTATTCTATTTGCTCTTGGTCCTCCTCATTGCTTCAAGAAAGTATCAGTTTGATTCCCATTTTCAACATTCTCTTTAAGAAGTTAGCAGATTCTAGCTGGAATTTCAGTTTCTGTTCTTTTGTTTTCATTTGAGTTTTTCAGAATACTTTTTATTACCTTCTCTTGGTACTCTTCTATTACCTGTTATTAATGACAATCCGTTGTGAAAGTGATCTTACTATGGTAAGGTCATGGGAAGAAAAGCAGTTTCATCTGATCCTGGAGTATCTATTGATAGAGTGGCAAGCAGAATTGCCCACTTTTTAAAAATTGTTATTTCTTTCTCTTTATTCATCCAACTTATTCATTTGTTCATTGTGCATTAATACTCTGCCAAACACATGGATGGCTGAATTTATGTAAGCTGAATTTAAGATAAAAAATTATATTATCTTAAAATGACACTCAGAGACTGGATCTTCTCATGTATTTATCAATCATTTGCATTTTCTATGAGTTGCCCGTTCATCCTGTTTGTCTATTGGATTTTTTGTCTTAATTTGTGGTTTCATATACTTAATTTTAACTATGAACTACTCACCTACCATGTTTTAGAATAACTTAAAAATACATAGGAAACAATTGTGTGTTAACTTTTTTTTTTTTAAAGATTTTATTTGTTCATGAGAGAGACAAAGAGAAAGGCAGAGACATAGAGGGGGACATGGAGGGAGAGACATGTGGGACTCAATCCCCAGGCCCGGGATCCCGCCCTGAGCCGAAGGCAGATGCTCAACCACTGAGCCACCCAGACATCCCTGTGGGTTAACCTTTTATAAACAATAGCAAATTTCTTCAGTCTATGTAATACTATAATGTGGAAAAATATAATCAGAGGTTTTAAAGTATTTTTATTATGGAAAATCTTTCTTTTCATCTTTCCTAAATACACATTTGATAATTAGTATATTTTCACTATTTTTTTATTTATCTGGAATAACATCTGTGTACGTGTTCTCTAAAGTCTTTTCCAATTCTCAGAAAGTTAGATTTCACTAAATTATTTTTATCATGTGTATAGGAAAGCACTGAAGACCTAAAACAAATGAAACAGACTTTACTTGATGCTGAAACTGTAGTCCTTGATGCTAAGAGAGAATCAGCCTTTCTTAGAAGTGAAAATCTGGAGCTGAAAGAGAAAATGGTAAGTGATTCCTATAATATTTATAATAAAGCAGTTTTTACAATCAGTACATTTCTGTGAATTTGTAATATTTTTCTTAATAGAAAGAACTTAGAAGTAGATACAAGCAAATGGAGAATGATATTCAGTTATATCAAAGACAGTTGGAGGCAAAAAAGAAAATGCAAGTTGATCTGGAAAAAGAATTACAATCTTCATTTAATGAGATAACGAAACTCACCTCCCTTATTGATGGCAAAGTTCCAAAAGGTATTTCATAATTTCAGACTTCCCTCTTTGCAGATTTGACTTTATCTGGAAACCTACATGAAGGATTTTGTGACTACATTTCAATGATTAGAAATCTATTATTCAAAAAGAAAAAGAAAAAGAAATCTATTATTCTCTGATCTGATTTTTTTAATAGACTAATATAAGTTTCAGTATCATTTGGTATTACTATTTATAACTGTTTCCATGGAATTAGAGTCATAAGGGTTTAGGAATTATTTTTCAAATAAATTGGACCTAATTTTCAAAAAGTAACAATCTAATTGTTAAAATTTGAAGAACTATTAACAATCAGGTTACCTGTTAACCAATACTCTTTCCTTAATAAATTTTATATGGTCTGATTAAATGATCTAACTTTGCCTGTAATTTAGATTGTTACAATAACTGAAAGCTGTTTTATTTAATTTACCTAAAATGTCCTAGGTTTGCTCTGTAATTTGGAACTGGAAAGAAAGATTACTGATTTCCAGAGAGAACTAAATGAAAAAGTTGAAGAAAATGAAGCTTTGCATAAAGAAGTTAAGTTGCTCTCAGCGTTGAAATCTTTACCCTCAGAAATAGAAATGCTGAGGAAAGAGGTAAACACATTTTCAAGCAAATAACTCTTCTTTTGAAATAAAAACCTTTGTGATAGCACTTTAAATATTTTGCCATAGTTTATTTTAAAGTAGCAAGCAAGAGACTATAAACATTTCATTCAGCTTGTTGGGAATAGAAATGATTGTAGTTCCTCCTGATTTTTACTACTAGACGTAAAAACACATTTTCAAAGCATACTTAACAGTATACTTAGTAACATTATCCACCTTGCAACCATTTCTACAGTCCTCAAATGTTGCATTTAAACAGAGTTCTAGGGGTGTCTGGGTGGCTCAGTCAGTTGAGCATCAAGTCTTGGTTTCAGCTTGGTCATGATCTCGGAAGTGGTGAGATCTAGCCCCGCAGCAGCTTTGCACTTAGTCCATTCCCTTTGCTCCTTTCCCTTTGCTCCTCCCCCCGCACTCTAAAATAAATTTAAAAATAAATAAATAAACAGAGTTCTATAGGGGGTGTCTGGCTGGCTCAGTCAGTAGAGGGTGCAGACTCTTTTTTTTTTTTTTTTTTTAAGATTTTATTTTTCATGAGAGACACAGAGAGAGAGAGACAGAGACACGCAGGCAGAGGGAGAAGCAGGCTCCATGTAGGGAGCCTGATGTGGGACTCCATCCTGGGACTCTAGGATCACGCCCTGGGCCAAAGGCAGGCACTAAACTGCTGAGCCAATTTTTTTTTTTTTTTTTTTTTTAAGATTTTATGAGGGTGCAGACTCTTGATCTCAAGGTTGTAAGTTCAAGCCTTACATTGGGTAGGAAGATAACTTAAAAATAAATTCTTTAAACAGAGTTCTATGGCCCATCCTTTTTCTAATCTTTTTTTTTTTTTTTTTTTGCACTAGTCTTATCACTATGTTGAATAAAAAAGAGTAATGAGATATCAGGGAGGGCAGTGATAGTTTAGAAATCAGTGTAAATCTTGTAGGCTAGTGAATAATCCCATAAACCATCTACCAGCCTTTCCTTTCTCTCTGCCTTTCTAAAAGAAATAAAAATGACAAGTGTTTGAAGACCAAATGACAGACATCATGCTAAAGAACTCTAGAAACATTATTTTATTCAGTCATCCTAAAAACTCTTTAGTGTAGTTGCTATTTTTTAGCTCAACCAATAGTTGAGCTTCATAGATGCACCTCCTATCCTCAGCCTGTGATTGAAACAGCCCTGCTATATTATCCCTGTCCTTGGTCTCTGCTTTAGTTCACTTCTCTTCTTCCCACCATTTCTACCTTACCTTTCACAATGATTTTACTTTTTATAAGCTGGCTATGGCTTATTTAAATAATAATTCAAATAAAGCTTAATTATTTAAACTATTCAGGGATTACATTTTTAGAAATCGGAGCTGCATTCAAAGGCTTTAGGAAAAAAATGTGTCAAATTCTAAGAAAAATCATAAAATGTCTGACACACCAAGAGGTTAGAAAATAGAATGATAGATAAGGAAATAAAGGCACATATTGAAATGAAATGTTTCTGAGTGTCCCTTATGCATGCATTTCTTACTAGAACCCAAAGAGATCAGAAAACAAAACTTTTAATGTATTAAAAAGGATAATACATTGTTAAGGGGTTGGTGATGATAAAAATGTTGCCTTTCCTCGGTCAAAGCTTTGCTTAGTTACAGTCTTTCCACCCTGCCCCAGAAGAAACTCTTTCTTTTTTCCCTGACAACTGCTTCAGTAGATCACACATTGCTCACAGAGCTAAATTTTATTTCTTTTCCATAGATACATGATAAATCTGAAGAGCTCTATATAATAACATCGGAAAGAGAGAAATTGAATTCTGAAGTAGTTCAAAAGGAAAGTAGAATTCAAGATTTACTTGAAGAAATTGGGAAAACTAAAAATGATCTAGCAACTATCCGGTTGAATTATGAAAGCACTGATCAAGAATTCCAAGATTTTAAAAATCATCATATTGAATTAGAGCAAAAGTATAAGATGGTCCTTGAAGAGAATGCAAGAATGAATCAGGAATTAGGAAATCTCTCTGAACAAGCTCAAAAACTTGGTTTAAGTTTGGATGCTTTGAGCAACACAGAGGTTGGTATAAGACACCCTCTAGGGAAGTGATCTGTAGTCTTCTGGGGTTTAGTTTCCATATATATACACCATGGAGTGCTCTGCTTTTTCACATTTACTTCTTATTTTAAAGCTTTCTCCCAAATCTGAAGAACTTCTACAAAAAACAACTGAGAGTCAAAAAAGATTAAATGAAGTGGAAGAGCTGAAGGAACAATTAGAAAGTACAGGTTCAAGGCTGCAAACTATAGAAAAGGAAAAAACACTGATTGCTGAGCAACTTCAGCAAACCTTGGTAGAAGTAAGAACCTTAACCCAAGAAAAAGATGACCTAAAACAACTCCAGGAGAGCCTGCAGATTGAGAGGGACCAACTCAAAAGTGACATTCAGGATACTGTAAACATGGTAAGGCTTTGAGTAAACTCTGAAAACTCAGAGCCTCTTCATACAAATATTACAGGAGCCATCACTTAAACGTGAACATCATTCACGTTCAAGTAGTCACTACAAAGTTATTCCTACTGGTTCACATTATTCTAACAGAAATTGTTTTCCGTTTTTCTGACAAAGAATATAGACACCCAAGAACAATTACGAAATGCTCTTGAAGCTTTGAAACAACACCAAGAAGTAATTAACACACTAAGACTGAAAATTGCTGAGAAAACTTCCAGGCATTTGGAAACAGAGGAAAACCTAGGAGAAGCTAAGGATGAATTCCAGGAAGAGGTAAAAATAGTGCTTCCATCCAAAGTTTTTATATATGTGTAGATGAGTTTTCCCTTTTACTTGAAACACTTAAGAACATAATGATAGTCTCAATCCCATTTATCATCCACTGTGCTAGTAACTAAAATAATTTACAAGCATAACCCTAATGTCTTTGAAATAACTTCAGATATAACTGCTTACAATCAATTTGAAACAAAAAGAGAGAAATTCATTTGAACTTTGAGCTGATATTTTCAGAGGCCTGATGTATTTTTAATGTCTTTGAAAACGCCTCTGAATTCTAAAATACTTGGTTTTATGTCAGATTTTAAATATGAAACTTGCTTAGAGTTCACTATAAAATCAATGTGTATATTGCATTTATGACTATTTCTAGGGCTTGTGCTATAATATTAATGTTAGAAAAAAAATATTAATGTTAGAGGCTTAAATCTCAACCTTAATTTATTCTAGATGGTATGGCTCATTTTGTCCTGCGACCTTAGGAGAATAAGGTCGTCTTTTTTTTTTTTTTTTTTTTTTTTTTTGGGAGAATAAGGTTATTTAATTATACACAAGAAAGGCTAATGTTGTGTTTGTTTGTTTGTTTTTATAAATTTATTTTTTATTGGTGTTCATTTTGCCAACATTGTTTTTTGTTTTAAGAGCTGTGTTAGTCCACTAGGGTTGCCATCACAAACTATCACAGACTGGGTAGCTAAAATAACAGAAATTTGCTTTCTCTCAGTTGTGGAGGCTAAAGTCCAAGATTAAGGTGCTAGAAAATTTGGTTTCTGTTAAGTCTTTGCTTCCCTGCATGCAGATGGCACCTTCCCTCTGTGTCCTCACATGGCCTTTTTCTTATACTTGAGCTAAGAAAGAGCACTAATGTTTTTTCCTCTACTTAAAAGGACACTGATCCTGAGGCGCCTGTGTGGCTCAGTTGGTTAGGCAACTGATTCTTGATTTCAGATCAGATCTTGATCTCAGGGTTGTGAGTTTGAACCCCACATCTGGCTCTGAATGAACGAATGAATGAATGAATGGTCACCAGTCCTATGAGATTAGGACCCCAGTTTTATGACCTCATTTAACCTTAATTACTCTCCTTAAAGACTTTATTTTCACATATAGCCACATGGGGTTAGGGCTTCAACATGAATATTAGGAGGACACAATTCAGTCTCTAACAGGTGATTGCATATAATTTTGTACGATGGATTCATTTACTGTCTTTCAATTTTATGTACTTAATACTATTTAATCTAGAATATTTGCTACCAGGAATTTAAAACATTCATCAGTGGGAGACTGATGAAATAATCTTTTGTACATCCATAGCTTGGAATAGTCTATGTAGATATGTATGTATATAGATAAGGCAACTGGGTTTTATATGGTCATATAATTTTTTAAAACTACATATTATATGCAAACAGAAAAGTCACCAGATGGACATATTACTAAATAAAAGCAAATAACTACTTCAGAATAATTCAGTAAGCTCCAGCTTATGTAAATAAATCTTTATATAGATTTATCTACTATTCTATATAAGCAAGCTTTTATTTTTCCCATGGGGTACAGTATTTTTGCCTTGGAAAAGCTTTTCCTCCCTCTCCCTATGCTTCAGTTCTTCTCTCCTAGAAAAGCTTTTTCACTTGTTTTAAATATCTTGTGTTCTCAGCTTATCTATAGTTTGGATCCACCAAATGAGCCAAAGGCGTTTGACCTTGATTTGAAATTTCTGACTTTCACTTTCATTAGAGGAAGGTTTTTTGAAAAGATTTTTGAAAATAAGCCAAAATTAATAGCTGCTTTAAACAAATGTAAAATGCAATCATAGGGCCCCCTGAGAAGGGGCAATGGCAGCAGAGTGAGGGAGAGGGAGAGTTCTATTCACTGGAACCAGCTGGTCTGTGGTATTAAGTTTATGTTAGAATCATCTGTGTTCATAAAAAATGTCCTACTGGCACTTTTCTGTTTCTTGGAGTTTCTCAAATCTGGGATAGAAGGGTAGGATCAGCTTGGTCTTCTGTTAACATGTTCATGATGGAATCTCATGTGGATCCCTCTATTCATCTGGGCCCCAGAGGGCTGTATTAGTAGGTCTCTCATGAATTCCCTTAGAGTGCCCAATTTGAATCCTGCCTGATGTTTCTCTCTAGAAATGCAGTTCCTCTAGTCTGTCTCAACAGAAATTTTAAACAATGATTAGTAAGCTTATCTAATGTAAAAGACACAATTCTTTTTCTTTATTTTATAATATCTGTTAGATTTTGCTCATGATAGCTGAAATACTTTCTGGGCTGAGTTCAGTTCTGAAATGTACCTTGGGTATTCTCACATACTTTGTCTCAGCCTGCTTTGTTTTTGTGTACATTCCTACATTTAGAAGTATAGATGCAAGTTTCTGAATTACAGTATCTGACAAGCTAGTCCCAATGACTTTTCCTTACCTTAAGTTCTCATGTAATTAGCTCTGTGTTTGCTATTGTCAGAAACTCATGCATGCTGCCAACAGTAAGAGAATAGATTTGTCCAAACTCATTTAAGAGAATTGAGCAACTACTAAAAATTACAATTTGAAGATTATGTAACAGCATGGGAAAATGCATGTGATCTAAGTGGAAAAAAGCAAAAACGAATTTTACATATATTAATCATTAGTCATAATTACTGTGTTCAAAATTTTTTCAAGGACAAACTGAAAGAAAATATTCTAGAATTCTAGTACTGGATTGTGTAAACTAGTGACATTGGATGGGATTTTTCTTTCTGTTTTTCAGTTTCTAATGCATTTGTAGATTATCATAGAATTTTTTTAAGCTTTTATTTATTTGAGAGAGAGAGCAGGGGACAGAGAGAGAGGAAAAGAGAATCTCAAGCCAACTCCCTATTGAACGTGGTGCCTGACACAGAGCTAGATCACATAACCTTGAGATCATAACCTGAGCCAAAATCAAGAGTTGGATGCTTAACCAACTGAGCCACCCGGGCACCCCTATTATTAAAACTTTTTAAAACATATGTGGCCGATATGGAGCTGAATTTATTTCCTGGATGTGTAAGGTTATATAGTGATAACCTAATTTCATACCATTGATTATAATGTCAGTCTTTGTCTCCTTTTATCAAGGAGTAAACATATTAGATTATCTTTGCTTAAGACTTATTAACAGATAAATGAATTTATACAACATGCTTTTCTTAAGCAGAATATAAAAAGTATATTTTTTAGAAAGATGGATTATACTACTATAATATGAAATCCGTTTCCATCAAAATTATTTTGCCCTCTCATATGATAAAACTCCATCCAGCCTTGTATGAATACGACTGCTTCTGAAAATAATGATTTCTTGAGTGTGAGGGATAGAGAATTATTTCCAACTTTTGATGGAAAGAATGTGGGGGAAATGTGAGGTAGCTTACTCTTTCATAAAATTAGGTTGATCTATTATCATACATGACGATACTTTTAATTATCTACAGCTGTGTAGGTAGTTCTTATCCATGAACAAAAGTATGCTTAAGGGCATAAACTCTGGAGCCAGACCTCTTGAGTTCAAAACCTGAGTGACTTTGGGCAAAGGACCTGTCATCCTCTCTGGGATTCAATTTCCTCATCTGTCAAATGTAAATATTACTAGTACATACCTCATAAGGTTAGAGTGAAGATTAAATGTATATGCAAGTAGTGCCTGATAAATAATTTTAAAATGTAAGTTTTGGCAATTTTTATTTAAATTGTTATTAATTGAGAAATTCTTCTTTATTTATATTTTAGATGGTTGACACAGATAAAAAACAGAATTTGAAAGCCAAAAATACTCAAGCACTGGTTGTGAATGTTGAAGATAATGAGCTAACTGAGCAACAGAGAAATATATTTTCTTTAATACAGGAGAAGAATGAACTGCAACGAATGTTAGAGAGTGTTACAGCAGAAAAGGAACAGTTAAAGACTGACTTAAGGGAAAATATTGAAATGGTAGGATCTGGCACTGTATCCTTACTTAGCAGTATGTTTTTGTCTTGTATGTTCTGGGTTTTTATGACTTCACTGAGGCATAATTTACATATGAGAAATGCATCTCATGCAAGTGTACAGTCTGATGGCTTTTGACAAATATCACTCCTTGTGTACCCTCCACCCTAGTCAAGATGTAGAGTATTTGCCTCACCCTACAGAGTTCTCTTGAACCTTGACCCAGTCAATTCTAACCTCACACTCTGCCCTATATAGTCACTGTCCTGATGTTTTTTAAATATAGATCACTTTATCTCTTCTAGAACTCCATACAAATAGAATCATACAGCATGTACTCTTTTGTATCTTACTTTTTTTTTTTTTTTTTTTTTTTTTTTACACTCCTTTTTATTTCTGGGTAGTGTTCCATTTTGGATAGACCATAAGTTGTTTAACCTTTCTCCTGTTGATGGAAATTTGAGTTCTCTCCACTGTTTGGCTATTTTGAATGAAGCTGCTGTAGTAAACATTCTTACATAAATCTATGAACTCTTTAAAAAAAATTTCTCTAGGCTAAGTATCTAAATGGAATAGCAGGGTCATAGCAAATTACTAAACTGATTTCCAAAGCAGTTGGACCATTTTACATTCCTATCAGCAAATTAAGAGAATTCTGATGACTCCACATACTCAGTACTTCATATTCCTGGTGATTTCAATTTTAGCCATTCTATTGGATATGTACCTCATTGTTTTCGTTTGCCTTTCCCTAATGATTAAGGATATTGATAATTTTCTCATATGCTTTTTGGCCATTGCATATCTTTCTATAAGTTATCTGTTCTCTCAGTGTTGTGTTGTAGATTTTAGTGTTCCAATCTTGTCCATATTTGGTTAAATTTGTTCCTAACTGTATTCTCTTTTATTTATTCTGTTGTAGTTTCTAAACTTCATTTCTAATTATTTGTTAATGTTTTCCATATTGTCAAATCTACTTTAGTTTTTGTATTTAGGGACAGTATAATATGGGTAGATCGAAATTAGCATTTTTAGAAGTTTACTGTGGATTACAAGAGAACCTGACCTTTTGTGTAATTTTCCATATTCTTGGGATTGTCTGTTAGGTCAAAAGAGCTAAGTATAAATAAGAATACAGACAGAAGTTGTAACTCTTCTTGGTCTTACTTTGCAGTGTTTCTATGGTCATGACCCTTGAGAATGTCACTGTTTTAAGTTTATAACTAGGGTTAGCCCAAGTCATGCTAGCAAAGATTGGCTGCCATTTTGAGCTTGCTGTTAACTGGTGCCCCAAACCATAACCATTCTAGCATATGAAAAGCCCATAACTGTAGTCTCACCATCAGTTCATGAGAGCTTAGAGACAGTCTCCCTTGGCTTGAGGGTGGGAAAATATCAAACCTCTCAAGATAGAATACTAAATCCAGTTCTAATTCTCATGGTAGGAATATAAGTGAAGCAATAAAGAAACAGCATAAAAAGCAGATGTTTGGCATCTATATGATTAAATTAAAGACTTTCTTTTTTGGGGCGTGTGAGTGGCTCAGCGTTTAGTATCTGCCTTTGGCTCAGAGTGTGATCCTGGAGTCCCAGGATCGAGTCCCACATCAGGCTCCCTGCATGGAGCCTGCTTCTCCTTCTGCTTGTGTCTCTGCCTCTCTCTCTGTGTTTCTCATGAATAAGTAAATAAAATCTTTTTTAAAAAAAAAGAACTTTCTTTTTAAGGCAGTCTTTTCCCATAGAATTTGCCATGATTTCTTCATTTTCAGGCTGAGATAAATGCTGATTTTTATCGGATTTCATAAATGTAATATTTAATCTCAACTTTCAAAAAATTCTAGACTATTGAAAACCAAGAAGAATTGAGAATTCTTGGAGATGAACTTAAAAAGCAACAAGAGATACTTGTACAAGAAAAGAACCACACTATAAAGAAAGAAGAAGAACTCTCTAGGACCTATAAGAAATTAGCAGAAGTTGAAGAAAAGTTAAAGGAAAAGGTGAATTTTTAAAGCTATCATCCTGACTAAACTTTTTTTTAATACATTTTGATTGCAGTAGAACTAAATTCTAGAAATAGCATATATTTCCCAAATGAACAGATCTTAATGCTAATATTAGTGGACAGTTTCAACACCTACCTAGCTCTTAACCAACATCCTTTTTTGTGAGATTTATCTTACCCTAATCTTTAGATGAGACATTACCTTGATTCATCTAAGTTAATCATACAATATTCATTCATCAGAGACTTACTGGGAACCACCTTAGCCCAGGAGCTGTTCTGGGTACTTGAGATCCATCAGTTAATAACACAAAGATCCTGCCTTTATAAAGATATATTAATGATTCTTAAAATTCTTTAAAGAATTCTTTAAGATTCTTTAAAGATTTTTGACCGTTACCATCTCTTAGACATTTACAGTTTCCTGTGTCATTTCTTTTATGGAAGTCAGGTGCTGTTATAATTCATAAGAGCTAAGACTCTTGTAATAATGGTGCTGCCCAAGTAATTCTAGAGTGTACCTACAAAGATTTTTTTCTGTTTTAAGGATAGTGCCAGATGCATTATAAATAATAGATTGTGATTTCCCACTGTGCTTCTGTGGAGTGCTTTTTCCTAGTATGTACTCTCTTAATTCTCCTCCTTTTCACTATAACGTAATCAAATACTAAAATCTTATGTCAGTTTCATACTCATCCTAAAGAAGGGAATTAACAGGCTTGTATAAAACATAATGCCTCACTAAAATGGACAACTCAACTCAGGAAACAACACATATTGACAAGGATGCAGAAAAAGGGGAACCCTCTTACACTGTGGGTGGGAATGCAAACTGGTGCAGCTACTCAGGAAAACAGTATGGAAGTTCCTCAAAAAGTTGAAAATAGAGCTACCCTGTGACCTAGTAGTGCACTATTGGGGATTTACCCAAAGGATACAAAGAGTGAATCAAAGGGACATGTGCACCCCAATGTTTATAGCAGCAGTGTCCACAATAGCCAGAATATGGAAAGAGCCCAGAAGTCCATTGACAGATGAAGGATAAAGAAAATGTGGTATATACACACAATGGAATATTACTCAGCCATGAAAAAGAATGAAATCTTGCTATTTGCAACAACATGGATGGAGCTAGAGGGTATTAGCGTAAGCTAAATAAGTCACAGAAAGACAAAAATACCATATGATTTCACTCGTGGAATTTAAGAAACAAAACAGATGAACATAAGGGAAGGGAAGGAAAAATAAAATAAGAGAAAAATCATAAGAAATTCTTAATTATAGGAAACAAACTGAGGGTTGCTGGAGGGGAAGTGGGTGGGGGAATGGGGTAACTGGGTGATAGGCATTTAAGGAGGGCACTTGAAGTAATGAGCATTGGGTATTATATGCAACTGATAAATCACTAAATTCTACCTCTGAAACTAATAATACACTATATGTTAATTAAATTGAATTTAAGTAAGTTTAATTTAAAAAGTTGATGCCTTATTGTTTGGGCCAACCCGTAAGGACCTCATTAGAAGTAAAAATAGATTATCCAAAAAGTTTTTAAGGAATGAAGAATTACAGTTATTTGGCAGCTATACCTTTATATTTAATGTTTCTTTTCAAGTTTTTCTCATTTTCACTTTGTCTCCTGATACTGTATTAATTTCCTAGACCCTCTATCAAATTACCATAAACTTGATGGCTAAAAAATAAGAGAAATTTATTGTCAAATTTCTGAATCTTAGAGGTCCAAAGTCAAGTTGCTGGCAATACCATGTCCCTCTGAAGGCTCTAAGGAAGAATCTTTTCTTGAGTTTAAATGTTTCTTTAAAACCGAGCCAGCTGGAAAAGAGGAAGGCAGTTAGGATGATGTGGTTATAATACCAACTATTCCTGGCTGCCAACTGTCCTTGGTGTCCTGGGCTTATAACTATATCCCTTTTATCTCTACCTCCATCTTCATAGAACTTTCTCTGTGTGCCCTTTTTTGCCTCTTATAAGGACTCTCATTGCATTTATGGCCCACCCTACTCCAGTAGAAATCCATCTGTAAAAACTGTATTTCCAAGTAAGGTCATATTCTGAAGTTCTGAATTGACTTGAATTTTGGGTAGAACACTGTTCAACCAACTACAGTCACTGTGCTTAGAAGGTTACTTTACTTGAAAGCTGTTTGACCATTTACATTGGGAGTGTATGCAGGGCTGTGATAATGATTATTTCAGTTCAGAAAATACATTTTACGCAAGAATTTTAAGAATATATAGGCAAAATGATAATTAAAAATTTTATTTCTTAAGAACCAACAACTACAAGAAAAACAGCTACAACTTCTTAGTGTACAAGAAGAAATGAGTGAGATGCAGAAAAAGATGAATGAAATGGAGAATGTAAACAATGAATTTAGGAACCGAGAACTGACATTGGAACGTATAGAAATGGAGAGGCTAGAGGTGGCTCAGAAGCTCCATGAAAATGATGAGGAAATGAAATCATTAACCAAAGAAAGAAATGATCTAAAGGAATTACAGGAATCATTTGAATTAGAGAGAGAGCAACTTGAAGGATTCATAAGAGAAATCGAAGTTACAGTAAGTTATTACCCTTTTCTTTCATCTATTAAATGTTTCTTTAAAATGGAACTGATTGGAAAAGGGGGAGGCAATGTTAGGATGATGTGGTTATAATATTCTTTAAACTCCATTTACTAATAAAGGGACTAGAAACAAAAGAACAACTAAAAATTGCTCACATGCATCTTAAAGAACAACAGAAGCTATTGATGAACTAAGAAAAAATGTTTCTGAGAAGAACGTTCAATTAATAAATACTTAGAAGGACTTAGAAAAATCCAATACTGAATTACAAGAAAAGATTTCTGTCTTCCTTCTCTCCTTTGTCCCTTCTTTCCTTTTCTCTTTGAAGGAAAGATGATTAGTAAGTGGTGAATGTGTTTGTTCATTTATTGGATATTATTTGTTGAAAGTCTAATGTGGCAGGCAGAGTTACAGGTTATAGAAATAAAATGGGAACAAGAGGAACAAAATTTCTGTGATCATAGAGCGTAATCTAATGGAAAGAGATGATAACGGGTAAATAAGCAAACGAACAAAGGTAATTTGAGATAATGGCAGCTGCTATAGAGAAAATGAAACATTGAGATAACTGAAACAACCTATGTTAAAGGCCACCATGTGCAAGGTATTGAAACTGTGAGTGAATGAGTCATTGTCCTCCCCATGCCCCCCCCCCCCCCCAGTAGGGGCATATAAAATAATCCCTCAATTCCAGTAGGACAAATGCAGAAATAGGACATGCAAATTTACATGGAACCATTAATGACCATAGGAAAGGGGAATCAATCTGTAAACATAAAAAAATTGAGACATAGCATTGGAGCTCATCTGAAAATGAGGGACCATTCATTAATTGACATATAATCTGCTCAATGATTGATTTTTCTCTGGTAGCTTTTGGGAACTAGTAAAGAAATTAAGTGTACAACTCACTGAATCAACAGTATGTTAGTCAAGTATAAGAATTGATTCACTCTGGATGTAAGCTGGAGCAAAAAAAAATTATGGCAGAAAATGACCAGCAGAAAAGTCATGAAGAACTTCAGTAGGAATCAAGAGAATGTGAATAAATTGGGGAGTTCATGATCCACAGTAGGCAGTGGGTTCTAGATCACTTTTATTTCTGTGGACAGTATCCTCATCTTTTCTCTTTAAAGAATTATGATAATACAGCAGCTCTTTCTGCTCATGGGTCCTGTCCCCGTGCTTTAATAAAGTCACCTTTTTGTGCGCACACGCACAAAATCATAATAACCTCCAGATAGTAACCTTGGTATTTTATGTATATCACAAGATCCCAGTGCTTCATGAGGAACAGGAGCTACTGCCTAATGTGAAAGAAGTCAGTGCTACTCAGGGAACAATGAATGAAGGGGAGATATTGAAAAAGCAGTCCAAAACCAAGGATTCAATGACACCAGCACGCATAGAAATAGAAAGGCTTGGGTTGACTGCAAAACTTCCAGAAAGTCATGAAGAAATAAAATCTCTAACTGAGGAAAGAGACAACCTTAAAACAATAAAAGAAGCAGTTCAGGTTGGACAAGAGCAACTGAAAGAAGACAGTAGAGAAATGTTGGCTGAAGTAAGTTTCATGCTTTCCTTTGATTTAAGAGGTGTTTTATAAGAATCAAGTCTTTGAGGGATGCCTGGGTGGTTTAGTGGTTGAGCATCTGCCTTTGGCTCGGGGCATGATCCCAGGGTCTGGGATAGAGTCCCACATTGGGCTTGTTACAGGGAGCCTGCTTCTCCCTCTGCCTATGTCTTTCCCTCTCTCTTTGTTTCTCATGAATGAATAAAAAAAAAAAAAAGATCTAAAAAAAAAATCTTTGGGGAAGGAAGCACTTGTGCTACAGTTACAATATTACTACCATGTTTTCTTTAAATGTCTCTTAATTATAAAGTGATTGGAAACAGAACTAAAAATATAAATACTAGCAGGGTGCCTGGGTGGCTCAGAGGTTGAGTGTCTGTCTTCAGCTCAGGTCATGATTCCAGGGTCCTGGAATTGAGCCCCATGTCAGACTCCCTGCTCAACAGAGTCCACTTCTCCCTTTCCTTCTGCCTCACCCCCTGCTCGTGCTCTATCTTTAAAAAAAAAAAAAAAAAAAAGAAGAAGAAGAAGAAAATCTTAAAAAATTAAAATTATAAATACTAGAAAACTAGGTAGATGTGTGTGTAGGTAGGTGTGTGTGAGAGAGAGAGAGAGAGAGAGAAATCTTCCCCCTTTTCTCTCCTCATTGCCAACACCCTGATCCAAGCCACTGTTATTTCTGTCCCTGACTTTCTGCAGTAGCCTCCTTACTGGCCTCCCCATATTCATTCCTATAGGTCTGTAATTCATTTCCCATTCTGAACCCAAGTAATCTTTTCTTCTTGAAGTCCTTTAAAATCATTTATTGCTGCTCTTGAACTGAAGACCAGAATCCCTCACATGGCTTACTTATGAGGCCCTAAGTCCCATTCCTTACTGGTCTCTAGCCATATTTCTGCTCACTCTTACCCTTGCTCATGATGCTTCAGCACTGTGCTTGGTCATTTCATGGCTTCCAGATGTTCTGGGGTCCCTGCCTACAGCATTTCCATTCCCCCTTGCCCAACTAGTTCTCTCATCCTTCAGATCTCAGTTGAAGCTTTCCATCCCCCAGGAAACCTTCCTAACCACTAAGGGTAAGTTAGGTCTGCCACATACCCTGCAAGAACCCAGAACCTCTGTTGGATAAGATTTGGCATAATGTCTATCTTTCCCTCTAAAGTGCAAGTCTCAAAATGGCAAATATCATATAAGTCTCATTTACCATTTTATCTCTAGCTTCTAGTAGGATGGTGACAATACAATGAGCCCTCAGGAAGTTAGTGTTCAGCACCTGAGTATTGTCGAGTGGGAGTGAAAAGAATGCTCTGTAACGAGCCACTGAATCCTGACTTCATTGTTTTAGGAAGTATCATGATTTATTTTATCCTAGAGTTAAAATAAAAGATCTTTGATTGTCAACTCTATTGTTTTAGGATTCTCTTAATATCTCAGAACCTCAAAATAAACAAGAACAGTCCTTTGACATGAAAGAAAGAGAAGATGAAGCTGAGGAAATCGTGAGTGAGTTGGAGCAACTGCAGGAGCAGCTTAAAGCCAAAGAGGCACCACAGCCAAGAGTGGGCATGGAAAGGCTTGAGATGTCTGAGAAGCTACAAGAAGTTCTTCAGTCTGAAACTAACCAACTCAAAGAAAACATGAGAGAAATCATAGCTAAAGTAGGTTTCACCTTTCCCCATGTGCTTTTTTTTTAACACTTTATAAGCAGATATTTGTGCAAAAATTAAGCCTTTCAAAAAAGAAGTTAGAGTGTAATAGTTAAAATGTTTCTATAAATTTCTCGACAATTTTCTCTGATAATAAAGCACCTGGAAACTGAAGAGGAACTGAAAGTTGCTCGTTGTCACCTGAAAGAACAAGAGGAAACTATTGATAAGCTGAGAGTGAATCTTTCAGAGAGGGAAACTGAACTATCCAGCCTTCAAAAGGAATTAGAAATAACCAATAATGAATTACAGAAAAAGGTAAATTGGGGGTGAAGTTCATGTAGGAGAAAACTTGAGGGAGCTAGCTTAACTGAATTGTAGAAACTAATTTTATGTACTAAATTGTTATGCAGAACACTCTGGGTGTTTTTCCTTTAAAAACAAAAACATTTATGTATACACACACACATATAAACACACATGTTTTATGTGTATATGTATTAAGATCCAAGAGCTTCATGAGAAACAGCAATTTATGAGCACCAAAGAAATCACTGAGACTCAGGAAAAAATGAGTGAACTGGAGCAATTAAAGGAGCAACTCAGAGTCAAAGACTCATCATTACAAAATATAGAAAGTGAGAAGCTCAAGTTGACTGAGAAACTTCAGGAAAGTCAAGATAAAATAAAAATTGTAATTAAGGAAAGAGATGAACTGAAAAGAGTACAGGAACTTCTTCAAATGGAGAGAGACCAACTCAAAGCAAACATTAAAGAAATTGTAGCTGAGGTGAGTTTCCTTCTAATGTTTTTTGGGGTGTAAAAATAGTGTTAAGGTAGTTAACAGATTCACTATTGTTTCATTTTTACGCAACCATAAAGGGACTGAAAATCAAACAGGAACTAAAAACTACTTCTGTTCTTTTGAAGGAGTACCAACAAACCATTAGTACTAGGAATATTTCAAAGAAGACAGACCAAGAAGCAAATATTGAGAGAGTTATAGAAAGTTCAGATGCTGAATCACAAGAAAAGGTAGATCTTGTTTCATTAAGTTGGAAAATGACATCTGATTATTGTGTTGCTCATTGTCCAGTAGAAGAAAATAGTATATACATTAAAGATGACTGATTTAATTTAGAAACAATTTTTATTTTTCCTACAAATTTCTGCCTGTGTCCTAACTTGTTTTATTTTTTCCCAGATTCAAGAACTTCAGGAGAAAGAGCATCAGCTTCTTAAGATGAAAACTGTCAGTGAGACTCAGGAAAAAATATGTGAGATGGAACACTTGAAGAACCAGTTTGAGGCCCAAAAGTCAACTCTGGAAAATATAGAAATGGAGAATGCAAGGTTAACTCAGAGACTTCATGAAAACCTTGAAGAAATGAGATCTGTTACAAAAGAAAGAGATGATCTTAGGAGTATAGAGGAGACTCTCAAAGTAGAGAGAGACCAGCTCAAGGAAAACCTGAGAGAAACTGTAATTAGAGTGAGTTACCACCTTTCCCCCATTCAGTAAATATGACATTGTATCCTAAAAGAACCATGGGCAGAAGGGTTGATGGGAGTGTAAAATCCATCCAACTGGGTAAGGTTGGAGGGGTAATATTTGATAATATATTTCAAATATTTCAATAAGTTTATTCATTGACCCCAAAAGTCCAGTCATAGCTATTTATCCTGTACACATCACATTAACACAGTTGTGCAAAGATATCTGTAGAAGGATACTCATTGCAAAAAGTTGCAATAACAAAACAAAGCAAACAAAAAGAAAATAAGGAAAATGCTAAATGTCTATCAGCAGGGGACTGGTTAATTAAGTATAACACATGCAGACCATAGACTAGTAGGCCACTAGTAAAGAATGAGGTGGTGCCAATGGTGCTGATTTGGAAGTATCCTATTGGGGAAAGGAGATAAGCTGTGGAGTAATATATCTAGCATGTACTGAAATTAAGGTGAATTTAGAGGATGAGACCTAAGGGGGCAGGGCATATTTACCTCTTGCCCTCTCTATCTTTCTATACACTGAATTTTCTTACTCTGAATATACCATTTTCCTTTCTCTAATAATAAAGGACCTGGAAAAACAAGAGGAACTAAGAATTGCTCGCATGCATGTGAAAGAGCACCAGGAAACTATTGATAAACTCAGGGGCCTTGTTTCTGAGAAGACAGATGAACTATCAAATATGCAGATAGATTTAGAAAACACAAATGATGCCTTAAAAACACAGGTATTTCTTTTTTTTTTTTTTATTTGAAAGGTTGAATTAGGTCTTTTATGTAATGAAGCAGGATATGAATTAGCCTAAAATTGAAGACAAATATTTGCCTACCTAATTTTGAAAGTATTATTTAATATTTTTTTCAATATCTATCTATATCTTAATTTATTGTATGATTATCTCAAGATCCAAGAACTTCAGGAGAAAGAACATCAACTTCTTAAAGTAAAAAATGATCTCAGAGAAAATATGTATCAAACAGAGCAATTGAAGGAGCAATTACAGGCCCAACATTCAACCCTGGAAAGTGTAGAAACTGAGAGGCTGAGGTTAAGTCAGAAACTTCATGAAAACCTTGAAGAAATAAAATGTGTTACTGAGGAAAGAGACACTCTAAAAAGAGCAGAGAGAACCCTCAGGATGGAGCAATGCCAGCTCAGAGAAAGCCTCAGAGAAAAGGAAGCTCAAGTAAGTCACTCTTCCTATACTAGTGAGTAAACATGATGTTTTCCTGATAACGGTGAACCATTCTTTGACATAAGTGGCACCATAGATATGAGTGAACTGATAACCTTTCAGGCAGGTAATTTGGTATTGTTCTAAAAGTGTTAAATTCTGTAACCATTATTTTCTTTTTATTTATTTACTTATTAAGAGAGAGAGAGAGAGCGAGCACGGGAAGGCAGGCAGAGCAAGAGAGAAAGTCCTAACAAACTGAGTTTGGAGCCCCACATGGGGCTTCATCTCAACAACCCTGAGATCATGACCTGAGCTGAAACTAAGAGCCAGACTCTCAACAGCACCACCCAGGCGCCCCTGTAACCAGTATTTTCTTTGTAGACTTCATCCTACATATATATTTATGTATGTACACAAGCACACAAGGTTGTTGATTGTAGCAATTTGTAATAAAAAGTGGGAAACAAGCTAAATGTCCATCAGAAGGAAACTCAGTAAATATGAGCGATATGTCATAATACTCTGCAACACATTAAAAAGAAGAAATTGATTTGGGCTTCCAAATCAGGTTATTCAAATCTTAGAGGGAAAAGCAAGCTGTAGAATAGTATATATATCATGTGTTTGCTTTTCAAAAGTAAGACTAGGTCGTGGAGAGGTGAGGGCAGGGAAAATTTATAAGTTTCTAATAACAAAGTTGGAGAGTAAGAAGTAATAGTTTTATTATTTTTACTAAGGAAATGGGTCACTTTTAGGAAAAAAAAAATAGCATTAACCTGTGTCACCATTCTTAAAATTTCTCTGACAAAGGATCTGGAAAAACAAGAAGAACTAAGAATTGTTTGCATGCATGTGAAAGAGCACCAGGAAACTATTGATAAACTCAGAGGCCTTGTTTCTGAGAAGACAGATGAAATAGCAAATATGCAAATGGATTTAGAAAATTCAAATGCTAAATTACAAGAAAAGGTATGGAGAATATGCTTGCTTGGATATTTGATTTAGTTGTACCTAAACTCCTTTGGGGGATGTAAAATGGTTTAGCCACATTGGAAAACATCTTAACAGTTCTTTACTGTTGCTGAACATATACCTACCCATAACTCAGCATTTCTATTCCTTGAGTATATACCTAAGAGAAAAAAAATGCATACTTCTACATAGCTATGTGCAAGAATGCTCATAACAGTTCTGTACTCATAACAGCAAAAAATGGAAAACAAGTGAAGTGCCTATCTATAGGAAAATGGATAAATCTATTGTGATTTATAAGTTCAAAAGCAGGCAATATTCATCTAGAATGAAAAAAGTTCAGAACAGTGTTTAGTTGTGGGGGGGCATACAGGAACCTTATAGCGGTGCTAGATATGTATACATGTGTCAAGAGTAATTAAGCTATATACTTAAGATTAATGTACCTCAAAAGAAAAATTCTGTATGAAATTAGGCAGGATATTAATGAGCAACATAGGAAGACTTGTCTTAATCAATTTAGACACTATTCTTTATGCTTCTCTTAAAAACTCTGTGTCCTAACACATTATTTTATGATTACCTTCAGATTCAACAACTTAAGGCAAATGAACATCAACTTTTTAAGCTAAAGGAGGATGTCAGTGAGACACAGAAAAAGACGTCTGAAATAGAGCGATTGAAGAAACAATTGAAGGGCCAAAGTTTAACTCTGGATAAAATAGAAATGGAGAACTTAAATTTGGCTCAGAAACTTCATGAAAACCTTGAAGAAATGAAATCTGTAATGCAAGAAAGAGATAATCTGAAATTGGAGAGAGACCAGCTCAAGACAAACCTACAGGAAACCATAGCCAGAGTGAGTTGTGCTCTTTTTACTTACCCAGTAAACATGTTTTTAGTACAAGAAGCTTTCTTTTTAAAGTACTGTTGAACATGTAAATGTTAAAACCTTCTAGGGAGACAGTTTCACAATGCCTTATTAAAGATTTGTCAGCATATATATCTGCTACAGTGATTCCACTTGTAGTGATTTATCCTACCAATATATGCGCACATTGGGGCAGAAATACAATAGCGTTCACTGCAACATTGTTAGTGCTGACGAAAATCTAGAAGCAATCCAACTGTCCACCAGGCTAAATGGGGTACACCTGTATAATGGATTACTCATAAGCATGAGAATGGGGCCCTTTTTACATAGTGTACTGATTTAGAATGATGTCCAAGTGGTATGAAAGGGACGAAAGCACTGACCGAGTTCACCAGGAAGCCCAACGAGGATAGATGAGGCTAGGGACAGGGACTTTCATTTATGTCCTTCTGTACGGTTCCAATCTGGAGGTGGTGTGCTTGTTTTTTGAACTATGAGCGTGCATTTTTAAAGATTTTGGTTAACTATTACATCATTAAGAAAAGGTAATGTACCTTTATACCATGGTATTTCTCAATTTCTTCTAATAAAGGATTTGGAAACACAACAAGAACTAAAAATTGCTCTTTTGCATTTGAAAGAACACCAAGAAACTATTGATAAATTCAGAGAGAGAGTTTCAGAAAAGACAACTCAGATTTCAAATATCCAAAAGGATTTAAATAAATCTAAAGATGAGTTACAGAAAAAGGTATGTGTTGTTTTGTTCTTTGAGGAGTAACTGCCCACAATCATTTGTGGAATAAGAAAGGATATAGATACAGATATAGAGATATACATATAACCAGTAGACACTATTTTCCTTCCTTGAAGGAATTCTGTTCACATTCTAACTTGTTTTATAATGATCTCAAGATAGAAGAACTTCAGAAAAAAGAGCTTCAACTTCTCAAAATGAAAGAAGATGTCAATAAAACTCATAAAAATATAAACAAAATGGAACAATTGAAGCAACAGTTTGAGGCCCAGAACTTATCTATGCAAAGTGTGGAAATGGATAACTTAGACTTGACAAAGAAACTTCATAAATGCCTTGAAGAAAAAAGAATTATAGCTAAGGAAAGAGATGAGCTAAGGAGGATAAAAGAGTCTCTCAAAATGGAAAGAGACCAATTCAGAGAAACCTTAACAGAGATGATAGCTAGCGTGAGTCCAGAATCTTCCCTTATCTAGTAACTGTTTATAAGAATCAAGCTTTTTCAAAAAGGGGAATAATTTGGTTTTGTTGTGGTGTGGGGTTTGTTTGCCTTTTTTGTTTTGTGGGGGGAGAGGAGGGTTGTTTGTGGGTTTTTTTTCTTTTTAGAAATTTCTACAAACAGTAAAAGATCATAGGATAACTATTACTATAATTTTTCACACAAATAGAAGATGCAGTTTTAAAAGAAGCCAAAATATTTTTCAGGAAATATCATTTTAATTATTTATTTTTAAGAAAAAATTTCTTACATAAAGCATACTATTTAATTTTTTAAAAAGGTTTTTAAACCAGGAAATGCCATTATCCTCCATAAAAAAATATTTGAAGGACTAGATTTGTAAAAGAGCTAAGTGCCCATCTCTCTGTCTCCTTATGATGGAGTTTTAGGCATGGGATCTTCTCAGTGAAGTTAGAGGGAAGCGGCCAGACACACAGCAGAATGAAATTCATCCAGTGAGACTGTCTTTAGGTATTCAGAATCACACCTTAAAAAACTCAGTGGAACCCTCTAGAAAATAACATACAATTCAGACAAGAAATTGCATAAAATCTATAAAAATCTTTTATTCTCATAATTCAGCAAGACTAGAACACCTTATCATTTGCAATATCAACAGAAACATGGACACTTGGGAACCATCCTTATGTGGGCCCTAATTAAATTTATAAAATTTAATTCATTCAACAAATATTTATTAAACAGTGATTCTTCTAAATAGTGTAGTGAATAAATGAGAGAAAAGGTTTTGTTTTATATTTCTAATCAGAAGTACAAAAAGGAACAGGATATGTATTTTATGTTCCATTGTGCTGGGAAAAGTCTGAATAGATAGATATATTTCAGGTGGTTTTGCTAGTGTATTAATTGGCAACAATTCAGAGACTTGAAATTGTAAGAATCAGATATAAATCTAAAATCAAATTTGTGACTGAGCGTTATGGGAATAAATCCTGTCTCAAAAAATAATGTGGTTCTTACACGATTTTTCTTAATGAGTTGAGGCCACTCCCTACAATACTTAGTGGTACTCTTGTTATTTATTTTCTGGCCATTTTTAACTTTGTTTTTGAGTTGCAAGCTTATAATTCCATTATTGAAATGACATGAAAAAATGTAATTGGAAAAGCATATAGAGGTTATAAATATAAATGAATGTAGCTATAGTTGAAGCCTTATTTTTTTCTTTGTATCAATGCAGGACCAACAGAACCAAAAAGAGATAGTAAAATATGAAAAAAGGTTACAATGTAATGAAAAACACCACCTCACAGAAAGCCTAAGGGAGAAGTGCTCTAGGATAAAAGTAAGTGTCCCATGTTAAAATTATGAATGAATATTGGTACCCTTCCAAAGGCCTAAATGGAATCAAAGGAACCTCTATGGAATGAATAGATAGTGTTCAGTGTTTTTTTTAAACTTTATAATCTAGTATAGGTGTGCATGTGTATGCATATGTATATGCATAAACACACAAAACTGGTGGGGGGAGGGAGGTATGATTTTAAGGCCCCATTGGAAAGGTGGTATTTGAGCAAATACCTGAAAGAGGTAAAGAATTAAGTCACATAGCTGTCTGGGGGAAAAACAGGATGAGAAGAAAAAATGATGAGTACAAAGCTCCTGAGGCAGAAGCCTGCCTGATGGGTTCCAGGAACATCAAGAAGGGGAAAAGCTAATAAGAAATGATGTCAGAGAGCTCATGGGGAAGATACAAGCTGTGGGGCCTTGAAAGATCTTTGGGTTTTACTCTGAGTGAGATGGATATCTGTTGGAGGCTTTTGACCATGTGAGAGACATAGTCTAACTTACATTTGAAAGGGATGACTCTGATCGTTGTGTTAAAAATAGAGAGTAGAAGCAGGAAGAACATTTGGGAAACTAATTCCAATAATCCAGGCAAAGATGATGCTGGCTCAACCTAAAGAGGTATCAGTGAAAGCAGTGGGAAAAAGTTGGATTGTGAATATATACTGAGGGAATGATTTAACTGTCCTTCCTCTTAGAAGGCAAGATCCCTAAAGACTTTTTTGGTGTGTTTTTTATATCATTGAGCACATTCCTATCAGAATATGTTTTAAAAGTATAAACGAATGACTATACAGTGCTGTTCCATACCATAATTTGATCATACTGAGACCAAAGGCGGGAATCCCCTTTCCAACATCCCAGATGAATGAACAGCCTTAAGTTATTAAAAAGGAAACTCATCGTCAGCAGCCCTTTGTTTTATTATTTAGCACCCTGAATTAAACGTGTCATTTGTTATATGACTAGCAATTTGAACTATTGTGTTCTTCCACCTATACAATAACCAGTGTCCCCTGCATGGCCTCTAGTCTTTTTGAGCTTATAGGCCAGGCTTATTTAGTGTCTACCATTTGCATTAATACCAGGTGCCTTACCTCATGAGATACTCTTTATTGTTCCACTTACAGAGAAACTGAGGCTTGGAGAGGAAGTTTAGTAGTTGCCCAAGGTCACATTAGCTAGTAGGTTGGTAGTCAGGATTTGAAATCAGGTGTAAGTTTAAAACTTGACTACAGAAACATCTTTATAAATAAAATTTTATTTCCCTTAAGTCATAATGTCTGTATTTTATAGATTACATAGATACAGGTATCATATAATAATTATTTTCCCCTAAAAACTCCATGGCAGTTACCATAGTCTTCATTTTGTAGTTGGAAAATGGTTCAGTGAGTTCCCTAGATAGAGCCTGAACTCTAACTCTGATAAAAAGTTAGAAAACTGAAATGCTAGGCAGATAAATAGAAATGTGTAAAGAGGCTGCACCAAGCAGGCAAACGGCTATTGGATTCTTTGTCACTTGTTTTACCTACAAACTCACACTGCCTACTGTAAACATGAGCCAGGATTCGGTCTTGAATTGTAATAGGTACTAGTTTGAATTCACTCAAATTTGTCTTCACTCTTTGTAGGTGGTCATTTAAATCATGAATGCAAAAAACTAAAAATGTATCAAAATGGTAACAGTAGTGGTTTCTGGGTTTGTTATATTTAAGTCTTTAAAATTTTCACAATAATCATACATTATTACTATAATCCAAAATCAACAATGAACGTTTCTTTTTTTTTTCTTTCTTTTTTTTTTTTTTTTTAGCACAAAGGTCTTAATTTGTTTCTGTACTACGGAAAATGTTAAAGCATAAATCTTGTTACAATTCTAGGACAAGGACTATTGTTAAACTGAATGATTTCTAATTTTTCTTAGGAGCTTCTGAAGAGATACTCAGAGATGTATAATCATTATGAGTGCTTAACTAGACTATCCCTTGACTTGGAGAAAGAAATTGAAACCCAAAAAGAGCTTTCAGTTACAATAAAAGCAAACCTCTCACTTCCACATTCACAAATCAAACAAATTGAAAAACTTCTCGCTGTAAACCAAAGATGTTCAATGGAATTCCACAGAATCATCAAGAGATTTCAGGTATCACCTTTTTTAGGAAAAGCTTTTAAATATTGCTATAAATTTTAGTTTTAACATCAGTATATTTAGGTCCTACTTTGGGAGTTGGCACATTTGCTACTTAGTATATTTGCTACTGAATTAAAGGTTATGTGTATCTCAGTATGTGCAAGATCCACTGTACATCTAGGATCTGTTCATTCACCAAAACTTGAGCTCTACCTGTGAGCCTAGATATCATCATGGTGCTTAAGAGACAGATAGCATTAACATCTCAGGTATCTCCCAATCTAGTGCATGAAGCAAACATAGAACCAGGTAGTAAGTATTGTGATAGAAGCAGGTGCAGGTTGTATGACATACCAGATAAAGAGTTACAGAAAACGAGATCACAGTCGAAGCTGGACTCAAACAGTAATGCTTGGAGTTCATTTTGCAGATGATGGGGAGCCACTAGGCAGTTATTTTCAGTGGTGGCAAGAGATGATCAGATTACCATCTTAGCTGCTTAACTATAGAAAAGCAGTGAGTTTCCTTGCAGCAGCGGCAGCTCCTGAGCAGGGTTGAACTAATAAACTAATGGTAACCAAATGGGGAAAAAAAAAAAAAAGAAAGAAAGAAAGAAAAGCAATGAGTTTGTGGCAGAGAGAAGAGACAAGAGGCAGTATAATTTATAGTGGTCCACATGAGATAGGTGACCATACTACTAGAAAAGGATTTATAGGCATAGGTAGGATAAAAGAAATTAAATATTCAGCAATTTAAAATAATAGGTTCATGTGATTGATAGTGGAGGTAAAGGGGGAGACATTTAGATTGAGTGCCAGAATTTGGGTGTAGCCAGGTTTGTGCCATTAACTGACAAAAAAGAAAGAGAAACAAGGCAGATGAGGGCAGGAGAAGAGATCAGGTGTTTAGTTTCAGATGTTGTAAGGTAGAAATACCCATGATGGAGCATTCAAGAAGAGAAACCAAGTAGGCACTTAGTTGTGAGTCTGAGGTTTGTCAGGACTAAAGATAAAGGTATGAACTTATCAGCATGGAGATGCTAGATAATACAATATGTATGATAGGGCCACCCAGAAAGCATAACAGAAAAATAAGAGCCTTCGGATAAGAAGAGAACTCTAGAAAAGATCAATTTTCAAGAGCCAGTAGCAGAAAAGAGAGCAACACAGGGCTTTGAGGTTGGAAATGTCAAAGAGGCAAGAGAAAAATGAAGCAAAAGTGCCATTGCTCAAGTCAGTGGCGGACAGCATGTCAAAGATGAGGTGGTCAAGACAGATTCTTCAAACAGCCAGAATATGAACTGAAGAGATGCCCTTAATTTGTTGATAATAGACTTTATTGTTGACCTTTGTCAGAGTGATTTTAATTGAGTGGTTAGGGAAAAGCCAAATTATAAGAGGTTAAGGAAGAGTGGAAAATTGAAGAAGTAGGGAGCTGGTGTCTGTCTTTCCTAGGTAGATTGCCTCTCAGGTCCTGATATTTTTCCACAAATCTTGGCAATCAGATACCCAGAATTTATCCAGGAGGTCTGTGGAACATAATGGCATTCAAATTGTCACCTTGATGTCATACATCTAACTAACTACATGTGAGAAACACATCTTGAGGCTGGCATACCCACATTGGCCACCCAGTCAAGGTAGGAGGAAATTGAAAATGAATCTCAGGCATCTAGCTGGGAAGTCTGTGTGATTGGTAGTATAATTAACTGAAAAATGAGAAGAGAAAAGGAAGTTTATAGGGAAAGAGATTATGTTACATTGTAACAGCAAATCTGAGGTAATTGTGGGACATCCATGAAGTGTATCCAGTAGGGAATCCGAAATAAGGAACTCGAAGTCTGGAAGTTATTCTCCCAAGATACTGAGGAGAAAATTAGGGATAGAGAAATGTTCTTTCCTGCTTCCTCAGCTTACCAGACGATATAGATAAAAGATGCCATCCCACTTCTTAGTCCTGAGTACTCAAAACTTCCTCTAAATGTGTTGTTAAAAGGTTCATTTCCCAATCTGTTTAATGTTTTTCTTAAAAGTACGTGTTAAGCCAGATTACAAAGATAAAGGAAGAACAACATGAATCCATAAATAAATTAGAAGTGGTTTTTATTGATGAAGTGGAAAAGCACAATGAACTGGTAATTAAAATACAGCACCTTCAACAAGATTTTAATGTACCATCTGGAGAATTAACGGACCTCAAATTGAGCCAGAAGATGGATCTACGTATTGAGGTATAAGTTATTTCAAATGATTTAGATTTTTTTAAGCCTTTTTATCATATAGAGAAGGTACGTTTTCATGGGCTTGGAGCCATTTTCATATTCCAAAAATTAAAAATAGCTTGCATGCTGACTGCTGGCCAGATGTAGAGAGTGCCACATAATGGACTAGGTGGCCTCCTTTTAGGACTCCGCAGATACAGAAAAATAGATTTAGTACCAACAAGCAGGAATTCATAGAATCCCAGAATAAGTTTCCAAATGCTTTCTAAAACATCCTAGATCTATGGTTGGGAATCAGGAACATTTTTATTATAACTCCACATGGATTATCTGGCTTTCACCCAGCAGTGTGAGGCTGGCAAACAGTTACCAACATGCATACAAGGCCTGGGTGCACAGAAAAGCTACATGCCGAAGCATTTCACATACTGATTATTTGTCACATAGTTTTGAGTTTTCAATTCTAACAGGCAGAATTTGTAGACATTCCTTACATAGCCTGTACAGGCAGATTTTTATGATTGGAACAAGGTTGTAAATTAGAATTCTATTTCTAATACAATTAAAATAAATTAGAATTATTTCAAAATATTAAGAATGAGAGTTCAGTAAGGTATTTTCCCCTTTTTATGATATTTGTATGCTATTTAGATAAAAACTTTCTTAATGTCCAGACAACTCAATACTTATTTTTCAAACAGGAAATTCTCAAAGATCTTTCAGAAAATGATTTCCACTTACTAAAGACTGAATTTCAACAAGTGCTAAGTAATAGGAGAGAAATAACCCAGTTTTTGGAAGAATGGTTGAATACTCATTTTGATATAGAAAAGCTTAAAAATGGCATCCAGAAAGAAAATGATAATATTTGTCAAGTGAATAACTTCTATAATAACAAAATAATTGTAAGTAGTGATTTTTATATGCTACCTCATTCTTCTTGTTGTTTGCTCTAGTTTCTCTACCTTTTTCTTATAAAGGACTTTGAGCAACTTAATCTTAAGTATGCTTCTTTAATTTATTTGTATATACTTTATTTTGTTATTTGAAAATGAAACGAGAAAAAATTGGGTAAAACATGTTCTTCCTCTAACATGTTATAATTTAAAATATCAACTTAGACTTGTAAAGAAGACAAAATCTTGGGATATAATAATCAGTTTCCACTTACAGAATCTTGAATTATCTTTCTCAATTCTCTCTGCTTCTGTAGGGATTAAGTCTTTTCTCCAAGTAGCCTCAGATAGGGTAAGATACGAGCCTATTTCAGGGCTACAGACAGCTGCTGTGTGGTCTTTCCATAGAAAACTTGTCTAGTGACTTTACTGAGATGTTATTTTCATCTCGGTGACCTTATGCACTCACTGGTCCTTCAACTCTGAGGTTCAGAGATGTGGTTTGTATCTTCATTCCCAAAGTGACTGGCAGAGTGTACAGATTCATAAGAACCAACACTGCTTAGGACCAGTTTGTTAATTTGTTTTACTTTGTACTGATCAGAATATTCATTCTGCTCTCTGAAGTATCCTGGTAAAATATGCAGTGGTCAGAAAGTTGTGTGTTGTATCATGCAGCTGGAGGAAAGGGAACTAGATCAATATTATAGCTTCTAAGATTGGTTTTATGTTTCATATGTTTGCGTAGGTCTTTTTTGAGACTTTAACTTCATCTGGAAACTATACTTAAATCACACTGAAATGCAGATAATATTTTCAAAATATGTTTTCTTCTGGATGTTCCCATTTGTTGACTACCTCAAGCTAGCAAAATAGTAAACGAGATGCCTCAAAAAAAAAAAAAATATATATATATATATAAAGTCCACAATCAGTAGAGAAAAGCATCAAAACCAATATTTGGATAAGATAATTGCCATGTATAATCAGGGTTTTTCTTGTAATATCGAAGGCCTACTTGTGAGGTAGAAAGTAGGGATACCTACTGTGCGGATGAGTGGATATGTGTAGATATATGGCTTCTTCCAGCACCTTGAAAATAGGAATTGATAACTTCATCTGGTATGAGCGCAGTAGTCTAGAACAAAGGAGAGTCCAGGATGCCAGCAAGAACACAACTAATTTAGCATCCAAGTCTGATAGAAGTGCCTTAAAGATGTAGATAAGACCAATAAGGCATTAATGATGAGAGCAAAGAGAATATCCCATAAGAATTAGAAGTAAAAAGATGCTATAGGAGTAATTTCAGAATATGCCTTCAATATAAAGTATTAATTGACTGTTACTCCCTGCACAGAAATACAAGATTTTCAGATTCATTATAAAAGTCAGTGAATTCTTTTCCCTGTAAACACTGAGGTTTGAACTGAAGCAGGAAAATAGATTGCTGTTAAGTTTATTGGATATGCTCTGCCATTACATGTCAGTTAATGTTTGTATATGACATTATAAATGTCATAATACACATAAGGACTTTAACCTGCACAGTTGTGCAGATTTCCTCTTCATGTTACAACTGATCTAATAAAGTGAGATTTATCATCTTGCAAATCAATGTAAATCCTCTCCAATCCTTATTCTCCTTTTATTCTCATCATCAACATCCAGCATCTTCTGAAATTTCAGGAACTGATGCAAACCACAAAGAATGTTCACATTCTTTTAAAGTACTGCTCTAGAATGTTCTAAATAATGAATTTCAGCATATGCGTTGCCCTAGAATTCTAGTAGTTTTCATAGTATTTTTACATGTAGTTGATTTTAGTGTTATAATGGTGTTTTACTATTTAATAGGCTATAATGAATGAATCTACAGAGTTTGAGGAAAGATATGCCATCATAGCCAAAGAATGGGAACGTGACCTGAATTCAGTGAAAGAGAAAAATGAACAACTATTTAAAAACTATCAAACTTTGAAGCTCACCCGGACGTCTGGTATCCCGGTAAATTCTGCCACAGAAGACAATAAGAATCTTCATGTTACATCAGGAGCCACACAACTAACCACAGAGGTATGTGATTTCTTATAAGATGCTTTTCAGTTTGCAGATTGATCAGAGTTAAAATGTATTTTATATAATATTTCAGAACAAAATTATAGTACCAAATGTATTAGGAAATATGGACAACGTTAGTGTGTGTGATGGGCTTATTTTTTAAATATAGTTTTATTGTGGCTATCACTCAAATAACTACAGAACTGTATACTATATGACATCTTCCCTTTGAATTATAAAACATAAGTAACTCATAACTTAATTTGATTAAGAGATACATACACCTCTTAAGGTGCCATTACAGTACATTATAAATTTCTTTGATCATGAACTGTAATCTGTGTCTATTTATAGAAGTAGCTTAAGGGAAAGAATAGTCCAGCTCTTCTCTATCATCAGAGTCTTTAATATTGGTTAATGTTCTATCAAAATTAAAATGGAAGAGGTTAAAAATATAACAAATGCCTTGCAGATTAGCCTGTATCCAAGAATCAATACCTTATTCTAATGATTCACTTATTTCATCAACTAGCCTTACTTGGGAATCTGTGAAGCAAATATGCTATTTTATTTTGTTAGCACACAAAATGACTTAGTGAAGAACCGAAGAGTAAATTACAATTTATCATTTTTACCAAAGTAAATACAATAAAACATCAACCACTAGTTTAGTAATCAATTACCGTGGAAACTAGAAGATCACTAGTACAGTTTATTGGTTTGCTAATCCCTACAGATTTGCTAGCTGGAGGAGACAAAAGTAGCAGAAATATTAAACCTATCTACCAAAGCAAAAAGGAAACAGAAGGAAATTCCATCTCCAACGATCCCATGAAATACCTTATCCGATAATTATCATTTGCTAGGAGTTTGGTAATTATGCCAAATTAGAGTAGCACAGCATAATTTGGTAATGATAACGGAAATAGTCAAATAGAGCAGTGGACCAGAGTAGAGATTCAGCAGCAGTATACTCAAGTAAGGATGAGAACTGATAATGTCAATAGCCTAAAGAGGATTTATGTAATATTTGATTCCAGACAACCAGTTAGCCACCTGGAAAAAAATAAATCTGGATTCCTCACTCATTTAAACAAAAATAAACTCTGCTTTGGCCAAAAAGAAACAGACGTTTTCTAGGAAAACCTGTATATGTGTGTAGGTCAGTAATCTTGTAAATATGAAACAATTTGGGTATTTGGGGGACACCTGGGTGGTTCAGTTGGTTACGTGCCTGCCTTCGGCCCAGGTCATGATCTCAGGGTCCTGGGATGGAGCTCCTCATCTGGCTCCCTGCTTCTCCCTCTTCTTCTCCCCCCACCCCCAACACACTCCTGTTCATTCTCTCGTGTGCGCGCATGCAAAAAACAAGTAAATCTTTTTATAAATAAATTCAGGTATTTTTATACTTGCAAAAAAAAAAAAAAAACTGGAAATAACCTAGATGTTCATTAGTGGTTGATGGGTTAACTAATTTATAGTACAACCAAGAAACTAAGTATGTATCCATGAAGACAAAAAGGTGGAGACATTTATATGTGTTGGTCATGGAAAGATCTGGAAAATACATTGTCAAGTTAAAAAAAAACTGTATACTCAGTATGTTCCTACTTGTGTATATGGCTGTTTTTATAACTATAGATTTCACAAATGCTCAGATAGGCCTAGAAAGTTTCTAGAAGGATACAGTTGAAAGAGTTTAGTAGTGGTTGCTACAGGGTCAGCTGACATTCTGAGATGGGGAAACTTACCCTTCATTATATGCCTTTGAATTTTTCTATATACTTGTATTTTTTAATTTAAAAACCAGGTAATAAAAATAAAGGGAAAGATATACTATGTACATTTCTTAAAGAGTCAGTTAACAAGTGTGCTTTAAGTGGTGTTAATTTAAAATGTTAATTTAAAATGTTAGTGCTTAACACTGCACTAACCATAAATAAAATAAGCACTAAACCTTATATTATAAAATTTGGGTCTTTTTTAATCCAAAAATCATCAGCTTCTAATAAAGAAAACAATACATGTGTAAATTGAGTGACATTTGGTTTCTCTTCTATTCTTTGTTAATGCAGTCTGAAACATTAATATCTATAGATGATCATCTTTGTCTTAAACTTATATATACTGTGATTCTGGCACACCTTATATATGTGTGCTTTCTCTAACAGAAAATTCAGGAGCTGGAAGCTTCACTGCATGAAGCTAAAGAAAGTGCTTTGCACAAGGAAAACAAGATTGTAAAGATGCAGAAAGAACTTGAGATGACTAATGACATCATAGCAAAACTTCAGTCGCAAGTTAATGAATCAAATAAATGCCTTGAAAAAACAAAAGAAAGGATCCAATTACTTCAGGTAACTTAACGAACTCATTCTATAATAACAAGATTTTTTTTTTCCTTTTACTGTTGAAATGGAGGATAATTTGGGTGTCTGAACTTTGAACTTCCTATTACCTATGTACACGTGAAGTTCAGTACTCAATCTTTTAAAAAGCAAGTGGAAATTGAGAAATGAAATGCATGTAAAATATTTCCATATAAAATTATTATTTTTATATTCCTAGAAAAATTATTTTGTAAAAGATATATAAAGATTATTCTTTATAGTTTAAAATGTAATTTTCTTTTTCAAAAAAACCCCACTTATCTAAATATTTATTAAGTAAATTTTAAAATCCTTTATTTTTTTTATTTTTTATTTTTTAAAGATTTTATTTACTTATTCACAAGAGACACAGACAGATGGAGAAGCAGGCTCCATGCAGGGAACCCGATGTGGGACTTGATCCCAGGTCCCCAGGATCATGCCCTGGGCTGAAGGTGATGCTAAACCCCCTGAGCCACCCAAGCTGCCCCCTGTTGTTTTTTTTTTTTTTTTTTTAATTTAATCCCATTAGTAAGTCCCACCTGGTAGCCTGTGGCCTGACTCTGACCTGTTTAGGAAAGCTTGTCTTTGAACTTGATTGCCGTTAAACAAGTCACCTTCATTCATCACATCTTTACCACTTTTTTTTTTTTAAAGCCCCAGCCCTTCCCACACTTCCGTTGCTTGAGCCTGACCCCTAATAAGCACTTAAGTTTGCTATCTCTTCATTTCAGTTAAAATTAGGAGCAAGTCAAGAATGTCTGCTCCTTTCATCATTTTAACATTGTTCTGAAAGTTCTGATTCATTCAATAAGACATGAAACAGAGAGGCAATAAAAAACAATCTTGTAAAAAAAAAAAAAAATCTTGTTAAATGTAAAGCTAAAAGCCATGAAAATCAATTGGAAAGCTCTAGAATTTTTGAGAGAAATCATTTAATATGTCAAATCACATTTTTATTCAGTCAAGATACATATCTGTTGAATATCTGGCATATGTTGGTCATTGCTCTAGATGTCATGTGTACAGCAATGGAAAGAAATAAAAGTCCCTCCTTCCTTCAAGGAGCTTACATTCTGGTTTAGGAAGACAGAAAATAAGCAAGTACATATTTGTGTCAGATGGTGAAAATGCAGTAGGAAAATATTAAGCGAGACGAGGGGTATATGGGTACTGGGTGGATGTGAGGGCATGAGGGAAGCAGACATGATCTTATAAAGGGGAGCTGACGAAAGCCACACCACTGAGGTTTCTTGAAGGGATGCGTGAGCTATGTGGTAGCAGAAGAGCCTTCTTAGCAAAGGAAATCGCAAATAGTGCAGGTATGTTTAAGAAACAAAGCCCATGTCTCCTGAGCAGAGTGAGCAAGGGGACAGAAGTGGGAAATAAGGTGAGAAGTAGCAGAGTCCAGTCATAAAGGGTCTCACAGGCTGTTGTAAGAACTTTGGTTTTTATTTTGAGTAAGATGGGAAGTCATCAGATGATTTTGGCAAAAGGTTATGATGGTCCGATTAAATTTCTTAAAAGATGCCCTTTGAAAATAGAATCCAGGAGGGTGTGTTTGTTAATCTGACATACCAACTGCTACAACAAAGGGAACCAAACTGCAACAACTCAAACAAGAGGGAGCTTTATTTCTCTATCTCCTATAAAAGTGTGAATTCCAGGTTGGCAGATGGCTCCACAGGCTCACTTCCCTCCTGTTTTTCTGCCACCCCCTCAGGTGCTGTTTTCATCTGCATGGTTAAAGCCAAGTTGTTAACTGTCCATGCCCTGGTTCATAGGAAAGGGACAGATAGAAAAGTTAAAAATCATCTTAAAACCTCTACTCTTAAAGGCTCTGGCCCAGAAATGGGACACATCCCTTCCTCCCATATTTCTTGGAGTCAGAGATGATTCCAGAGTTTTTGGCCTGAACACCAGGAAGGATGGACTTGCCATTTATGGAGATGGGAAAGATTGTCAGAAGAGCAAGTTTGAAACCATGAGAGCTGAATCAGAACTAAGTTTTGGACATAATGATTTTGAAATGGGTACTGGGGACATCCAACTTGAGATATGACTAAAGCAGTTGTATACTTAAGTCTAAGAGAGCTCTAGACTTGTGGTGTAAGTTTGGGGAATTGTCAGTATATAAGTCATGAGATTGGATGAAGGCATGAGCATAATGCGGAAGAGATAAGGAGTAACCAAAGGATACCAAGGTGGAGTAGCCAGTAAGTTGGGCAGGGGCAGTACAGCATAGAGTGCAAAACAGTGGTTACAGTTTCTTCATGTAAGTAAAAGTATTTCAAGAAAGGAAGTAAGCAACAGATTTCTTCACATTCTGTCTGGATTGATACAGGCATCTATGGAGACAGATATATTTTTGCTGTATACCAGGAATAACTATTTCTGGGTTTTGGCATTATATAACACCTATGGGGAAAGAAAGCAAAATATAGGGTATTCATAAAATCTTTATACAGTTTGAGTTTTCTTTCATTTGCTTTTCGGTATTACTATAAACATTCTATAAAATGCAACAATGTGGGCAGCCAAGGTGGTTCAGCGGTTTGGCGCGGTCTTCAGCCCAGGGCCTGATCCTGGAGACCCTGGATCGAGTCCTGGAGACCCCGGATCGAGTCCCACGTCGGGCTCCTTGCATGGGGCCTGCTTCTCCCTCTGCCTGTGTCTCTGTCTGTCTCTCTGTCTCTCATGAATAAATAAACAAAACATTTTTTAAAAATACAACAATGTATTTAACTCAAGACTTGACATAAGAAAAAACTTTTGTTTAACCTATTCACCATTATTTGAAAACATCTTGGCTATAACTGTCCCAATATAATAAATAATGTAGGGTTTGTTAATTGAATAGAGAAGAAAATAATTTGAACAAATGAATCATTAACAATTTTGTTTAAATATTGATACATTTCCTCTGTTATATCATTACAAATTGTTTATATCAAGTAGCAGTGAATTGATCAAAACTTTAAACTGTGCTGGAAAGGCATCTGCCTTCTGCTCAGGTTATGATCTCTCACCGGGGGTTCTGGGATCAGCCTGAGTCAGTTTCCCTGCTCAGCAGGGAGTCTATTTCTTCCACTCCTTCTGCCTCTGCCTCCCCACTCATGCTTGCTCTCTCACTCTCAAATAAATAGATAAAATCTTCAAAAATAAATAAATTGCACTAGAACTTTATGGACATCCTGCATGATGAGAAAAAGATTTTGCCATTATTTATAATGGACACAAAATCTAAAGATGTTTGAATGACTAACCTTAACAAAAAAAGTGAGGGCAAAGGATGTGAAAAGAAAAAAAAAATTAAAAAGAAATAGAACATGTGGTTTTATAAAAAAACACATCATTTCCTAGGTTGGAATCTAAAAACTATATGACCCTAAGTTTTTCCCAAATTAATTCATAAATTTCATGTCATTCAAATCAGAATTTCAAAGAAATTCTTTTTCCAGTAGAGCCACAAAAGTTTAACAACTGAATCCATCCAAGCTGCAGATGATAAAATAGGTGATGTTAACCAAGAAATTCGTTTTCTGTCTTTTCAGACAGTAAAACTGTTTAAGATCATCAATGTTTCTTGAGTGTAATTTTGGCCATGTGTTTGAAATACGGAATTCTCTTGTCTTTCATTTCTAATTCAGTATTTTCTATTTTGATTTATTTTACCTAAGAATGTTTTAAACAATTTTAAATATGACTGATTTATTTTATTATACTGTGGCAAAAAACAAAAACAAAAAACAGTAATTTCTGCATTTCTAGAATATTTTGAAATTTCCTTTTTGGTGTCATAAATGGATACCTTTTATTTATTTTGAGAGTTCTTTGAATTTTTTTTTAATTTATTTATGATAGAGAGAGAGAGAGAGAGAGGCAGAGACACACAGGCAGAGGGAGAAGCAGGCTCCATGCCGGGAGCCCGAAGTGGGACTCGATCCCAGGACTCCAGGATCGCGCCCTGCGCCAAACACAGGCGCTAAACCGCTGAGCCACCTAGGGATCCCCTTCTTTGAACTTTGAAAATAATATGTAGACAGATAGTTCAATGGAAGAGAATAGAGAGTTTATAAATAGGTCCACACAAATGCAGCCAACTGATCCTTAACAGAAGAGCAAAGGCAATTCAGTAGAGAAGGATAGTCTGTCTTAACTAATGATGCTGGAACTGGTCTTCCACAAACAAAAAAATCTTGACACAGACTTTCTATATTCCACAAAAATTAACTCGGTTGATCAAAAATCTAAGTGTAAAACACAAAACTGGAAAATCCCCAGAAGATGAGATAGAAAATCTAGGTGACCATGGGTTTGGTCATGACTTTTTAGATACAACACCAAAAACACTATCCGTAAAAGAAAAAAAACTTGGTAAGTTAAACTCCATTTAAGTTAAAAATACCTGGGACGCTGGAGTGGCTCCGTGGTTGAGCATCTGCCTTTGTCTCAGGTCATGATCCTGGGGTCCTAGGGCAGAGTCCCACAAAGAACTCTTAACAGTGATCACAAAAACAAGCCGATTAAAAACTAGGCAACAGATCTGACCAGACACCCCACCTAAGATGATATACATGTGACAAGTATATGAAAAGAATCTCAGCATCATATGTTATGAGAATTACAAAATACCACTACATAACCTGCGATACTTCAACATGCCATAATGGCTAAAATCCAAAACCACACTAAATGCTGGTGAGGAGGTGGAGCAGTAGGAACTCTCATTCATTGCCAGTAGGACTGCAAATGGGACAGCCAGTTTGAAAGGGAGTTTGGCAGTTTCTTACAAAATTACAATACTCCAGCCAGTCATATGCTCAGAGAGTCCCTGATATCAGCACCTGATTGAGAAGGTGGGGTTGAAGTGGTGCTGTGACTGAGCAGACAGTGGGCTCCTCCAAGAATGGGCTTCTCTTACCCAGTCATCGACCTCCTTAAGCTGAGCATTTACCATTTATGGAAGTTTTGCACCTCTTTAGTCTGCTAGCCATGGTGTGCATGTAAATGTTTGTACAGCGGTTGGGAATAAACCCAACCCCCATAGAAACCCTATTTACCTGGAGGAATAAAGAGAACTCTCTGGGTCCCTATTTAGATGGATTTTATTTTTTGTAATTCTAATTCTCCATCGTATGGCTGTGGTACAGCAATAAAAAGAAATGAGTGATTTATTCAGTAATGATAAGAAATGAGCTATCGAGCCATAAAAAGATATGGATAAACCTTAAATGCACACTTAATTAAAAGAAGCCAATCTGAAAAGACTTCGTAATCTGTGATTCCAACTGTATGACATTCTGAAAAAGGCAAAACTATGACAATAAAAAGATCAAGGCTCGCCAATGATCCAAAAGGGGTAAGAGAGGGAAGGATGAGTAGGTGGAGCAGGAGACTTTTAAGACTGCAAAACTATTCTGTAGGATATAGTAATGATGAACACATGTCATTAGATATTTGTCAAAATTCATATAATGTACAATAGGAACAGTAAACTCTAAGGCAGCCTGAAATGTATATTGCCTCATCATTTGTAACAAATCATACTAATATGTGATGTTAATAATAAGGGAAATAGGTGGGGGGGGGGAGGGAGATGGAGCATATGGAACTCTGTACTCTGCTCAGTTTTTCTATAAACCTAAAGTTGCTCTAAAAAATAAAAATCTATTTATAAAAAAAGAGCCTAAATATATGTAAGTATGGGGGCACCTAGATGGCTTAGTCAGTTAAGTGTCTGCTTTCTGCTCAGGTCATGATCTCGGAGTCCTGGGATGGGAGCCCGGATATCTGCTCAGTGGGGAGTCAGCTCCTCCCTCCCTCTGTCCCTCCTCCTCTCCACTTGTGCTCTGCTCTCAAATAGATAAAATCTTTAAAAGAAATAAAACTCAAAAGTTTTTTTAAAAACTAATAAATACATGTAAATATGTATTTGCATAGGATTTTTGATTATCTAGGAGAAAGTAGATACATTTACAGCACTGGATTTAACCATCTTTTAGTCCAAATAATCACAACAACACTTTATAATACTCTATACCTTGAATTCAGTTCCAGTTTGGTATTTATATTGCTATTCTGACTTTTTGTTGTTGTTTCATTTTCCTGATTTACTTTGTCTACTCCTTATTTTCAACTTTTCTGTTTCATTTTGTTTCTCTCTCTCTCTCTCTTTCTCTCTCTCTTTTTTTTTTTATGATAGTCACAGAGAGAGAGAGAGGGGCAGAGACACAGGCAGAGGGAGAAGCAGGCTCCATCCACCGGGAGCCCGATGTGGGACTCGATCCCGGGTCTCCAGGATCGCGCCCTGGGCCAAAGGCAGGCGCCAAACCGCTGTGCCACCCAGGGATCCCCTTGTTTCTCATTTTTAATTGAAAAAAAAGTCTTTTAAGAACTGAAAGTCAGGGCAGCCCCGGTGGCGCAGCGGTTTAGTGCCTCCTGCAGCCCAGGGTGTGATCCTGGAGACTTGGGATCAGGTCCCACGTTGGGCTCCCTACGTGGAGCCTGCTTCTCCCTCCGCCTGTGACTCTGCCTCTCTCTCTCTCTATGAATAAATAAATAAAATCTTTAAAAAAAAAACAAAAAAACCTGAAAGTCTTATGTTCTTAATTATACCTTCCAATAGTTTCATGTATACCTCACATCAGATATCTACTTGTTATTCATTTTAGGGTTAAATTTTGTGCCTTTTTGCTTTTCATATGTTTGGAATTTGCTGTTTTAAAATGTTCCTACCAAATAAGGTAGTTAACAGCTCTTTAAAAGTGTTCTGGAATTATTTTTCTTTTCCCTAAAAATTTAGGATAAAGTTGCTTTAGGAGCTAAGCCCTATAAAGAAGAAATTGAAGATCTCAAGATGAAACTGGTGAAAATGGATCTAGAAAAGAAGAAGAATGCCAAAGAGTTTGAAAAAGAGTATGTCTAACTGAACACGACTTTAATAGCTTAAGTTTCCCTTCTAAATTATATAAAATTTTTTGCTTTGGTTAACGTTTTAAAATAACTTCTTAAACTAAATACAAACATCCACAGATTTTAAACTTGTTAAATTCTTACTACATATGCAAAGTTTTTAAAAATAAGCATAGTTCTGGTCAATTACTAACACACCATGTTTTTTGATGATGATTTTTTTTTTTTTGATGATTCTTGCTGTCTTCTATAAACAGTTTAAAACTGGCCTTTTTTATGCTTGAAGATGAATAATAATAACATATATATATATACACACACACACACATCTGTGTGTGCTTGGCAGTTCAACTAAGATTTCTGTTGGCTCTCATAATTTAATTTGTTCTTCCTGTTGTGTTTTTATGTAAAATCGTATTTCCTTTTAAATTATGGTACCTAGTACCCAAAAGCATAACCTCTTTTTATTTATTTATATATACTACTATACATCATGGCATGCCTAAAGTTCTTTATGATCTAATCTGATGAAAGAACATTAAACAGAGTCAGGGACAATGAATTAGAAATATAATATTGCCACTTATTATTATATCACTTTACATACAGGCAGTTTAATCTCTCTGGTCTTTATATTCATAATCAGTTAGGATAGGTTTGTAGTAGAGGATTTCTTAAGATTCCTTCTGACTCCTGATGCTTTTTGTTCTTCCTATAAATATTTAACCGTGATACCAAATTTGCCCGGAAAGCACTCAAGCTTCCCACATTCCATTAAGAAGACTATTGGTTTTAGTGAAACTAATACCCATCAAGTTTTTCATTATAAAAAGGCAATTTTAGAGGAGCCTGGGTGATACAGTCAGTTAAGCATCCAACTCTTGGTTTTGGCTCACATTGTGATCTCAGGATCTTGAGATCCAGCTTCATGTCTGGCTCCCTGTGGAATCTGCTTGAGTTTCTATCTCCCTCTATGTCTTCCCCTCCTGCACTCTTTGTGTGTGTGTGTCTCTCTCTCATAAATCAATCAATTGATCTTTTTTTAAAAGATCAGTTTCACATATAGAATAGAATCGGTTGATACTGCCAGAGTCTCTAAAGGCAGAAAGTCTCTTGATTCATAACTGCTGATTAATACTTAAGCCTACAATACATAAAATGTCACTTTGTACTAGGGAATAGTGAGTAGAATTTGACCTCTGATTGTATCACATTAGACTAAAGCTGCAGCCAGGGTTTGCTTCCCTGACAATGTAGAAATAGGTGTAGAAGTTCTCACTTTATGGTCTGGTAATTGTATCCAATTAATAGCTATTGGCCTTCCAGAAATTTAAGAAGAATTTTAAAAATTACTCTTGCAACAAAATAGAATACTTCCAATCTGATGGTGTTATAGCTATAAAATTTGATACCAGGGAGTTATCTACTGCCACTTATGGGTTTTATGTCAATGAGATAAATCTTATTAGAAAATTCTCGACAGCATTTCTGTTTATCCTTCCATTAAAAATCGGTTGCTAGGCTTTTACATATTTCCATTGTTGTTCTTATTAGAATTACTTCTACAAAGGCCACTGTAGAACATCAAAAAGAAGTTATAAGGGTACTGAGAGAAAATCTCAGAAGAAATCAACAAGCCCAGGATACCTCAAGTAAGTAGAAAATGCTGATGTTTCGAGGTCCTTTCCATCTTATTTCTCAATACACTTAGACATTTTGAAGACATTGTAGATGTGACAGTCAAGAATAAACCTGTTAATCACTAATTTAGAAAAAACTATCTTGAAATGAATTTATTGGGATCAAATTTATTGTGTGACAGACATCTCCTTAGCTTCCTGTAATCTCAACTGCTTATCCATTATAGATTCTTAAAAAATATTAATTTTACCTTTGTGTTATTAGATCTTTACATGAGTAGAGTATCTTCAGTACTATAAAAGAATCCTGTAACTATCAAGGTAGAAGTACCCTTCCCAATAAAAACACAAACATGTTCTAATAGATTTTAACCATATGCGCAGTAAAAATACAATCAGCACACAGTAGAAATAAGGAAATAATATCCTACATATTCTTAGTATAGAAAATAGAGTTGATGCTTACTTGAGAAAAACTTTCAGATTTATCTTAGACACAGTTTCAAATCTTTTTTTATTTTTATAAATTTATTTTTTATTGGTGTTCAATTTGCCAACATATAGAATAACACCCAGTGCTCATCCTGTCAAGTGCCCACTTCAGTGCCCGTCACCCAGTCACCCCCCCACCCCCTGCCCACCTCCCTTTCCACCACCCCTAGTTCGTTTCCCAGAGTTAGGAGTCTCTCATGTTCTGTCTCCCTTTCTAATATTTCCCACTCATTTTTTCTCCTTTCCCCTTTATTCCCTTTCACTATTTTTTATATTCCCCAAATGAATGAGACCATATAATGTTTGTTCTTCTCCGATTGACTTACTTCACTCAGCATAATACCCTCCAGTTCCATCCACGTCAAAGCAAATGGTGGGTATTTGTCGTTTTTAATGGCTGAGTAATATTCCATTGTATACATAAACCACATCTTCTTTATCCATTCATCTTTCGATAGACACCGAGGCTCCTTCCACAGTTTGGCTATGACACAGTTTCAAATCTAATGATCAAATTTCTACATATGCATTCCTCAACCTGTACCTTTTTCCATATTACTGCCTCTTGTGTTTCATTTGAAAAGAGAGGATGCTGAACAGTGTTTGGGACAGCTTTGTGTAGTAAACAAGCACTGAACTAAGGGCAGATTCCCCTCACTTCATGACTAGATGAAATCATGGGGACAATACCTGTCCTTCTAGCTTATGTATATACTTATTGTAAGGATCAAACTGAAAATTATGTGTGAAAGCACACTACAAATTCTGAATGTCAAGCAAACATAAGATAATACTTCTGTGTATTTTTATCCATTCACTTAAAAATAATGAGATAGTGTTCAAGATGTTGTCTAGTACATGTTTGGCCTGAACTTCTCTAGAGTCTATTGCAGGATAAGTGCACCCCTATCTGGAAAACTTCAAGGGATAAGATCGAAAACAAGCAAGCAACGAGTATGCCTTTTGAAGGGTCAGGATAATTATTCTTGATTTGTGACTTTCGGGTACATATTGTATCTGAATTCAGAATAATTCAAAAGGAAATGGATATTGAGTATCTTCCCCCCACACACATAACCCTCTTGTAAATTGTCAGTTATGCAGTGGATTATTTTACTTTATAAGTACCTCACATTTTTATGCAGTTTTACCTAAGATTTACAAAACAATTCCTTACCTTATTTTCACACACATAGTATAGAATACTTAATAGTATATACTTAAAAGTATACTTTAATAGACTCTTGAATTTAGTATATCGTAATAGTATAGCTTTGGTATCATTCTGAGTTTTATTTAGGTAACAGGTATATGTTGAGAATTTACAGTGTGCTGAATGACTGGTGGTGGACCCTACACACATTCTGTGTTGCAGGAAGCCCTGCTGCGTTTCCACTGATGTAGAGGAGAGAGCAGTGAAGGACACCACTAACTAGGGTGATTGCTACTGCTGCCATGGTAGTGAAAGGTTCCAGCGAGCAGTGTTGGGCTAGTGGAATTGGTGGGTAAAGAGAAGCAGAAGGACTCTAGAAACAATTAGAAGTGTTGATCAAAAAGGTATGGGAGGTGAGGTAGGAGGAAGAAAGCAAGGATGGCTTCTAGGGAGATGGTGATTAAGATGTTCTGGTTTTTGCAGTGACTTCCTGCTCTTTTTGTAATGTTACTTTTATTTTGAACTCTGGAGATAATTAAAATTATCACCTATTTGTGTAATTTGTCTCCCTCACAGTTGTATCAGAATATACGGACTCTCAGCCTCCAAATAAACCCTTAACTTGTGGAGGTGGCAGTGGCATCGTACAAAGCACAAAAGCTCTTATTTTAAAAAGTGGATATATACGGCTAGAAAAGGAAATCTCTAAGTTAAAACAGCAAAATGAACAGCTAATAAAGCAAAAGAATGAACTATTAAGGTAAGATCTGCTTAGGGCAGCCCAGGTGGCCCAGCAGTTTAGCGCCGCCTACAGCCCAGGGCCTGATCCTAGAGACCTGGGATTGAGTCCCACGTCAGACTCCCTGCGAGGAGCCTGCTTCTCCCTCTGCCTGTGTCTCTGCCTCTCTCTTTCTGTGTCTCTCATGAATTTAAAAAAACAACACAACAGATCACAAGATAAAAGCCCTAGCCTTTAGAAAATGGACACACGCACACACACACAAAAGGTAAAATCTGCTTATATGATATCAAAATTAGGTATCTGGCTATTACATGTGGGGAGCTTGGTGTATACACATACGTATTTTTTGGAGTTGACAACCCTTCACACGTGGGGAAAGTCATTTTTAGAGTAAATGTAATAAATGTCTTTTAAAAGGAATAAGACTGGTACCCCCCCTTCCAGATGTTGGCTATCAATTGATCTATTTTTAACAAAGCCAAGAAACAGGAAGTAAATAAAGATCTTTGAGGGCCAGCTTAACTATACCACAAGTCTGCATACCCAAGTCAAAAGAGAACTCCTTAAGTCCATTACTGTAGCCTATTTGCTTTTACTTTTTAAACAGTTCTGACAAATTATTTGACTTCTATCAAAGATTAGAATCTTGTGCCAACCACTTTACTGTGATGATACAATAGAGGAAAAGTAGGCATTAAACAAATAACTATACAAACAAGTAATTTTTTGCAATGAGTGCTATTAAACAGTAACAATAAAAAGCCACAAATAGGACCTTATCTGGGTATGGGGAAGAGTGATGATGAAGAAACTGATGTAAGAGTAGCTGTAGGGCAGCCCCGGTGGCCCAGCGGTTTGGCACTGCCTTCGGCCGGGGTATGATCCTGGAGATTGGGGATTTAGTCCCACGTCGGGCTCCCTGCATGGAGCCTGCTTCTCTCCCTCTCCCTCTGCCTGTGTCTCTGCCCCCGCCCCTCTCTGTTATGAATAAATAAATAAAATCTTTAAAAAAAAAAAAAAAGAGTAGCTGTGGGAAAAGGATAAGAGGCCAGATAAAGGCTTTCAGTCAGAAGGAATAACCAATTGGTGGAGCTCAAAGACAAACAGTGTGGGCCAGGGCATAGAGAACGAAACAGAGTCAGGTGCAAGGAGAGATGCCAGAGGTAACTGGTGTAGGTTACACAGGACACTCTGAAGAGGTTTGGGTGGTATCCAAAATGTAATGAGAAAATTACCTCCAGTGGAGGATTTTAAGCCAGGGCCTGATGAGATCAGATAGTGTCTCTGGCTGCTGAAGCAATCAAGGAAACCCAGTTTAGGAATCTATCTGCTGCAGTGCAGGCAAAAGATAATTTTGGCATGGGCTAGAATGGGGTCAGTGGGCATAAATATAAGGAGATAGATTTGAGAATTAAGTGTGGAGTTGTGTCCACAGACATGGAAGACCAGATAAAGGAGAGCAGAGCCTCTGGGACTTCCCTCTAGGTTTCTCTCTGCAGGAACTGGTTAAATGCTGGTGGCATTTCCTGCAACAAGCAAGACTATAACTCAGAAGTATGGTGTAATATATTTCTTTTAAAATAACAGAAGTACATTAAAGATTCATCTGTTAGGGGATCCCTGGGTGGCTCAGTGGTTTAGTGCCTGCCTTTGGCCGAGGGTGTGATCCTAGAGTCCTGGGATCAAGTCCCACATCAGGCTTCTGCATGGAGCCTGCTTCTCCCTCTGCCTGTGTCTCTGCCCACCCCCGCTCTCTCTCATAAATAAATAAAATCTTTGAAAAAAAGTTCATCTATTCAGAAGACTAATGTATCAAATTATTGCTGCAAGGTATCAATAAGTAAACCACTCTGGATGATATTGATCCATTGGAAACCTAGTATCATACTCTAAGCTTTCTTTTTAGGACTTCATGATTACAATTTTTCAATTTACAAGGCCTCATTTCATTTTCTGAACTGTGGAAATAGTCCATATAGGAGGCATTAGGTGGAAATTAAAATTAGAAGTATGAGATCAATTATAACAAGCAAAGGGAGAAAAAGAGACCAAGAAGCAGAGTTTTTTAAAATTTAAATTCAGTTAATTAACATGTAATGAAATATATTATTGGTTTCAGATATAGAGGTCAGTGATTCATTATCTTATATAATGCCCAGTGCTCCTAACTGTAGAGAACAAACTGATGGTTACCAGAAAGAGGGTGGGTGGGAAGGATGGGGAGTGGGGGGAAGGGCCCTTGCTATGTTGAGCACCATCACAGGTGTTGTATGAAACCATTGAATCACTATATTGTACACCTGGAACTAATATAACACCATATGCTAACTATAGTGGAACTAAAATTTAAAAAAAAAGTTAATCATATATATTTTACCACAGTTAAAAAAAATGTTATGTGTTAATAAATTCAGAAATTGCGCAGACTTAGTCTCTCTCTCTTTTTCTGCTACATTCAAGCAATAACCATCATCTTTCCAACGAAGTCAAAACATGGAAGGAGAGAATCCTTAAAAGAGAGGCTCACAGAGAAGTTACTTGTGAGAATTCTCCACAGTCTCCTAAAGTGACTATAACAGCTCCCAAAAAGAGGCCGCATACGCCTTCTCAATGCAAGGAACGGAATTTACAAGATCCTGTGCCAAGGGAATCGCCAAAGTCTTGGTTTTTTGACAGCCGATCAAAGTCTTTACCATCACCTCATCCAGTTCGCTACTTTGATAACTCGGGTTTAGGCCTTTGCCCAGGTAGGTAAATATACTGGTTCTTTGGAAATCAAGGGATAACTGTCAGAACTTATCTTTAATTTTGGCCCCAAAGGGAAAGTTAGACAAGATATAGTTGAGCAAGCTAGAGAGTGCAGACTTCATTTGACATTTCTGTTGTGAGAAAGTTTCTCCAAAGCACAGCCCTAAAGTGCATCATTTTTTACCCTAAGTCTGTATTATGCCTCATAAACCCTCAACTTTTCCCTAAGATAAATAAGCAATTCTCAAAAATATGAAAGCACTACCCTATAAATAAAATTTTTTACTGAGGAAGCCTTTCTTATCAATGCAATGGGCCAGTATTTCCAATTATATTCATTTTACACAAGCCAAATCATAGACTTGTTTCATTAACTTATTCATTCGGTCAGCAAAAAAATTTGATCTCCAACTATGTGTCAGAGTAAGACCCTGATGCTACATTGATAAGCAAAACCAGACATGGCCCCTACCCTACTGGAGGTTAGAGTCTAGTAGGAGATACACACAGTAATCAAGTAGTCAAAAATAATAATAATAATAATAAAAGTAGGTAAAACTACGGAGTGCAAAAGGCTGTGAGGCTTATAATAGGTTTTTGTTTTGGGAATATTAAGGAAGTCTTCCTTGAAGAAGAAAACAGATCTGAGAGGTTAACGTGAGTTAGCTTAACAATCAGGCAGATGGAACAGTGACAAGCCCAAGGTAGAAGGGACCATAACCAGGGGAGGGGTTGAAAGAAAGATGATGTGGCCAGACCACAGATTATATAAAGGAATTTTTACTTTATCTTGAAAGCATATAGAGGAAGCCTTTGAAATATTTTAAAGAACATGATGAGGCGCAGGAGAGGGGAGGGTTGGGGATCATAAGGAGTTGTAAATTTTGAACATACCATCTTACCTAAATGGTAACCAACAAATAATAGGAGCAAGAGTTTATGACAGTTGTCCAAGCAAGAGGTGATGGTAGCATGGACTTGAGCGGGTACAGTAGAGATGAAGAGTGGATGGTCAGGTGAGATTTGGGGAAAAAATCAGCGCTAGGCACCTGACTGGATAGAGGGAGGCAGCCTCAAGGGTCATCCCCATCTCTGCCTGGGTGCCAGACACAGAGGTGTGGAACATTGCCAGAGATGCTCTGTAATACTGCATTTCTTGTCCTTCTCACTGCTCAGCATTAATCATGTGTCCATGTGCCAGTGCATCTGCCTGTCAGAAATGCTGTTACACAGTTGGAGGAAAGCTAAAGCAACAAAAGTATATGCTAAAAGAGGCAGCTGTCCGATCATTTTTAGCTAGATCAAGTCAGCAGTCTGGAAGTGTTCCTGGGGGTATAGGAAGGCACCAACTTTGAGAACATTTCTGAACCATTTATTCACTTTATGGAATAATATTTAACAAACATTTAAGGACCTTCCATTAGCTGGCACTTAAATGGAACTTTTGCTGTATACACATACATGCTATTTTAGAAGATTTTTTTGAAAAATGGAGAAACTTTAAATCACCTTTTGATTTTTTTTTCTGATCGTGCCAGAGGCACATGCTTGATATGAATTAATTCAACTGTAAATAGAAATGTTTAAGTCTTTTTATCAATATATGGATCACTCTGGTACTACTTTTTTTGGGCGGGGGGGGTACTACTTTTAAGTGAAATAAACAAAAGTGTAGTCTGGAAGAATATATGAATAAAAACTGACCAGTTCAGAATTAAAGGAGATGGTTCCAGCCTGAAGTAGTAGAATACTGTTCTAAAAGAATTTTAATGTTAGTTTTTAATTTGAATTATAAAAGATAACTTGAATTTTCTCAACAACTTGAGGTAATTGCAAAGACCAGATATATGAGATTTACTTTATTAAATATGATCCTTTGAAAATGAATATTGTTTATAAACAAATGAAGTACTTTTAAAAGCCTCAGAGTTTTCTGAGAATGACTATTCTTCAAAATATATGCTATTTGTTTAGCACAGCATGTATTTTTCCAAAATTAACGCAAAGGAAAATAAGACCCAACCTATGTTTGATTCACTTTGAATCTCAAACTGATGAACTTCAAGTGACACTTTATTACTTCTTGGTTTTATGTACAAAATGGCTTTTCTAACAGTTGATTTTATGAGAAAATGGGGAAGAAACTTCTCCACCTTTGGTGAAGTGAAAGGCACCTTTTTAATGACCAAACTTGAGCTCATTAATGACCAGATTGTCATTTTTCATTCTTCATATCTCTACTGTCTTAACATTGGTTTCATTTCTACTTGTATTCAAATTTTATGGGTTTTCTTTAATAAAATAAGATGATTTAGGTTTTTTTTTTTTTTTCCTTTTGTTTTTTCTCAGAAGAACAAATTGCTGGAGCAGAGAATGTGGATCCTCAGCCTGGTCTATGGCATGCCTCCTCAGGAAAAGATGTGCCCGAGTGCAAGACCCAGTAGACTCCTCTACTGTCACTTTTCTGGGGGCCCAGTATTCTGTGTTTGGAAATTATTACTTTATGTGCCTATCCCTGGCATTGTTGTCACAATCCAACTTAATTTCAATTCAGTTTTTACTTTGCCGTTACAATTAGAAGATGAAGGAACAGGAGATTAATGCATTCCAGTAATTTAGAATGGTGATAGCAATATCTTCTTCTTGAATGTGGTAATACTTTAGAAGTTGAATTGTTTTATTTATATATTTTGTAAAGAGCAAAATTATTGAAGGAAATTTCCAGTCTTTCATGTATACATAAAATGTATTCATTTTTATTAATGTAATGTTATCCACATATGATTTAGATAATTCTAAGGCATAATATATCCATTAAAGCATCATTTAATTTGTAAAATTATAAGCTTTTTTTTAAGTACCTAATAAATGTTTAATTAGTGGTTCTGAATCACAACTCTAATAATGATTTCTTGGTGGGATATTTGGTATATTTGGCTTTATTCGCTTGTTGGCTTTCAGAATTTTGCTATGAGATTATATACATGCTTTCTGGATTTAAATTGCTACGGGATAGCAAAATGCTATGACCTCTTCATTTTCTAGGCTAATCTTTCTTTGGCTATAACAAATACAAAAATTATCCTGTGCTTTTCTGTTACCCACCAACCCCCTATACAAGCACTCAGAATTGGTTGGTTTGTTATCAGATTTTGTACTCTACTACATTTCACTCCCAGCTGGACGAACTTCACAGACCATTCTACCCTTTTATTTCAGACATGAGGAAACAGCACCAGAGTTTCTATCAAAGTAGAAAGTCTTCTAAACCCAGAATCCCCACAGATACATAAGGCATCTATGGATGGGCTTCATGCAGTCTGTGAAACCTCTGAAATTTTATGTTAATTTGTATGTATAGATTCCTTTTTCTAGGATACTTGGGTCCATACTTTTATCATATTCTTAAAGGATTTGTCATCCTATTGGAGGTTAAGAACTGTGGTTTTAGAGAGTATCTGATACTACTTCTCTATCGTGTGACTTTGAAAAAGCACGTAAATCACCAAGTTGCATAACGTTTAGAACAGAGTTAGTGATTTCAACTCATCCTTGGTTCTTTGGTAAGAAGATTCATTGAAAGGAAGAGATTATGGTTTATATCATAGCCATCATTTTACAATCTATGAGTGGATATTTGCCCTTGATATACTATCACAGGAATTCACTGGGGCTAAGGGGAAGGTGTCCCTCCCTATAATTCTCTCCCCCAAGCCTGCCCCTTCAGGGTCTTGTTTCTCATTGCCATGCTTCCCCAAATAAGACACTGGAACAGAGCTGCAGATTTGATTCTTTACAATGTCTGCTCCTCCGCTGAATAAAAGTAACTCAATAAGCCCACCTAGATAATAAAACTAAGGCCATTAAAAGCATAATCAGTCATCAGATATCCTGTCTAGTAAAATGTTGCTTAACTTAGAATTTGGATGTTCATTTTCTTCAGATTTGGGAAATTTGGGCCCATTATTTCTTCAAATAAATTTTTTGTCCCTTTCTCTCTACTTGGAAGTACCATAATGCAACTCTTGGTCCTTTTGCTGATGTCCCATAAGTACCTTAGGCTTTCTTCACTTTTCTTTTTTATTTCTTCCCTTTTTCTTTGATTCTTTTTGCTGCTTGATCAAGTCTGCTATTGAACCCCTCTAGTAATTTTTTTAAATTCAGTCATTGTATTCTTCGGGTCCAGAATTTGTTTGGTTCTTTGTTAGTTTGTTTCTTTATTTTTATTTTAAGATTTTATTTATTCATTCATGAGAGAGAGAGAGAGGCAGAGACACAGGCGGAGAGAGAAGCAGGCTCCATGCAGGGAGCCTGATGTGGGACTCGATCCCGGACCCCAGGATCACACCCTGAGCCAAAGGCAGACGCTCAACCGCTGAGCCACACAGGTGTCCCTAGTTTCTGTTTGTTAATAGTGTCATTTTGTTCATACATTGTTTTCCTGATTTCGTGTAGTTGCCTATCTGCATTCTCTTGTAGATCTTTGAGCTTCTTAAAAACTATTTTTAAATCTTCCTCTGGTAATTTGCTTCCATGGTGTTGGGTTCTAGAGATTCATTTTGCTCCTTTGGGTCATGTTTTGTGTGTGAATGTGCATGCGTTCTGATTTTTTTTCTGAGCTTTATGCATTTGAAAAAGCAGCCACCACTACAGACTGATTCATACAGGGGAACACGTTCATCTATCAGCCTGGTTGGAGATTCTCAGAATCTCTGAAACCTTTTTAGGAGGATGTGACCTCTCTGGGCTGTGTGTATAATTTGCCAATTAGAGAGGCTTACCAATTTTCCTAGGAGCCAGATCTCTGGCTCCCTCTGGTGTCTTTCTGCAGTAAGCATGTTCTTGTGGTAAGAGGCTACCCCACTCTGTTCTCCTTGGCCCTCAGGCATCCAAAGTATTTTGGCTCCCCCTTAGCACCTCAGGTAGGCAAGACAGCAGTCTTGGACAGCCCTCCAAAAAGTTGGAATACCAAGCACTTGCTCTACACTTCTCCCTCTCCCAATTGTGCTGAACCACTCTGGCCTCCACCTGGAGCACTGGCCCTCTCGTGCCAACTATCACCAGTTCCATCCGCACTCCCAAGTCAGGCAAGACAGAAACCAGCCCCTTGGCCTCCCATATAAAAAGCCAGAACGTTGGATTTGTTTTCTACTCTTCTCTTCCCCATACTCCCCTGGAGAAACTAGGAGCCAGAGGCTGAGATGTGCTAGCTTGGGCAAGGGGTGAGGTGGGTGGAGCCATAGGAAAATGAAATGACTCTTCTTACCCATGTCATTGCAGCTGTTCTCAGCTTTCCCCTTACCTAGGGTACTGCGACTTCTTAACTAGCCTAAGTTCTCATAAAGGTATTTTGGTCTGTATATTGTTTTAAATCTGTCTCTGGGAGAAAAAGGTGGAATTTTCTGGTCCTCCATGTCATTGACATCTCCCTTTTAGGATCTGGGTTTCAATATCATGATAAACGGCTGTGAAGGTACAATGATGAAAGTCAACAATGAAACATGCAACAATGTTTAAAAGAAATAATATGGTCAGACAACACGAAAGTGGTCTGAAAAGTAAAGACAAGACTAAAAAAGACAAATTATTTTTTTTGTAGGAAATATTTTTTGAGAGCCTGGTAAAATTATATCCAAGAAACCTAGTGAGAGCCTACCATGCATATTCAGGAAATATTTAATGGCTGTTTACTGTGCCAAGCACTGATCTAGGCACCAAAAGGTACTGCCTTTGTGAAATTCACGTTTAGAATTAAATATCTCATAAGATGGGCTGATTGTAATATAAGGGTGAAAAAGATATGGTCCCTAGCCTTAAAGAAATTTAGTTCATGGAAAATATAGATGGGTAAGCAAATTTTTGCAACACTATATTAGGCTGTCACAGAGTATGATTATTGAAAATCCAGACAAAGGGAAGGTGAAGAAAGCTGCATCAAGAAGAATTAGATTTGACCTTGATTAGAGAATTCTCATATCTGTATAAAATCTATTCTAAAATTCTCAAAAGTTAAAGGGAAATTGTTAGTAAAGCAACAAGCACAGCTGGGTGTGACTAGAGATCATTAAACTCCAAGCTATCGTGGGCAATAAGGGACAGTTTTACCAAAGACTGTGTGCATATGTTTTTATATGTGAAAATTAGGTCAGGGATTTTTTTTAAATCCATTTTTGCCATCTACTCTAATTGAATTTTCTTTTCTTTTAATTGGAGTTCAATTTGCCAACATATAGCATATCACCCAGTGCTCATCCCGTCAAGTGCCCCTCTTAGTGCCCCTCACCCAGTCACCCCAACCCCCTGCCCACCTCCCTTTCTACCACCCCTTGTTCGTTTCCCACAGTTAGGAGTCTCTCATGTTCTGTCACCCTCACTGATATTTCCCACTCATTTTCTCTCCTTTCCTCTTTATTCCCTTTCACTATTTTTTATATTCCCCAAATGAATGAGACCATATGTTTGTCCTCCAATTAACTTATTTCACTCAGCATAATACCCTCCAGTTCCATCCACGTCGAAGCAAATGGTGGGTATCTAATTGAATTTTAATAATAACATTTATTAAGTACAAATGTAATAAATGTGCATGCCTTGTCCTTCCTTCTCACATGCCTGAGGCAGGTGCTATGGTTACCTTCATTTACAGATAAGAAAACTGGGGCTTGGAGTGTTAAGTGATTTACCCAGCTAGTGAAGGATATGAGACTTAACCTTCATCTTTCTCACTACACAGTCTTGTTCTGAACTGCCATGACTGTTATGAATATACTTGGCTCCAAAGACAAAAAACTAAAGAAAGATGTGATTCAAAGAAATTAACTTTTTCTCACATAAGAATCCAGAGGAGTTGGTCTAGAACTGTGGCATAGAAGCTGTCTTCAAGGAATCAGGTTCCTTCCCTTACCCTGCTCTGCCTCTGACCTCAAAAGTCACACAATGGCTGCCATGTCCCAAAGCAGATCCACATTCCAGACAAAAAAGAAGGAAAGCCTTTCAAAGTGGCCTTGCCTTTCTATTCAAGAAGGAAATCCTCTCAACTTGCCTTCCATTGGCCAGCTCTAGCAACAAAGGAGGCTAGGAATGTGAGAGTTTGGTTTTCTGGCCTTTATAAAATAAAAGGCAGCGGAAAGAGGTGGGGGGATGTTGAGTGAACGAAGGCAAATAGTACATGCACAAAATAACCTACACAATCATTCTGCTCAATTATGCACCTGATTAAGTATGACTTACTAAGCCTAGCACACATGACCTAGTCCTTTTCAATCTCTACTATCTCTGTTCTCTTCAGCCAAATTTGAGTTTTTGTTCTTGCCCAACATGAGCCTCCACACTAAAGTTCAAAGTGCTACCCGGACCTTGCCCCTCAGTGTACTCAGGATGCCTGCACTCTGCCACTAAACATTTACAAGTATTAGAGTGTGACAAAACAACCATAAAAAAAAATAACTAGATTTTAAACACAAGGGAATTTTTATTTCCCTCCCTCAAAACAATCTTGGGAAATGGCCTAGAAGGAAGCCTGTGCTATCTTAAATGACCTAGGGTCCTTCTATTTTATTGCCCTACTCTCTTTTATATGAAATTTCTGGCTCATTAAATTTTTAATATCCTAGAGCAGCACATAGTAGGCACGAACAAATAACAAAGACTTAGGTTAAAGTGAAGGTGATGATTTCCATATCCTAAGTAAGCTGTAGGGCGCTTTTCCATTTTTCACCTCCTTGGAGTTAACTGTACCACCTGAGCTCCACTTGGTGGCAGCACACGCACATACGTAGTATATAAATGTGCGCCTCCTTTTCTTAAAACTGACGGAAACTACAAATCCCAACATGCATTATTAAGCGCCTGACTTGCTTCTGCACAAAGGTCTCAAGTTTGTTTCTCGCCCACGGATCTGAAGGACGCCGTCCACTTGCTGCTCTAAAGTAAGATTTCCTTTTATTTTTTTAAATGATACTTCAGACTGGGGGAGAGTTAGATTTTGCGTTCTGCAAGTTACCCATTTCAAGATTAATTTCAGCCGTTAGATCAGTATAAGGGTGCATTTTTAACAAGTCTAAAACTCTGGTATATAAGTTTTTCAGTGTGGTTTTCATGTTGGATTTATGGAGAGTTGCCTCATTTTACCATTTCAGGTCATGTTTGTATTACATTTTCCCAAATAAATCCATTTTAGTTTGATAGTATAGTTTTTTCCAACAGTAAGTCTTTGTACCAAAATCTGGTCCCAGAAAGGCAAGACCAGCTAAGATTTCAGAGCGAGCAAAGCAGCTGTGCTTCAATAGTTGTTCAGTAAGTGCTTCTCTGGGTTTCAAAGATTCCTAGGGACATCTTTGGTACTGGTACTTGCTTTCAGTGCCATGCACCCAAAGCCAGCAGCACTTATGACCTCCGAAGGAAGTGCACTGCTGACCAGGCCCTGTCTCCTGTCTTAAACGCTGCTCTGATCCAGCCCCCTTCTCCATCCCCTCCCTCTCTGCTGTTTCACCGGAGGCCCTTCAGACCACTGCACACCCTCCCAAAGACAGCCTCCCGCAGCCTGCTCCACAGTGAGCTAAAATACGTGTCTGATTGTGTCACACTCTTTCCATCAATCCTTTAGTGTCCGTTGCCCACAGGAGTAACTGGCCTCTTGGCATTCTGAGCTTAGATAAAGCGGGGAGGCTTGGTTACAGCAAAAAACCAAGGTTGGCTAGTGAGAACAAAGATTGGTTCAAAAAGAAAGGACTCGATCATGTGAGCCTTCTAAGCCAGACTTGCTACCTGTTTTCTATCAGGCGGATAATTGAGTAGGGTGATTGTGTAGGTTATCTGTACATGTACCTTTTAAGTTGGCTCACTACCCTCCTCCCCTAGCTTTTCTCTTTACAGAGGCTAGAAAACAAAACTCTCAAATTCCTAACCTCTGCAGCTAGAGCTGGCCTGTGAAATGAACGTTGGAATTTCTAAGGAGGGCTTCCTTCTTGAATAGAAAGAGAGGACACTCTGAAAGGCTTTTGGCTTTTATTTCCCACCACCAGCCCCCCACTACCTTTTTTTTTTTTTTTTTTTTTTTTGCCTGGAATGGTGATGTGATGCCTTGGGACAAAGCAGACATTGTGTACCTTGGTGTGAAATCAGAGACACCCATTAAGGACAGCAAGGCGAGCAAATGTACTCAGTTCCTTGAAGACAGCCTCAGTTAACCATCATTTGACGTTTAACTACCCCCAACCCCATCATTAGCCATTCCCCTCATCCTGCAAACTACTGCTCAAGAACCAGTCAAGTGTCTTATGCATATCTTATTTTCCCTAGGTCAGAATTCCTCAGTCCTCCAATCTGAAAATTAGATAGTATCTGTTAAAGTGTTACTACTGCATGCTTAAACTTTTCTTTTTGAAGATTCTTATTTATTTGAAAGACAGAGAAAGAAAGAGCACAAGCAAGGGGAGCAGCTGAGTGGAGAAGCAGGCTCCCCACTAAGCAGAGAGCCCCAATGCAGAGCTAGATCCCAGGACCCTGGGATCATGACTTGAGCTGAAGGCAGACGCTTAACTGATGTAGCCACCCAAGCACCCCTGTATGCTTAAACTTTAAGAAAGGTTCAGCAGTATTGTGGGGTGGAATTTCACATAGTGAAGAAGTCAGGAGGCCTGAGCATAGTTCTGTCTCTGTCATTAACTGGCTCTGTGACCTTGAGTAAATCAGATCAGTTTTCTCATCTATAAAATGGGAGTATTGGATATGATTTGATTTTTCCAGCTCTTTTGTTCAATGACTCTCTGAGGCCAACCATGAAATCTTTCCAGTGACAACGAAAAGCCATAGACAATTGATAGTACAAACCCCCAACAAAAGTTTACAGCAGAGAAATCGAGAATGCCATAGCAGTTTGTATAGGGACAGTGGGGACAATGGTGGTGGTAGTGAAGGGAAGGACTCCAGCCCTGCTATATCAGTATCAAAGGCTGTCTTCTCTAAGTACTCAGGAAACCGAATGGTGGATTAAAGTCCAATGTCTGTTACCACTTAAGTGGGTTATGCTAAATATTTCTGATACACTAAGGTAGGTATCTAGTGTCAGCATTCTTGGAGAATTCAGATGATGGGACTATTTGTACAGAAACTGTCATTAAGTTCTTAAGGAGTACATTAAACTGTTCATTCTAGATGTCACTGCACAGGACCATGTGCTACAGTGTAAGCCATTAAATATACGTCTCTAGCTTTAACCACAGGTTCCATTATGGGTCGACTTGATGGGAAGGTCATCGTCCTGACAGCTGCTGCTCAGGGGATTGGCCGGGCAGCTGCCTTAGTAAGTTATTATCTCTTGTTTACTTACTACCTTTTGAGGTATTGAATTATGTGGACAGATCCTATGATTACTTGATTCTGCTCTACTTTTTATTTTTTTAAATTTTGTGCTTCTCTTGTCTTACGTTACAAAAGAAAAGTCCCTATTCCTGACCCCAGGCAGATGAAGGAATGAACACCTCACATGTTTATTATGCAACATTACTGATAATCTTTGACTCTGAGAGACTTCTCTGTCTCAGTTTCTCTGCACTATGATATATTTACTACAGTGGCCCTACAGGAATGCAGAAATTACATCAATTCAGGTATAAGACTCGAATTACAAGACTGTCAGGTTACCTTTACCTTCCTAATTTATATCAACTTCTTGCACATTATTACCCCCACTTGACCTAATTAATGCATTTAAAGTGTAATAGTAGGGTATGGTTTGACATTTATGAAACTTAATATACTCAGGAGAAAAAAAAGTGTTGAAATAACCCATTTTCTCTTATTATTTGGAATATAATAAGAACTAGAAAACAGTAAGAACTTCCTCAGAAATGAAATAAATACAGGCCATGACATCACAGAATAGTATTTTGAGAAGTGTCAATAACAGAGGCCTCGTTTTTAAAAACACTATTTTATTTGATAATGCTTAAAGGGACAAAGTCAGATGACAAGCATAATGTATGTCACGTTCTAAGTAATGAAAATAATAATGGGATGGGTGAAGTGAAAGAGAGCTTGAAATTCTACCTATTTTATAGGGAAAGCAATGAAAATAAGATAAGGGAGAAAAGGCTAAAAGACTTTCCATTCATGAGAACAGAATCAAATCAAATAGACAAAGGATTTACTTGTACATTGTGTCTCCCAGGCTTTTGCAAGAGAAGGTGCCAAAGTCATTGCCACTGATATCAATGAGTCCAAACTTCAGGAACTGGAAAAGTACCCCGGTAAGCAACTCGGCAGTGTGAACTTGGAATTCAGACTCAGCAAGGTGTCACAGAACTTGATCCCAGGCCCTGGGACCATGACCTGAGCCAAAGGCAGACGCTAAACCACTACAGGGTTCCTATTCTGAATCTTTGAAATGCACATGTATTTTACACTTACAGAACATTTCAATTCACACTAGCTGCATTTCAAATGCTCAGTAGCCACATGTGGCTACCATAATGGAAACAGCTTAGCCTTAAAATGACATATGATCAGAAGCTGTAAGAGTTGGGTCGCCTGGGGTAGCTTGGTGGTTGAGCATCTGCCTTTGGCTTAGATCCCAGGGTCCTGAGATCGAGATCCGTATCAGGCTTCCCGCAGGGAGCTGGCTTCTCTCTCTGCCTATGTCTCTGCCTCTCTCTGTGTCTCTCATGAATAAATAAATAAAATCTAAAAAAAAAAAAAAAAAAAAAAAAAGCAGCAGCTGCAAAGACTAACTTGTTTGGCTGCCCCTTAGTGTACCACACCGAACCTAATTCCACATCAGACAGCTTCAATCAGCATTACTCAGAAAGAAATCAGGACATAGAAGTCACTTGAAATTTAACTGTTTCGGCAAAATAGAACAGGTTACATGAGCAAACACAGTTTAGTTCATTGAATTAGTTAACTGAACTAGACTATGTTGAGTTACCATTTCAACAAGTCTAAGGGGTAGCTGCTGCCCTGGAAAAACACAAAGCAAAGGAAGTTCTTCTGAAACTCAAATTTAGTCTTCCCTTTCTTTATTTATAATCTACCTTTTCTATATCCAAAAGGGAATAAAATAAACTATATATTTTTAAATCATAAAAAATAATAACTGCTTCTTTCATTAAAGCAGATTTGTTGGGTTTTTTTTTTTTTTTTTTTTTTTTTTTGGTTTTGGGGATTTTTAGTAGCTAGTATAGTGTGTCTCTCTCAGATCCCACACCAGATCACTCCTGGTTAGTGTTTTCATCCCTTCTTCTGGCCTCTCATTTCTTCTTGCAATTTAGTCCAGAAATAAATGATGGTACCCATGACCAACAAAGTTATTTCTAGTAAACAAAAGAATTGGCATAAAGGTAAAGGGCACAAATAGAAATAATTTCTTATTCCACTTCCCCTGCCCTTCCCTCACAGGCAGAATTCAGCATCACTGGAGCAATAATTCAACCTTTAGGGAAAGAAAGGGCTAGAGGGGCCCAGTTGCTAGAGGGGCCCAGTTGCTTTATTCCTGCTGGCTTACTGAGAGGCATCTAATATAGAGGTCAAGACAAGGAGGATTTTCAGATTTTTACTAATAAGATTCTTAAGATTCCTAAAACCCTCAGGGATCCCTGAGTGACTCAGTGGTTGAGCATCTGCCTTCAGCTCAAGGCATGATCCCAGGATCCTGGGATCGAGTCCCTCACTGGGCTCCCCGCAGGGAGCCTGCTTCTCACTCTGCCTATGTCTCTGCCTCTCTCTGTGTCTCTCATGAATAAATAAATAAAATCTTTAAAAAAAAAAAAAAAGATTCGATCTCTGGGTGGCTCAGCAGTTTAGCACCTGCCTTTGGCCCAGGGCACGATCCTGGAGTCCCAGAATCGAGTCCCATGTCGGGCTCCCAGCATGGAGCCTGCTTCTCCCTCCTCCTGTGTCTCTGCCTCTCTCTCTATCATAAATAAATAAATAAATAAATAAATAAATAAATAAATAAATATTCCTAAGACTCTCTAATGGCGAACAATCCTATGAAGTCTAACTGGACAAAGACTGCAATCCTCACACTTTAAAACAGCTAAATCTTCAAGGCTAAATATTTTTATGAGTACAGATAGATTCCTTTGTTTTATTTTTCAGGTATTCAAACTCGGACCCTTGATGTCACAAAGAAGAAACAAATTGATCAGTTTGCCAATGAAATTGGGAGACTTGATGTTCTCTTTAATGTTGCTGGGTAATTCATGTTTTAATTTCACTGTTCTTACAGAAAGTTTTCCATGACTTTAATGATTTTTGATAAAATGGCAAAATTATTCATCATGAACCATAATATATTTCTTAGGAAACACAGCTAGATTTTAACAGAATTTTTATTCCAAAATTCAGCAAGTAAGAAAGCCAAAGAAGTGGACATAGAGGGATGCCTGGGTGGTCCCGTTGGTTAAGCACCTGCCTTTGGCTCGTGTCATGATCCCGGAGTCCTAGATAAACGCACTGGGTTCTGTGCCCCCCGGGAGCCTCCTTCTCCCTCTCCCTCTGCCTGCCACTCCCCCTGCATGTGTGCGCTCTCTCTCTCTCTCTCTCTGTCAAATAAATAAATAAAATCTTTAAGAAAAAGAAGTGGACATGGGCTTGAGGCCTAAGGGAAGTTATGATCTACTGAAGAGAACTGGTATTAATCTGAACCTGTTGATTTCTTAAGGCTAGCAACAGCTCACACCAATGGACTCGTGGTGGGTGCTCCAGTAAGACTTATAAATTAGAAACTATCTTCCAGTAGATGTCTCTAAAACAAAGTATATACACCAGAAACCAAGTACTCAGCTTCTTGAAATGCAGGTGTTCCCAATTTTTTTGGCACAACCTCCCAAGCTCAGGGTTTCTTAGTGGGACAATGAGTCCCATCCATCAAAAGAAGTTTCTGTGTTGCACTTCTGTATAGAGCACAAAGAGAATGGCTTAATTGAACTTACTAGGTAGTAGCAAACATGCGGAACTATGTGTGAATGAGAGGAGACTGAAAGTGGAGCAGCTGCACATAGGACAGGTAGTGCCAGTATTTTCTCTGCTTAGGTGTGACAGTAGAGACAAATACAACTGAGGTTTATACAGGACCCAAGTGACATTCCACCTTTCTTATGTAGTGAGATATTTGTACTGCTGCATTGGTAGAAAACCTCCAGAGCTTTCTAATATGTTTTTGTTCTCCTTAATCATGTTTCAGTGCAGAAAAAAAAAAAAAAAAACCATCTATAGTTTGTCATGTTACATTACATGAAAATTAAATTAAAGCAACAATTTTTGACAATCTGTTTTATAAATTGTCCATCCCTTATATGAGAATATACTCAGAGCCATGACAAAAATAAATCAGGAAAATTAGTTTTTGAACATCTACATGTTAAATTTTAGGCAGTGTAAGGGATATAGAAATAGAGCACGTGGTTCTTGCTGTCACGCAAAGGATGAGCAGGTTATTTATGAGTGTGACTTAAAAGGCAGTGAGTGAAGGCTGCTTTAAGAGTTTGTTTTGTTCTGCTTTGTTTACTCAATATGTTAGAACTGTATGATAACCATATTACTTGGCCATCCTGAGATGTTGAGACAATGGTTTCCCTTGCAATTTGATTTTCCCTTTGAAAACACTAAATCTGTGCCACCTGAGGGCACTATTGCTCTTGAAAAAGTAGGGCAGGCATCCTAGTCTCATGTTTTTGATATTTCCTGTGCAATCGCTATCAAGCTTCTTACGTTTGGTGGCCCCAGACTTTTGCCTTTCTCTTTTAAAAGAAGGATATTGTTTTCAAATAAATGTATTTAGCTTAAGTTGTTGGATACTCATTAACCTAGTGTACTAGGTGATATCAGAATTGTTAAAATCTTCACAAGAGTCAATGATCTAAGTTAATATATTACAATAAAAAAATGATAAGGAAAAGGAATACAGATCTTCTTAAATGATCATTTTTTCCCCGCTATTTAATTCCTCTTCCAGTTTTGTCCATCATGGAACTATCCTGGACTGCGAGGAGAAAGACTGGGACTTCTCAATGAATCTCAATATCCGCAGCATGTACTTGATGATCAAGGCATTTCTTCCTAAGGTAAGGACTACCACCACTAGGATAAGCACTACTGGATAAGTAGATCTCCACACTGGGCATCCAGAAAGGGTCCTCACATGTGCTGAAGAGTGACAGTAGCTAACGTAATGACTAACCTGTACTGAATGTTTATATCAAGGCACTTAATATAAATTAATTGATTTAACCTTTCAGTTAAGAAATATTCAAGAAATATTAAGCACTTTCTATTGGCAAATCTCCACTCTAGGTGCAGAAAACACATCAGAAAACCAAACAAAGTCCCTTCTATAAGAGATATCCCATTTTTGAGGAGTGAGACAGGATAACAAGGAATCGGAAATATAACTTGGGAAGTGATTAGAAGTACTATGAATAAAAAGCAGCTAGGATATCAGTAAAGCCCAGGAGGGCCTCACTGACATGCTGAAATTTTCATAGAGGCCCAAGTGAAATGAGGGAGCTAGCTATGCAGGTATTTAAGGAAGAGGGACCCAGGGAGAGGGACAGCAAGGAGGCATGCAGGACCAGAAGAAGGTAATGAGGTACATACTACTTTATCACATCCACCGTACAGAGAATAATAAAACTGAGAGGTGAGGTAACTTGCCCAAGGTCACATAATTAGCAGGTGGTTATAACAGGATTTGAAGGACGCCTGGGTAGTTCTGTGGTTGAGTGTCTACCTTATAAATAAATAAATAAAATCTTTAAAAAAACAAAAAACAGGATTTGAAACCTGGAGTTGGGCCCCTTTTTGAATTTCAGTGTCTAGGCACAGGCTCTCAAGATGGATGTACCCCCATGGCTTTTCTGTTCCCTGATCATTTTTCTTGTTTTTAGCTGAGCCATAGAGACCAGAGAGGTGAGTCACAGCATGTGTTAAAGAGAGAGCATTCCTCATGATATATTAACCCTTGAATTCCACAGCTTTCACACAAGTCGTCAGTGTTTTTCGTTTTATTTTACAAACAAGCATTAAATGCCTTTTGATATAAAACATACACTAGGTGTTCTGTGGGAGGGGAGCATAAATATGAAAAATATTGAGTTCAGATGAATTCATAAGCCAATAGTAAGCAGACAGCACAAGCTCAGACACTGAAAGGGGTTGACTAAGTACAGAACCAACTCAGTCCAAGGTTGTAAACCGAAGCCTAGTGAAATGCAGAGAAGCTATTCTTCTCTTCCATCCTAGATGGATTAGATGACGGACATACTGAATGCTGCCAACCCATGGAGAAAAGCTTTTTAATGGCAAGGCACGGCTGATGCTTTGCTCTGAACATTCAACCTAAAAGATCCAGGTGAACATTAAAAGGAAAATTACGAAAAACTGACTTAGAAACAAAGGAATTTGGGATGCCTGGGTGGCTCAGCGGTTTAGTGCCGCCTTCAGCCCAGGGCGTGATCCTGGAGTCCCAGGATTGGGTCCCACATCAGGCTCCCTGCATGAAGCCTGCTTCTCCCTCTGCCTGTGTCTCTGCCTCTCTCTCTCATGAATAAATAAAATCTCAAAAAAAAAAAAAAAAAAAAAAAAGCAATTTGTTTTAATCTGCTTAGCACCTAGAAAGGATCTCTCAGTGAGCCCATGGGATGTTGAAGTAGCAAATTTTTAAAATATAAATCTCTTTTTTTTCTTTTTTTTTTTTTGTGCTTATTTGGAGTTCATGAGAATCTATGCTATTTGGAATTGGATTATTTTTTGAAGACTGATTCTTAACCTAGGATATAGGAGAGAAGCAGAAGCTATGGTAAAAGGAGAAAGTCACAAATGGTAAAGCTGTCACATGTGCATAACCAGCCTACTCCATGTCTGGAATGCTTTACAAACATTAGTGAAGGCAGCAAGTGTGGGGTATGGTCCAGTGGTACTCAAATTTAAACATGTCAGTGGGCAACCCAGGTGGCTCAGCGGTTTAGCGCCGCCTTCGGCCCAGGGCCTGATCCTGGGGACCTGGGATCGAGTCCCGCATCGGGCTCCCTGCGTGGAGCCTGCTTCTCCCTCTGCCTGTGTCTCTGCCTCTCTCGCTCTGTGTATCTCTCATGAATAAATAGATAAAATCTAAAAAAAAAAGTTACTCTTCCTTTAAAAATAAATAAACATGTAAGTGTTAATTTTTTTAAAAATCTTATTTATTTATTCATGAGACAGAGAGAGAGAGAGAGAGGCAGAGACATAGGCAGAGGGAGAAGCAGGCTCCTCGCAGGGAGCCCAATGAGGGACTCAATCCTGGGACCTGAGCCGAAGGCAGACATTCAATCAACCGCTGAGCCACCCAGGCATCCCAAGTGTTAACTTTTGAAGTATCAAACATGAACTTGCAAATTAGTGAGTTTACCTATGATTTAAAGCATCTTAACAATAAACCATATGAACCAGTACCACTGATTTGTAAAAAATCCCAGGAGATATTAATGTCTGGGATAGACAATCAGATAGAGTCAATCTTATTAACCAGCACCTGGTTACTTTAACAGTAACCAACCTGACCCCAGATTTTGGACTCTGGCATCACAGCCTGAACTCTGCCCCTACTTCACCATGTGCCATGGGAGATGGCACTTGTACTCTATTCTATTTAAAATGGAGGTGAGGGGGCACCTGGGAGGCTCAGTCAGTTAAGTGTCTGCCTTCAGCTCGGGTCATGATCTCAGGGTCCTGGGATCGAGCCCCACATTGGGTTCCCTGCTCAGCAGGGAGTATGCTTCTCCCTCTCCCTCTCCTCACCATTTGTGGTCTTCCACACTCTCTCTCTCTCAAATAAATAAAATATTTATTTATTTTGATTTTATTTATTTATTCATGAGAGAGACAGAGAGAGAAGCAGAGAGAGAAGCAGGGAGCCCGATGTGGGACTTGATCCCAGGATTCTGGGATCATGCCCTGAGCCAAAGGCAGACGCTCAACTGCTGAGCTGCCCAGGCATCCCAAATAAATATTTTTAAAAATAAATAAAAAATAAAATGAGGGTGAGAGATTACACAATCCCTAATTGTCTGGGATCTTCTGGATTCATTAACTATGATGCACATATACCAGGTTAGAACTTTCTAGGGGAAGCCGGGATTTGGAGTCCAGGCAGATCTGAAAAGTCAGGTGGCCAAAACATAGAAACACTTGTAGGAAATTTTTTTTCATGGGTAGACATACAGAAAACCATTCCAAAACTGGAATATGAGTCAAAAGGCAAAGAACAAGTTGAAAATACTGTAAATAGAGATCAATGCAAAATCCAAAGTCAAGGAAGTCTCAATATGTGGAGATTTTTTCCCCCTTTGCTGTATCTTAGAAGACACTCTAGCACATAGAAGTGCTTTAGCAAGTATTTGTTGAATGAATAAATGAATCTAGGTTGCCAATCCAGGTAGAGGTCAGACATGAACTCACCAAAGACCCAAGAAACCAAGGTCTGCCAGGTTTAGGAGCTGATAAAAGAGCTGGATCAGGGTAGGACTAACTGGATCTACAGCTAGAGGGAATTTTCAGAGCTCTTTCTAGCCCCTGCCTGAGCTTCTGGGAGGTTGATCCTATATAGGAATACTGTGTACTAGACACTTCACTTTACACTTGCCAAGTCATATTTGCCTGACTACAACAGAGGACTGTTAGCCTGGGAAGCCAGGAAGAGCATGCACCTGTACCAGGAGGTACTGAGCCAGCATTGAGAAGGCTGCATGGGAGGAGGCTGGCACAGGGCTCTAGAACCAGCAGAAAGACCTGGTTGAATGGATGGCACAAGTGCTTGGGGGCAGCACTAGCATCTCCTAGGTGACTGTATTCTTTTTCTTTAAAGATTTTTATTTATTTATTTGAGATAGAGTGAGAGCATGAGAGAACACAAGTGAAGGAAGAAGCAGAGGGAGAGGGAGCAGCAGACTCCCCATTGAGCAGGGAGCCTGACTTGGGACTCAATTCCAGCACCCTGGGATCATGACCTAAACCAAAGGCAGACACCCAACTGACTGAGCTACCCAGGTGCTGCCACCCCAGGTGACTATATTCTAAAGTTTTGCTTGAAGAATTACTGCATTTCAAAAGATTATAGACTGAACTAACTTAATAGCTAATCTTTATATATTCAGTTGGGGTATATGTAATCTCTAGGTATTAAAAATGGGTTATGTAGGGACAATGATAGCTCAATAAAACTGGGAAAAAATTAAACATAAGTAAAACCAGGTTATTTGCAAGTTGGATAAGAAAGAATGTGAAGGCTTCGTTTTCAACACCATTATACTTGACTCATATCCCTGGTCTTTTTCATGAGGACCTCATTTCATTTTGATCCTCTTTATCATGAAGACAAACAAGTTGGGTTAAATATTTTCACCCCTACTGCAGGGGTGAAAGTATTGGTTGGGTCACCTCAGCCTTGGTGGACTCACCTTGACTTGGTTGGGTAACCTCAGCCTCCCCTGTATCCTTTAATCCATCTAGCACGATGCTTTAGGTTGTTGTAGACCCTATGCTTTTGGGTACAAATAGTAACTAAGTATCAAAACAAAGGCAGAAGAATACTGTAGGGAGACCTGTCATCTTGGTAGCTTCATCCCTGGACCAGTCACTCACCTCCATTCCTTCACCTCTCTGTCTGAAAGCTGCTAGAGCAACTCACCCCAGCAGAAGCGACTTCTCTCTCTACACTTACTGTTAGGACACTTTTTTAATAATTCTTTTACTTGGCTTTCATGGCACAGCATATCCTGCTTTTCCTTCCTCCGTTCTCTGGTGGTGGTCTTCCATTTCCTTTCAAACCTTGTTTTAACTCTTCACTCCTCCTCATGTCCACCATCCTCTCCTTGTTCTTTGTGGTCATCCTGTGAGCTTCTGATTTCAATGAGAAGGTAATGTCCATCGGACAGGAATTCTCTCCACCTCTTGCTTCTTCCCCCAAAGCATTCATGAGTCCCCATGTCCCTGGACATACCTGTATACCCTTGAAAACACACATACATGTTATACTTAAGTATAAGTTCATCTGAAAACATTGTGAATTCATAGCAGCTTTTTCATCCATTATATTATTCCTGTAGGTCTGGGACAGGGCCCAGCAATCTGCACCTTAATCTAGTATCTCAGGGTGCCTCTGTGGTAGTCAGTTGAGCATCTGACTCTTGATTTTGGCTCAGGTCATGATCTCAGGGTTGTGACATCGAGTCTCGTGTATGGCTCTGTTCTCAATATGGAGTCTGCTTAAGATTCTCTCTCACTCCCTTTCCCTCAGCCCCTTCCCCCACTTGCACTCTAAATAGATTAATCTTTTTTGAAAGAAAACCCTAACACCTTGGGATGCCTGGGTGGCTCAGCAGTTGAGCATCTGCCTTCAGCTCAGGGTGTGATCCTGGAGTCCTGGAATCAAGTCCCTCATCAGGCTCCCTGTGGGGAACCTGCTTCTCTGTCTGCTGTGTCTCTGCCTCTCTCTGTGTCTCTCTCATGAACAAATAAAATCTTTAAAAAATAATAAATATAAACAAAAAACCTAGCACCTCAAGAGATTTTGATTCATCACAGTATATGGACCACCTACTGGGTACCATCTCTAGGAGGACAAAATAGCCACAGACCCTCCTCTTCAGCCATTCACACTTTGAGTGGGGGAATTCTGAGGGAGGGGTTCTTAGGAAACACTTCCTTGTTGAGGGAAGCAGGCCTCACTGAATAACCATTTACCACATCCTGCATTTAATCATCTCAATCAACTCCACCCTTGTTGCCCACGGACATTTCTGCATCAGTCCTATCTGAAATCACTCTGTCAGCTTCCAGTGGGTCTCCTCTACGTGGCACCACAGTAAGCATAGTATTCCCCAAATATAAACATGGCACTTCTCTGCATTAAACAACTCATCGTCACCACACTGCCTTCAGGGTAATGCCCAGATTCCTAAATTCAGCCCCCGTTGTCCTCTGCAGCCTCATTCCTCCCATGCCTTGGCATTCTAAGCAGACCTATCCTTTCCTCCCAGATCCGTGATGCAGCCTTTATACATGTGGTACTTGCTCCTTAAAACACCTTTCTTTTTTCACTTTTCAGCCTAACACTCTAGCTTTCAAAAACCATCCAACCTCTCTCCTCCTTAGGAGCCCTCCTCTGAGTGTCCCGAAACCTGGATTTGTCCCTTCCTGCCACCCAATCCTCCTCTGTGGAGGTCTCTGATGCCGCTGGATCCTGGTCACATCAACCCCTCCAGTCCACTGGCAGCTCTCGCTAGGCAGGGAGTGTGGCATTTATCTTCCAAACTCCTGGACCTAGTGCCGCATCTGATTATAGTAGGCCTTCAACAGATACGCATTGAATAAAGTAAAGAGTTTTCCAGCATCAGGAATACAAAGTAACAATTAATGTTCATTAACTTTCATTTAGCTCAGAGTACCTTCTTAGTCTTGCTGATGCTCTTGTGCCAGAGGAAGGCAGTAATCCTCCTGAGAAATATTCCTGCCAGTAAGTGCGTAAGCATGCCATCCACTCCCAGCGATGACTGGGTGAGACATTAAAACTGCCTAACAGGCTTAATGTTAATAGTTAATAAGATGCTTCTGCAAACCATAATAAGCAAATGCAAACCTTTTAAAGAGGTATTATTTTTATCTTGCAGAGTGGCATTTTTGTTTTGTATTTGTTTTGTTTCGGCAGATGCTTGCACAGAAATCTGGCAACATAATCAACATGTCATCTGTGGCTTCTAGCATCAAAGGTAGGTCTGTCTTCCTCTGGGAATCAGGATGCACATACTCCCGTACCTTCACCAGCTATGAGTTTGTTTTCGCAACAAGCATAGCAGAGGTTATAAAACCCACAAATAATGTCAAAACCATCTTTTAAAAAATTAGTAACAGGTTCCTTACCACCAGTCCTTTTTGCCTTCACTGTAAACCAGTCATAAAAAATAAGTTTCATTTTCCCTTCCTTTTATTCCTTCTAAAGGATATGGGGATAAAAATCAAGCTGAAAGAAGGAAATATTTATCCATTTAATTAACCAAAAGAGATGTATTGAGCAGTATGTGCCCCTGCCCCAAAAGAGTTCAGTCTGAAAGGGGGAGAGTCAGGCAAATGCATGTCTCCTACATTGTGACAGTATTATAACACAGGCTTTTGCAAAGTGCTGTCTCGATTCAGAGGAGCATAACAATTTGGGAAGTGCTTCACAAAGACAACCAATCTAGGCCCTAAACAAGAAGTCCAGCCAGAGAACCCAGATTGCAGTGCCAAATGGAAATACCATCACAGTCTGGCAGATGGATTTGTGAGTTTAAAATGAAAGAGCTACTGCAGAAATAGCATCCCTTCTCTCTACAAGAACACACATGAGCCTGCCCAAGACAGGAAGGCAAAAAAATGTGCAGTCCTCTTGACTTACTTGGTTTGGTAAGTTTGGTTTGGTTTTTGTTTTGTTCTTTCCCTTGATTTTCATTTGGAATCTGCCCAAGGTTTCTACCAACCGATAATGAAAACCTAAGATCACTGCCATCATTAAGTGCAGATTCTCAACGCCTAAGCCCTGACTGGGTTGTGTCAGGAATGATATTATTTTCCCACATTCAGACACTAGCCCTCTTCAGGGAGAAAACCTGATACCAAATTTTTTAAAGGGTAGGATGGGAGGTGGTATGACAGTGGTTACTGGGGACAGCTATTTGTGTTCCCTTTTTTTTTTTTTTTAAGATTTTATTTATTCATTCATGATAGACATAGAGAGAGGCAGAGACACAGGCAGAGGGAGAAGCAGGCTGGGAGTCCGATACGAGACTCGATCCCGGGACTCCAGAATCACGCCCTGGGCAAAAGGCAGGCACTGAACTGCTAAGCTACCCAGGGATCCCCTTGTGTTCCCTTTCTAAAGGAGACTGTTGTTTTATTCCTTCAACTGTTGAACCTTCCCTTCACCCTCAGGAGTTGAGAACAGATGTGTGTACAGTACAACCAAGGCAGCTGTGATTGGCCTCACAAAGTCCTTGGCCACAGACTTCATCCAGCAGGGGATCAGGTGCAACTGCGTGTGTCCAGGTGAGGTGGGCTCTACAAGGCTGTGCACTTGTCCCTTACGACACTCTGGTTGCCACTGTGACACCTACCTACAGAAGCTTGTTAACCACATGTTATATTGTATCCTGTCACTGGGAAAAAGCTCAAACGAAAAAGGGTCTAGGCTTATTAAGATAATAGTCCAACAGTAGGTTGGGAACGAGATTCTAAGTCATTAGGAATGAACCACAGATGCAAAGGGTTTAAATGGTATTTATGCGTGTGGCACAATTCCAAATCTCGTGGCCAAGCCACATTACTGGCCAGAACTTGGTGTTTTGGAAGCAGACCAGAGATGGCCTTGTCAGGGGAAAGAGGAAAAGTAGGCCATGCTCACAGAACCACAGGAAGAAAGTAAGAGACTCCCAAAACACAGAGAGCTACTGAGTTTTGTAAATCACCTGGGATGACCCATAAATTAAAAGGAGGGATCAGTACCTTCCTTTATGCAAACTATGGCCTGTAGGAGAAATCCAGCCCATCACCTGTTTAGTAAATACTGTCCTATTATAACACATCCACACCCGACTTGCATTATCTATTGACTATGACTGTGCTCCTGCTACAAGCAGAGTTGAGCAGTTCTAACAGACCAAATGCTTCTCAAAGCTAAAAGTATTTCCTATCTGGCTCTTTACCAAAATGTATGCCGACTTCTCATATAAAGGAAAGAAGAAAAGCAGAACTTAGTAGAAAGGACATTCAATCTGTCCAAATAAAAGCATTCTATAACTTATTTCATAAGAATAATTTCTCATTTTCTCAATAACTATGGATATGCCTATTAAATAGATATGCCCTTTCACCTGGTTCCACTAACCCAAAATGAACACAAGGTGCCTAAGAAGAATCACTAACTTCCTTCTCTGAAAAGGAATTAAATATCACATTTCCAGAATCAAGGTTGCTCTCGGTGGTCACAACTGGTATTGGGGGGTTAGGGAGAGGAGGTACTTCACGCTTACCTACGGAACTTTTCTAAACCTAAAGTGTATGCTAGAACTTGGGGAAAGAGTTGATGGGAAAAACTGTGTGTAGTTTGGAAAGTTCCACACGAGACTTTATATATTCCACCATGGTCTCCCCTCAGGTTAGAAACCATTGACTTACTAATTTAAAGGAGAAATACAAAATACCCTGCAAGCTGCAGAATTTCCATGATTGAGGTGTTCTGTTTAATTTTTCTTGGACTAGAAAGGCAAACATAGGTAACACTAAGAAAAAGCATATAAGAGAGACAGTTTCACTGGGTTTTAGCATGCCCACTGGTGACACTTGACTGTAACTATTTTTGGTGCCATTTACCCAATGGAATAAATGGCAAAATGATCTGGAAAATGTGGTTGTTTTAGCAGCTGGACTTTTTAGAAGATTGGAAAATATATTATCAAACTGTCTGGAACAAGGAACTAGCTGTGACTCAAGAGCCAGTCGCAAAAGAACCTGACAAAGAATGAGTGTACCTGGAATTGCACTGATGGCGGTATAGTCATAACTCTTCAAAACCAGGCTTGTATAGACTATGGCATGCTGTGTCAGTCTGTACCACAGAGGACAGAGTAGAGTAGGGACAATGGAATTAAGTAGAAGGCATAGGCTTGCTCTGTAGTTTCATTTACTAGCCATGAATACCAGCCATATGAAAGAGATGATGCTTGCTCTCCTGAGTGATACAGGAAGGTATCAAAGTTGTATTTTAAAACTGAATTTTGAGGATATTAAGTGAAAGCTTAGGATGTCTTGAGCATACTGTTGGTATGATCTTGGATTATAAGGAGGGTATGGATGAGAGAAGTGAGGAAAATATTATTGGAAGCTGGGTACAAGAGAACTTTGTTATGTGTTAAGTTTATCAACACCATTGCCTGCAGTCATGTGGAAGGTAGAAAGTGTTCCTAATGAACTGAGTGATCTAGTAAAGGCAGCTTCCACTGAGTGTGGACAGGGCTGCCCACTTATGGTGAAATGTGAGAGGATACAGGTAAGCTAAAGAAAAGGGTGTTAAACACGAAAGAGCCGAAACTTTCTGACTTTGAAGAATCCCAGCCTCTCCAGAGAAATGACAAATGATGCTAAAATTAAAAAACAGTTTCTGGTAAACACTGACCTCAGGCACTCTCAGGACTAGAGGGTATGACTATAAAATCATTTGTTATGAACCTACAAGTATCATATGGTCGCCCAGAGTACTGTCAGCAACCCCTGCCCCCCAAAAAAGGGCTTCTAAAGAGAATTTACAAATTACATAAATTAACAAGAAGTGTGGAGTCCTACTTGCTCTGTAGGAGCTCGAACTAAGTGGAATTTAAAAAATTTTAGCATCATTCCTACCTTTTTTAAAGTGAAATAATTTCAAATTACATTTTTTGTGAGAAACATGAAACAATGGTTAAAAATAGGAATTCAAAACCAGTGAAAATAGGCAAGATAATGAGGAAAATGTAGAACCATCTAAATTACTGAGGACCAATGACAGGCATGGCATTGTCCCTGAAGATACTCAGGGATTTTTTTTTTTCTTTTAAGGCATCCTGGGTTCTTGTACAAGTACTTATATGGTTGTATCTACATCTCAGGGTTGTTTTGTGGATTAACTGAGATAATGCATGCAAATGTGCTTAAAATTGATAAAGTGTCATACCATTGTACTGTGATCAAAATACATCTTGGGAATGCTGAGTGATTCACCCAGAGTCCTTGCCTCGGGTCACAAAGAATTATGATCTGTGTTTTTAAAAATCATAGAAACTGGAGGTGAAATGATCATTCGAAGTCATGGAGAAGGATTTCACTGATTGTTGTATCATATAGAAAGGAAGTTTAAAGTTTGTCAATTTCTTTTTCAGTTTGAATAATTAACCAAGCCAAATGTCTTCCTTTGATTTAGCAACGGTTGATACCCCATCCCTGCAAGAAAGAATACAAGCCAGACCAAATACCGAAGAGGTATAACTACTATTTTAAATGTGTTTAAAGCTTCTGGTTGAAAAATGTCCTCTTCCTAGAGTAGACAAATTCATGGAGACAGATAGGGTGGCTGCCAGGAGTTGGGGGGAGGAAAGAACAAGGAGTTATTGGTTAATCTGTATAGAGTTTCAGTTTTGCAAGATGAAAAGAGTTCTAGTTTGTTGCACAATAATGTAAATGTACTTAACACTACTGAAACATACTTAAAAATGGTTAAGATGATGAATAACATGTATATTTTACCACAGTTTCAAAAATTAAAAAAAAAAACTCTCCTCTTTAACTGATCTGATACATTGTAGATTTTAGCATAACATATAGTTTGACTAGCTTGGAAGTCACCATAGTCCTACTTGGTCCACAATTAATGAGACTAATGATATTTTCATGTATCACGTATCATACATAATAAAGCAGCATGCCAATGGTACCTCTGTAGATTCCTCTTGCCTTTGACCTCCTGTAGGAGCTGCAGGTGAGTTCACACTTCACCTCACATCACTGATATCATGGTATGGCTTTCTGGTCTCAGGCACTGAACTACTTCCTGAAGCGACAGAAAATTGGAAGATTTGCAACCGCAGAAGAAATAGCCCTGCTCTGTGTGTATTTGGCTTCCGATGAAGTAAGCACTCTTCTTCCCAAGGAGTTCATTATCCTCATTTGGCCATGATTTGCTTATCAAGATAATGTCATGTTAGAGAGTTACAACATATATATGCTAAGAGGTTGCATTTATAAGATAGGGATAAGCTGTGATTTAATTTGCTCAAAGAAAGGCCACTTGATCTGACCCACCAACTCTTCTTCATTCAGCTCTACATGTCACTAAATCTTGTAGCAAATGACATGGAGGACTGAAAATATTAAATTGCTTAATTTTATGAGAGGCAGTTGCTTTCAAAAATTATAATTGGGGAAAGCCTGATCAAATGTAAGTCAAGCAACGAACCTCCAAAACTATGAGAGCTTCAGGTGAAATGGGGAGAGAGTTAAGCAGATGTCATTGTTTCTAATAGACACTGGGTTGGCATCTGGTATTTTTAGTTTTACTTGTGACCAGTTCAGGAAAATCCTGCTTTTTTTCTATGAATTCTTGTTGGTCATCACATATGGATATTCCTAATTCTCTTTCCACTTTGCATCTATTTAGTCATCAATTTCTTCCTTGATAGCTATTGTATATATTCCTAAATGGAATTAAACTACGAAAGCAGACTATATTTATAAAGGTACAGAGCACAAGAACATCCCCCTCTGTTTTATGTGTTTGAATATTCCATGACCAAGGAACTGCAGTGTATAAGAGAGGAAGAGAGAGAGAGACACAGGCAGTAGTGAGGAGGTGTGTTATTAATCTGTTAGCACTTCTTTATAGTAACTTGGTGTACATCAGGTGGTTGGTGAATGTGACAAATACACTGGTTGAAATGTTTTAGTGATAGAAGTTCCCTCTTCTCTGGACTGTTAACAGTCTTTAGCAGCTAGGGACACTGCTAAACAAATTAATGGAACAAGTTCATTGGCCTTTGTGGCTTCTCTGAATCTGTATCTACAGAGCTTATCTGATTTGAGGGTACTGCTGATAAGCTAAATTGCCCTCGTTTAGCCAGAGCTTAGGGTACCAAATATTTGGAAATGTTCTGGCTTGAAATGTGCAATAAAAAGACCTTTGGACTTTTATAGAGGAGTCCATATGTATAACAGAAAGCTTGCTTTAAAAATAAAAACTTCAGGAAGTTGGGGTCATTTCTTGGTAAAATGACTAGTAACCTCCTAGTTTATCTACAGTATTTGATCAGTTTTCATAGATTGAAGTTCAAAAATTTCTGTACTCATACTATGGTGTCTTACCTCCCAGCTTTTCTTATTGTCTTAGGCTTTAAATTTAAAAGAACACATATTTAACATCCATGCTTAAAAGATTTTTAAACCCCTCCCACAAGGATTACTTCAACATTATTTCTTTGGAAAATGGAAAATTCTATGGAAAAAAAGTAATTTTTAAAATTCCCCTAGTTTTGTACAGATTTGGATATCTGAAACTAATATAGAATACTAAAAAAAATTAAAATAATAATAATAATATAGAATACTTTTCATAGTTTAATATATATATTGTTATTATTCATTTAAGTTTTTAAAACACATTTAGTGTGCTCAGCTCCTGGAAATACCTATGTATTTTGATCAACTATACAATATCTTATATAAAAAAAAATTCTGTTTGGTAAGTCACTTTATGACTTACATACTTGATGATGTTCAAAAATTTATTAATGGCATAAAGCTCAGGTACTTTAGAGTAGTTCTGAATTTCAAAATGAAAATGTACTATTTTAGCTTATACTTTATCCTAATTTGGGGAATGGCTTCATATCACTAAACTTAATTTTCTGATCCTGAAACCAAACACCTGCTTAGAATGTGACATGCGCTAGAACACTAGCCAGAGGCTAATTAACTAGATCACAAGAACATGCAGCAGTTTCAAATCATCCAAAATTTAATTCAGATTTTCCTAAAAATCTGTGTTAGGTGAGTGTTCCTATTACCATGAATACATTGTTTAGCTATCTCAGTCATGGGAAAATTGAAGAAACACAATCTGTGTTAAACCTGGTTAATTGTTCTGTCTCCTTGTGTTTATCATTGCAGTCTGCCTACATAACAGGTAATCCTGTCATCATTGATGGAGGCTGGACCTTGTGATTTTAGAATCTGTTTGCTGGAAGAGCAGGCCCTTCCTCCCCACAGTGAGACTGGTTATGAAGAAAATTCAGCCATCATGTCTTTCCCATTCATGGCTTATTTATGACAATTAGCCCTTTTTAATGATGCCATTGTTCACAAAAGTCAGATTCTTTAAATATATTAATCTCTTTCTAACCTCTTCTGAAATCATTATAGGGAGATGACATAAAAGATAATGAACTCACTGCAAATGAAAAGTTTTAAAATAAACCACAGTTTGCAAGCATATAAAAATAAAGTGTGAATATGAAAAATTGCAAGTTGTTAAGAAAAAGGTATTAATTTGTATTTTACTTCTTCCTAATATTCAACCATTTTGTATGATTCTGCATTGGTCTTTACATAGATTCTAATTTTAAAATTCTACACCATTATAATTGAACACAAGGTAGGTAGGAATTTAGCTTCAGTAACTTATATTAAAAGGAATTTAGATTCGGAACTATACTGTTGATCTGTTATATAAAAGAAAAATAATCATCAAGTGTTGATACTTAACCAATGTTATAACTCATAATAAGTACTATTTTCTTAGTTCAACTAAAAAAATCTTTCTTAAAATAAGCAATGACATTTGGCATGCGCCTAAAAACTTACAATGAACTAGCAGTATTGTTAGTTTAAGTGATATTTTTTAGATTAAGTGTAGATTCTTTTTTTCACCAAATTCCAGGCTAACAGTAAGAGGACATGAAATTTAGAAGCAATCTCTGGATCAATAAATATAAGTGAATCATATAGCATGAAATAAAATTAAAGAAAATAAAATTTGCAAGGGATGGTTGAAATAGATAAAGAGAATTAAGGAATACAAACTTCCAGTTATAAAATAAATAGGTCACAGAGATAGAAAGTACAGCATAGGGAATACAGTTAATAATATTGTAATTACATTGTATGGTGACTACACTTACCATGGTGAGCACTGAATAATGTACAGAATTACTGAATCAATACGCTGTACACCTGGATTTAATATAGCATTGTATGTTAATTATAATTCAATAAAAATGGTTTAAAATTTTTTTTCAAGAAGAAGCTTAAGCAGATTCATGGATGATAATTCTGTACGAGAATAAGAAGTTTTTTCTTGTTCCTTTAATTTTAAGGTTCTATGTTTGTTTTTTATTTGTTGTTACTTCAAAAGACCAAATGGTATGATGCACATATACTCAGTAAATGAGCATGTAGTCTTTCCTCTTAGAACCTTAATAATTAATATTAATCCATATTAACAAGGAAAATTTTGAAATGGACAATGAAAGGATAACATTTTATGTGTGAGGAAGAATATTATGTGGTTGATGAAAAAGTTAAAATTGACAGCAAAAAATATTTTGACTAGCATTCCCAAAGAGTTCATTGATTAGAAGATTTGCTTCGGGGTTCTGGACCAAGTATTCCACAACTGCATCACAGATAGCTTGGTTTGTTATCTAGACCAAGTCACCCAATTTACTTTGGATTTTAGTTTTCTGGTTTGTGAAATTAGGGAGTTGCACAAAATGACTTGGGTTTCTTTTGGTGTATCGTAACCAAAATGCTGTACTTCTCCTCAAGTGAAGTGATGGGACACTGAAGCTTATAATTATGTTATGAAGTACTTTATACTGTGAGTGACATACATGTGAATGTATAGCGAAGACGAATAAATTCTAAATAAGCACACGATGAATTCTGCAAAATGAATTCTAACATTAGCAAACGCTTCCTCGGAGTTCTCTCACCTAATTATGAACAGTAAAACATTATAAACAATAAAGGCAGAGGTAAAATCTAACCAAAAAGTTCAATGTTCTCCAAAGTCATGTTAATCAAATCCGGTGATGAGTCAATGAAGATCATATGACTGAAAGAAAAGGAAAAATCTATTTTATTCCTGTGGTAAGAGGAAGCTGGATACCACTAGAAATTTCTGCAAGCTTTAGGAGAAGAAGAGTTCAGTTCTGAACACAGTAATCACTTTAGATGCTCTGAAGACCATTGGATGGAATGTAGGTTAAGCCATCCTACCCACAAAGTAAGACCTGAGAGAAGGGAATGAACGGTTTTTACCTGGTGGAGACATTTCCTTGACGTTGTCCCTCGTGCTTGAAAAGTGGTGATTAAAACTGGCCTGAGGAGTGAAAAACAGGTAAGAATTTTTATTTCTGAAGGAAATGAAAATGACCCGGCAAGGGGCATGTGCGTATACACACACACTCACTTTGGGGGGAAGGGGGGGGGGAGGTAACACAGGAAAGGAAGACCCAGAAGTGGAAGGGAGTTTTACAGAAGAAAGTAACTGTTGATGGGAAGGTCAAAATCTAAGATGATGCGGTACGAAGGCATCGCGTTAAAGAAGCAATAAAGAGTCGAGGAGGGCAAGTCTTACCTCCCCTCATTGGTCACCCACACCGAAGAACCCTGTCTTCCCACCGTACCGGAGAAGACGCTTCTAAAAGCACACCGAAAGGTGGCGTTTGAACCCAAAATGTGGAGGTTGGTTTGGGGATCGTTAAACCCGGTAACCGGCTGTGGGGCCTGCACTCCTGGCTGCAGAGGAGCCGGCGCTGCGCGTCCCCGCCAGGGTCTCGAGGTCGCCTGGTCACCGGGGTCTGCGCGCGCTGGGCCACGCGCTCTCCGGGCGGCAGGGGCGCCGGCTCCCGGCCAGGGCGCACGGCCGAAACCCCACGGGCCCGCGCCGAGGTCTCGGGAAGCGGGCCGGGACCCTCCCTCCCGGGCTGGCTCCGGGGACCGAGACCGGGACCCTCCGTCCCGGCCTGGCTCCGGGGACGGCGGCGCCGGGAGCGCGCGGGGGGCGGCCGCGGGGACCGGGACCGGGACCCTCCCTCCCGGCCTGGCTCCGGGGACGGCGGCGCCGGGAGCGTGCGGGGGGCGGCCGCGGGGACCGGGACCGGGACCCTCCCTCCCGGCCTGGCTCCGGGGACGGCGGCGCCGGGAGCGCGCGGGGGAGGCGGAGCCTCGGAAACCCGCGGCGCCGAGCGCTCCGACCTCTGCGGGTCTCGCAGCCTGGGGCTCCGCCTGGGGTGATGCGCTGCGCGCTGGGCGGATCGAGGCTCACCTGCGGACCGTGTACCCTGTTGCGCAGCCCTCCTGCGCCCGAGGCCGCGAGGTGAGTAGCCCTCAGGGGACACTAAGGGCCCAGAGCGTGTGTTTCTTGTTTGCCGGTGTTTTCCTTCTCCTCTCAACCAGACCGTGTTGCTGCTGTGGGCCACGTTAGCACCACCGAGGTGCTGAGAACCTCAGATCCTACTGACCCAGCCATCAGCTTGTTGTCTCATCCTTATTATCTCACGCTAGACCCTGGGGATTTCTTGCCCTAAAAGATTAATATCAGAAAGCCACCGTTTCCTTTAGCCTCCCGTGCAGGAATGGGCACCACCAGTGGACAGAGACAAGGCGGGTACCTCACTTGGCCAGGTCAACCTCTGTGTTCACTGAAAGACACACACCCCGGCTTCCACTCTGTAAGGAGGCCTCCACGTGACATTATTGCTGCCACCAACTGCTCTCATGAAATTCTGGTTTACTGTTTCTCTCTAAGCTAAAAATGAAGCATTTCACTTCAGCAGATATCTGTGTGTCTTCTCTGGGCCAAGCTGGCATGGAGACAGGAAATCCAAATATGAATTAAATACAGTTTCTGTCATCCAACACCTCAAAAAAAAAAAATCCAATGAATCAGAATATACTTAAGTAATTAGTGTGATTCATGCTATACTAGTGATGTGAGCAAAATGCCAGATTCACCTATTTTCTTGAATATTAAGATCTTTAGCATTATAATCCTACTGACTAGATCTTTGCTTTTTTTTGTTTTTCAGGATTGCTGTAGAAGCGGGAAAAAGTCAGTGATAGAACTCTACTCCAGAAGTTGCTGTGCCGGATATAGAAGGTTGGCACTCACATCCATTCCTACCTACTTCTAGTATGTACAGGACAAACTGGAAAGCTAAAAACGCTTCTTAGACTCCATTCCAGCTAGAGTTCTAGGTGTAAAATTAGGATCTGGCAAGTAGATGATGAACTTGTCTGAAATTTCGAAGGCAAAGGCCATCTCCCTGCTATTTTTGGCTGTTTTCTGTTGGCAGGGAAGGTCCAGGACATGCCAGTCCTAGTCTTCAGAACTGTGGGTGTGGGAAGGGCCTTAACAGCAGTGGTGACGGCCAGACTCAGCATTGTCATGTTGTATCACCACCTCTGTGGCTGTCAAGAAGCAAATGAGGAAGGTAGTGAACATATTCTTCTTCATAGTGTTCCTTGTTCCAGGCAGCTTCCAGATCCCAGCTTCTCCGGGGTCACAGCTACAATGGTGTTCTCGAACTACATAGTCCTTGCAGGGCCTTCAGATTGTAACGAAAGTAGTACATTCCTCTGTGGTTCATTTATTAGTGCTTTAGATGTCATTCCTGGAGGCCCAGCCTAGAACCTGCACTTCTAGCCCTTTCAATAATCTCTCAGCCTTTAAACAATTCACTTAATTCCCTGTATAAAACTCTCTTCCTGTTTAAAATACCTGACGTGATTTCAATTTTATGCAATGATTAATATGTTTACCATGTGGCTTCTAAGGGTCACCTAAACCAAATCTCTTCTATTTCTTTAGATGGGAAATGAAACCATGAGATTAGACTCAGGGGCTTGCAGTGATGTGAATGCCTTCAGTTTGGCTCCTCCCTCTACAGTTGCCATAGACGCCTTACAGCTGAGTTTGGCTTCTGAAGATATTTGAGTTTGTTACCCATTGACTGGTAATGAGATAATTCAGAGATAATTAGATAATTAGATAATTCAGAGATTCAGAGATAATTCAGATTATCTCTGAATTCTCTTTATGTTACAAATGTAACGTAAAATACTTCTTCATTTAAAACATCTATAGAATATGTTCTGTGACAAAGGATTGTTGAGTATCTGGTTCATGACCAACTATTTACTAGTCCTGTTGATAATTGGCAGGTCAGCGACTCTTGGTCAGCACACAAACACCAATGACAGAACAGATCTTTCCTCTGGGAGAAAGGATTTATATCTTTGTCCACACAAAGCCTAGGAACATTGTATGTGGAAAAATGGAGCTCCGTATATGTGCACTTATATAATGAGGAAGTGTCCTCAGTATTGTAGTCATGTGTCATACAGGTTAAGAAGAGTATAATTATGATAAGTTTTAAAGAGTTAACAGCCTTATAAAGTCATCGAATATCTCTTGTCAATATAATAAAAGCTCTTTACCTATTTTAGAAATCTATTATTTCTTTTTCTGCAGTTTATATGAGGGACTAAAAGGCTTGAATTTGGCAGTGTCCCTTTTCTTTGCTTTTCAGTACAGTATATGTATGCTTTTTTTTCCTTAAGGAAAATATTATAAAAGGAAGATAAAGCATGGGGGAGTACTTTATTGGGACTCTATGATGTACTTAATACTATATTACAATTTTCTGCAACATAGGCATTATCGCCATTTTATAGTTGGAAAAAACTATCCAGACTGGTCAAGTAACTTGCCCAAAATGGCCCAACTGGGAGGCAGTGACACAAGGATTTACATTCAGGGTTTTCATCTCCATTTTCCTCTGATCGCTGCACATTTTGCACCGTTATGCTCATTATACTCTAATTAATATAAATATGCTTAGAATTCCCTTCATGCACTTTCCTTTTCACTAATCATCGTTTATTTTTTTTATTTTTTTTAAAGATTTTATTTATTTATTCATAGAGACACAGCTAGAGAGAGACAGGCAAAGACACAGGCAGAGGGAGAAGCAGGCTCCATGCAAGGAGCCCAACATGGGACTCGATCCCGGGTCTCCAAGATCACACCCTGGGCTGCAGGCGGTGCTAAACCGCTGCGCCACCGGGGCTGCCCCCATCCTTTATTTTTTAAAAGATTTTGTTTATTTAGTTGACGGAGAGAGAAAGCACAAGCAGGGGGAGTGGCAGGCAGAGGGAGAGGGAGAAGCAAGCTCCCCGCTGAGCAGGGAGCCAGATGTGGCGCTCATCCCAGGACCCTGAGATAACCTGAGCCAAAGGCAGACGCTTAACTCACTGAGCCACCGAGGCGCCCCACTCCTCATCCTTAAACATGTGGTTCCTTTGCCAGTAATGATCTTTATTTTTTATAAGGCTGTCATCTTTCAAGACTTTTTTTTTTTTTTTATTCATGATAGTCACACACAGAGAGAGAGAGAGAGAGAGAGGGGCAGAGATACAGGCAGAGGGAGAAGCAGGCTCCATTCAGGGAGCCCGATGTGGGATTCGATCCCAGGTCTCCAGGATTACGCCCTGGGCCAAAGGCAGGCGCTAAACCGCTGCGCCACCCAGGGATCCCACCTTTCAAGACTTGACTCAAATATCACTTGACCCCAGCTACACTGGGCAATACCTCCTCTCTCTGTTCAGCTCTGGGCCTGCACTTCTCATATCATAATTAAATTACCTTAAGATAATACTGTTATAACATATAAACTCCAAAATCTCAGTAACTTAACACAGTAGAAGCTTCTTTCTATTCATGTAAAGTCCAATCAAGTGTTCAGCTGATGGCATTCTACTCAGTAATTGAGGAACCCATGGCTTTGTCATCGCCTAAGACTTTAAAAGTTCTTAGGTTCCAGGCATTGGACAAGAAAAGAGAGGGTATGTAGCATATTGCATGGAGGTTTCTTATAGGTAAGAAATAAGAGTAGCATGCATTATTATGCTCACATCCCCTTGGCCACACCTCACTGACATGTAAGAGAAGCTGGGAAATGTCTACTATCTGTGTGCCCAGGCACCACAGGAAACTGATTTGATGAAACATACTGGTCTCCATCCCTCCCTAAAGAACAGGGACTACATCTCAGTAATCTTCGTATCTCTTGTGCTTTACACATTATAGAAAATCAGTAAAAATCTAATGAACTTTAGTAACTGTGAAGGGATGGAGTTGCTATCTCATGTGCCTAATATAAAAACTTATGATGCTTTATTATGGTTGTTTAAGGAGTGATCTATCATTCTCTGACTAGGTTGCAACCTTTGAGTGTGGGAACCATGTCTGACCACTTTTTTTTTTTACTGTTTTCTTTTTTAATTGAAGGATAATTGACACAATGTCACATTATTTTCAGGTGTGCAACATAATAATTCAACAAACCTATATGTTATGCTGTGCTCACCCCCAAGTACCATTTGTCACTACCACTGTCACCATAACATTATTACAATGCCATTGGCTATATTTCCTATGCTTTACCTTTCATCCCTTGAACTCTTCACTCTTGAATCCCCAGAACAAGAGCTAAAATCTGGCAAGAGCTTAATAGATGTTTGTTGAATGGATAAATGAGTCCTCAGAAAGAAAGAGGGACAGAGCAATTGCTGGGTCGTAGGGCAGGTCTATTTTTAACTCTTTGAGGAACCTCCACACAGTTTTCCAGAGTGGCTGCACCAGTTCACATTCCCACCAACAGTGCAAGAGGGTTCCCTTTTCTCCGTATCCTCTCCAACATTTGTGGTTTCCTGTCTTGTTAATGTTCCCCATTCTCACTGGTGTGAGGTGGTATCTCATTGTGGTTTTGATTTGTATTTCCCTGATGGCAAGTGATGCGGAGCATTTTCTCATGTGCGTGTTGGCCATGTCTATGTCTTCCTCTGTGAGATTTCTCTTCATGTCTTTTGCCCATTTCATGATTGGATTGTTTGTTTCTTTGGTGTTGAGTTTAAGAAGTTCTTTATAGATCTTGGAAACTAGCCCTTTATCTGATACGTCATTTGCAAATATCTTCTCCCATTCTGTAGGTTGTCTTTTAGTTTTGTTGACTGTATCCTTTGCTGTGCAAAAGCTTCTTATCTTGATGAAGTCCCAATAGTTCATTTTTGCTTTTGTTTCTTTTGCCTTCGTGGATGTATCTTGCAAGAAGTTACTGTGGCCGAGTTCAAAAGGGGTGTTGCCTGTGTTCTTCTCTAGGATTTTGATGGAATCTTGTCTCACATTTAGATCTTTCATCCATTTTGAGTTTATCTTTGTGTATGGTAAAAAAGAGTGGTCTAGTTTCATTCTTCTGCATGTGGTTTATGTATACAATGGAATATTACTCAGCCATTAGAAACGACAAATACCCACCATTTGCTTCAACGTGGATGGAACTGGAGGGTATTATGCTGAGTGAAGTAAGTCAATCGGAGAAGGACAAACAGTGTATGTTCTCATTCATTTGGGGAATATAAATAATAGTGAAAGGGAATATAAGGGAAGGGAGAAGAAATGTTTGGGAAATATCAGAAAGGGAGACAGAACATAAAGACTCCTAACTCTGGGAAATGAACTAGGGGTGGTGGAAGGGGAGGAGGGCAGGGGGTGGGGGTGAATGGGTGATGGGCACTGAAGGGGGCACTTGACGGGTGAGCACTGGGTGTTATTCTGTATGTTGGTAAATTGAACACCAATAAAAAAATAAATTTATTAAAAAAAAAAGAAAGAGGGACAGAGTTATTTACATATAGTTGGGAAATAGTAACTGAGAAAGTGACATTAGAGTTAGATCTTGAATGACTGGTAGAATTTTACCAGGTAGAAAAAAACAAAAAATGAAACCCCAGACAGCGATAGTAGTGCTGTTTTGTTGCGGTTTTATTTGCTTCACGAATAAACAGGACACAATCAGACGTTTATAAGCTCAACTTTGTTTTTATTCAGTATTCAAATATTAAAACTGAACTTCAGGGACAGGGAAGGAAAAATATATAACCTTACAATCTATATAATCTCTATTAACTAAAAGAATGGCACTAAAAACCTTGACACTGATTTTTTTAGCTATTAAAATATTATTTTCTGAATATCTTTGAGAAATATCAGTACAGAGACAGTGTTCTGATTGTTCATCCTCCATAAAGATTTTGCACCATGTCAAGATGCTAGGGAGGCACGTATAAGCCAAAGGTTCCTCATGACTGCTCTGAGCTGGCTCTGCATCAAAATCACCTGTTGTATTTGTTAGGACGCTTTTGGTGGCAGGTAACGTGACATTCAGCCAAAATTGCCGTTGAAAATACAAGTTTATTTTCTCACACGAGATGTCTAGAGGTAAGTAGACCCAGGGTTTGTTCAATAGCCCCAAAATATTAAGGTGTATGTTGCTTTCTATGAGCTAATCTTGACTTTGTCTTCATGAGTAAATGATGGCCACTAGAGCTCCAAGAAACACAGGTCCTATCCTCAGCTCCATCCCCTCCAACACACACATACACACCATTTAAAGGCAAAAAGAGGAGAAGAATAATGAATAAATAAAGTTTTAAAAATTAAGTTTTACAATTAAATAATTTTTTAAAAAAGGAGAGGGTTCTTTCCTCTCTTTGGAGGAAGGAGAATCATACCCAGTGGTGCCCAACAGCCCTTCCCACAGATTTCATTGGCAAGATATGAATCATGCTCAGTCTTAAACCAACAGCTGGCATAAAGGAATGGTGTTATAGAGACTGATTCAGACCAAGCATGATTTATCCGTAGGGGTGGAGAAGGTACACACTGGCATACCTGAGCAATAGCTCTTAGTAGGTAATAAGTTGTGTTGCAGCACTTGGGGAGATTAAATCTCTGGAAATTCTGATTTTACTAGGCCTAGAGGTAATATTTTAAACTTTCAATTAAATGCATTTGTCCTTGGTAGGGAGAGAAATTAGAAAGGAGAAAGCAAGTATTGGGCCCCTTCTTACCAAAGGATAATTTCCTTGTATTCATATCTCATTATGTAGTGTTTTACTTCACAGTGATTCAGCCAAATCACTGTATCAGTTAGCCAAATAGAATAGCAGTTGTTTTCCTTGGTTTCGTGTGGTCAGCACACCTAACACTTTCAGATAAGGTCATTTTGTTCAGGGAAACATTCTTAGACATTTTAATAATTAAATCAAGGAAATTTTAAGTCCCTCCGTTCACCTGACCTCACTGCTAGGTAGGTATCCTTTTGAAGGAAAGAATATTAGATCAGAGTTGATTAACAGAGAATCCAAAAACTGAAAGGTTTCTGTATGTTCTACATAAACATACTGTATCAGACTGAGAACCTCCACTTTCAATACATGAGTGGATAAACCTCGAAGGTAAGAGTTTTTCATTACAGAGCACTTAATGAACAATCATGGAGATGTTCTTTCAAATGTATGAATATAGCACATATAGTACTCCGGCCATATATATAAATTCTCAGTAAGATTACCCCATGAAGTATTGGTCTGTTCCTAGCTCAGACACACACAAAAAACAAGAATTACCAGGCTTTATCTGTGTAAAGATCTGTTAGCGTAATTTATCTGATAGTAGTAAGCATATTTTACTTGACCAAGAGCCCATGGACATTCACAAATTGAGAGTTCTTTGATTTCCTCTGGAATATTACAGAAAACACTTTTAAACATTGAGATTAATAAAGTACTCTGAAAAAGAGAAGGCTGATTTTACAGACATCTTTCTGTATATGAAATCGTATTTACAGAAGTGGTTTACAAAATGTGCTTTGCTTCACTTGCCAGGAGGAATAGGGGTCAGTGGACAGGGCTCCTGCAGCTCCATCTTTATTTGTCTCATGTGTTGGATTTCAGGATAGGGTTTATTTGATAAAAGATTTCCTTGGGCTTAAAAAATATTTGAAAACTGCTGTAGAAGATGTTAGGCAGTTCCCCCATCTTCTTTGAAAACCACAAAAACAAACAAAAAGACCTTAAATTGTATGTGGGATTAAGTTATCTAAAATGAAATTACCAGATTTTATCTCTGAAAAATATAATTATTGAGGAAAGCTGTATCATTTTCTTTTCTCTAAAGCTTTAAAAATTATATAACTTTTTAAAAATGAATTTTGAATTGCATAAGAATATCTTATTATAAAAATCCTTATTGTAAAAATGTAAAAATATAGAGAATAAAAATGAAATTCCGATCACTCTAATTCCATTTCCTTCCCCAAAGGCAACGACTATTATCAGACTTTTTCTATGTATTTACATACATATGCATATACATAATTGCTCATATTCTTGATCTATTATTCTTGATGTACAATTTTCTCTCAAGTTTGGAGGAAAGATATAGGAGACTGCTCTTTTCAAGTCCATAGCACTATGATTTTGGTGGCATATGTCCCTAGTATTGCAACATGAAGCTCAAACTAAGCCAATATGGTTTCTAAGCATGTGGATCAGTTCTATGAGAAATTCTGTATACAGGGAATGCTAAAGAGAGACATGAGTGGCCAACAACCTTTGCATAAGTTTTTAGAAAACCCTTGACCTGCTAACCTCCTAGCAAGTGGCAATCATAACAGCCACATTCTTTGGCTTAGGTCAAACACATTCTTCTGTTGAATTCTATATTTGAGTCACATAACTTTGATTAAATTAACATGATTTACTAAATTTGGAACCTATAAAGTTCTACCATTTGACATGAATAAATTTTTTCTAATATGCCTTACTGTTGTGTTTTGGTCTGAATAATGCAACATCTTGGTTGAGGAGCAGAAAAAAACTGTTGCTTCTGTTTATAGGCCCTTTTAGTATTTATCTAAGATGTGTTTTGCCTTCCTACTTTTTGGTGTCCTTTTTTTTTTTTAAGATTTTCTTAAAGCATAGGGATAGAACCCATGGGCAAAAAGAGCAGCTGCCTCAGTATCATTTTGTATATACAGAAATCTCTCAAAGCATCTTAGTTTAACTGAATTTCTTTTTAAAAAGAGCTCCTTAATCCTTAGACTCTTAAGGCATATTTAAATGGCAAGTTGTCAGCCAATTAATAATTCAGAATATGTAAATAATATTTGTTGTGGGAACAGATTAAAAGTTCTAGTTTCATTTATTTTGTCACCAATGTTGTGCAACCTAAATGTATTAGTAACATTTTTTTATTATAATAAACTCTGTAACAGTCATAATAATGGGAAAGAATAAAGCTGAAGATAATACAAGATAGAAAACAAAAATATTTTCTTATAGGATGTATTTCCAAACTTCTAATAGAACATGTTTTCAAACTTACAATTAATTATAACTATATATGAGATTTTAAACAAAATATTACAGCAAAAAAATATAATGCAGTGATTTGGTAGAAATGACATGAAATCAAAGATATAGATTAAAGAATTCTATCATTTCACAAGTTTTTACACAGTTTTACTATGAGACTTGGCTGATACTGGCTATGTTGATTGAAAATAGTTATTTCACTTCTCTAGGCTTTAGTTTTCTCATGTGAATATTAAAGAGATTGAACCAGGTAATTTCTAAAGGCCTTTCCAACTTTTATTATTCCATTAAACTATGGTTCTTAATTACTAGGAAACCATCTAGTTTCTCCATATTTCCCCACTTTTTAATTTTTCCATTCAAGACACCCAAGTATCTCAGTTTAACAGCTTTCTTGAAGCTTTTATGGGATGAAAGATTTGAAAAGACTTTCATGAACACAATGAAAAATAATTGTCTCATTTAAATAGCATTGTTGAAAATGAAGAATTCCATTTAAATTAACTTTCTAGATAACTAACACCTATTTTATTGAATACCACATTTTTTTAACATTCTCTTTACATTTCTAAACCATACAATATACTTTAATGACTCTTAAAACAGAAAATATTAGCACATCATTTTTTTCTTTCCATTTTCTTGAAGATGTAAAATCACCTTCCTAAACATCTGTTATAAAGGGGATCCTTCAGCCAATTCAAGGTGTAAAGGTTCTTATTGAGGATTCATTTGGTGGCAAGTGACAGAAATCTAACTCAAACTTAAGGAATTTATTGGCTTACCTATAACTGAAAAGGAGCTGCTTCAAGGTATATCAACAATGTGGTTATTAATATGGGGCTTTCCCTTTTTCTCCTTCCATATTAAGGATCTGCTTTGCTCTGTGGTCACTTCATTCTTTGGAAGGCTTTTCTGTATGTCAAAAGAATTGTCAATAGTGAGTGTGGGCTTAGCAACCCAGAAAGAAAGCTCTTTCTCCAGGATTCCAGTAAATACCTTAAAGCTGACTCTCACTGGCCAGCAATGGATCACATGCTCATGCCTGAAACAATCAGTGTGACTGGGAAAGAAGGTCCTCATTGGCCAGGCCTATCCTCATCTCCAGAGCATTGGTAGAGTATTGGGAAGGTGAGGAGGACAGGAGTATCACATGAACCACATGGGTGGAGAATAGAGGAGATGTGGATTACATAAAAGAAAATTAATATGCTGTTACCAAAAGTCAGGGAGAAAGATGCTTGGCAGGCCAAAACTGGAGATATAGGAAAGATATTAATCCCCACATTGTATAGCCTTAAATTTCTGTCTTTCCATCTCTTTCCTGTCACCTATCACTTATGCTGCTCTCAGTTTGCCTCTTTTACAATCTCTTCCTACATTTTAACTTATAACATCTTATCTTCTGAGAGTTTAGAAACCAGATGAGCAAAGTCATTTGAATTGTTTTCAAAGTAAGAGTTAATGGGCGCTGAGTTGAGAGCTTCTCTATAAGCAAGGAGTATAAACTTTCTATTTTTTTAAAGATTTTATTTATTTATTCATGAGAGATCCAGAGAGAGAGAGAGAGACATAGGCAGAGGGAGAAGCAGGCTCCCTGCAGGGAGCCCAATGCAGGATTCAATCCGAGAACTCGGGATCATGCCCTAAGCCAAAGGCAGATTGTTCAATCACTGAGCCACCCAGGTGTCTCTAAACTTTCTACTTTTTAATGGATTTCATAACATCTCCTAGACTCCACAAATGGTCATTTTTGTGAATTTTCTGATTTCTTTGCCAAAACTGCCTTCTTGGTAGGGGATACACTATTGTAATTTTAAGATTCAATGACTGTGAACAGCTAGTGCCATGAACATGGGTGCTTTACAATAAAGGTTACATTTTTGTCATTTTCATAAATTTAAGCGGGTTTCTAGAGTGAGACAGATGGTATAAGTGTTCTTTTAGACATGGAAACGTAGCAGAGAATAAACAACTGTCCAGTTGTAAGTTGTTTTCCTGGCTTTATTAAAATACTAGTATTTTATTTTACCTTTTCTCTCTGCAATACCTCTCTGATCTCAAATAAGTACTTTGGCATCCATGATGGAGATTTTAGGAGAATAGGGAATTTTTTTGGAATGTGAAAACCTATGTAAATTCCCATAAATAGCATACTATGCAAAATGCCAGGTTTTGATTGTTTTCATTAAAAGAGACTAGAATAATAAGTTCTCAAGACTTCATTTTAGTCAATAGCTTATGTCTATTAGAAATAATCATTTATACTTGTTGGCTGTTCAAAAATATTCTTCATTAAATGGAAGAATTGACTGATTTTTGAAATTTGATAAAGGAGGTGATTCTAGTAATACTGCCCAAGAGTATGATCCTCAAAAAGCCTTGGCTTATTGTCTGGGAATAAAAGCCACCTCAGGGGTGGGCTTTTATATCTATATCGTATATCTCATTACATAGAACTGTGATATATGGTCATCTACAGCTTCAAAAATGAATAGGAAATGGAGTTTTTGGCTTTTCAGCCAATAGCATGGGAATCCAAGAGAGAAGAGATTAATGTAGTTGTTTATGGAGTCAACCTATAGGTCTTTCCTACAGATTTTTTTGTTACTTTATGTAAGTTTATTTTTCCTGGCATATTGTCAGCCTGCAAGGGAAAAAAAAAAATGTTTTGGTAATCTTCTAATTACTCACAATGACTCCCAAGAGACTAGGTGTCTAAGACATTGTGGCTATTCAATCAGTGTTGTATTATTTTAACTTTAATTTAGAAATATGAACCAGAAGGCAGCCCCGGTGGCTCAGTGGTTTAGCGCTGCCCCCAGCCTGGGGTAGGATCCTGGAGACCCAGGATCAAGTCCCACGTCTGGCTCCCTGGACGGAGCCTGCTTCTCCCTCTGCCTGTGTCTCTGCCTCTATCTCTCTTTATGTTTCTCATACATAAATAAATAAAATCTTAAAAAAAAGAGAAATATGAACCAGAAAGGAATTAGTGATTCTAGTTTCTTTGAAAATAATGGAATCCACCGATTTCTCTTTGGTCACTCATTTCAGCATTGAAAAATTGCCTACAACTTTCCTGTTTCATCAAGTTGACCTATTAGAGAAAACAATTTAACAGTAATATTGCTTGTAATATTGGAAATATAACCCAGAAAACAGGGTGGGAAAGAAATCATATAAAAATATAAACAAAGTTTTTTCAAGAGAGGTAAAGGTAAATAAGAATTAGTATACTAAAAAAAAAAAAAAAATTAGTATACTAGGGGGATCCCTGGGTGGCTCAGCGGTTTGGCGCCTGCCTTTGGCCCAGAGTGCGATCCTGGAGTCCTGGGATCGAGTCCCGCTTCAGGCTTCCGACATGGAGCCTGCTTCTCCCTCTGCCTGTGCCTCTGTCTCAATCTCTCTCTATGTCTATCATGAATAAATAAATCTTTAAAAAAAAGAATTAGTATACTATATTGTAATCAAAGAAAATATTAGCAATTTAAAGCTAAGAATAGAATAATTTAAAGTATTTTAGATATTTAGAGTTCTAAGGGAAAAAATAAGTGCGATTCATTCATTTAAATTGCTCAAATTGCTGCTTAATTCATTCATGTAAATCTCAAGTTTTTGTTCCATATCTATACTATTTCTCCTTCAAAACAGATCCTATTCCTTTTCTCTGTGTCATCTTGTTTTTAATTATAAATCATGGGGGACGAAGATAAAGCAATTGAACATGAAGATTTGGAACCATCTATAGGAATGGATCACACAGCCTCTACATATCAAGAAACACAGGTAACCTATGATCAAATGTAGAATATTCCAACCATTTTCTTAAAAAAGGGACTATGTATTTCCAAATCTATGATAAGATTGTGTTCTCTTCATTCTCTATCACTCAGTTAACAATTCTCCCATTCTTAATCTCCAAAATCGTACAGTAGGTACTTCTACCAGTTTTCCTAATCATCATTAGCAGCTGGCCCCACATGAGGCTAGAAAAATAGAGAGCCTGTGAAATGCTTCGTGTTCCCAGCCTGACCCCTAGAATTCTATGTTCTTCCCTCTCTTTTTATTGCTTAAATTCAAGTAGATTAATGAATTTGAATTTGTTTTCACCACAAAAAGTTATCTTTTTCTGGACCACTTTGACATATTTACCAACTATTACTTTGATTAATACCTTAAATAGAGTGATTTTTAAAGCCAGTACTACAAAACAAAATGGAACGGTATGTGATTCAAGCATTTATAATGTTATCAATAGTGACTCAATGGTAAATACTCCTAACATAGTTCTTGTTCCAACCATTTACTGATTAGCTACTAATATAGCACTATAGAGTGTTAGCCTTGATTCTAGCAATGGAAATTTGGTCTGTGATGTGGTGGCTCGGTAACTATAAAAATGTACAGCAAACTTACAGTTTTAAGGATTCTTAAATTGCCTTAACACAGGAGGAAACAGTTATGAATGCCAGGGGAATAGATGCAAAAGAACCAACAGAAGGAAGTAACCTACTGAATAGCAGTGAAAAAAAGCTACAAGAAAGACCAACTGAATCAAATAATTTGCAAAGACTAAGACAAATATTTGCTTGCCCTCCACATGGTTTACTGGATAGAGGAATAACAAATGGTACGTAAATGGTAAAAATTAATTCAGAAAGAGAGTAAAAGATGAAATTGTAATAATGAGAGATTCCAAAATGATATGGTTTAAAGAACAAAAATAAGTTGACTTCTCTCACACACAAAAACTCCTGGGTGAACAATTCATTGTGGTAGGTAGGTCTGGTCCACAGTCATTGAAGGGCCCATGCTGACAGGTTCCATCATCTTCAACACGAGGCTTCCCACAGTGCAGTTGCCACCCATTCCAGCTGGCAGGAAGAGGAAAAGAGCAGAGATCAACGACATTTTCCTTTTTTGTATCTGAGTAATTTCACAAGATTACATTTGGGCTCCAATGAGAAAAATTACTGAGAAATCACTTGTAAACAGAAAACCACTACATAAATGTTGGTTTTAATTATTATTGAATAATGCAACTAATGTTTGAACAAACACAGCTCAATTTATACTTCCAAATGAATCCATCATTTTATAAGTAAGAATCTTGGTTTCCAATTCAACTTATTCCAGTACAACTACTATTATGTAAAATACTGGGGGGATTTTTCTTTGGGAATGTAATCTGAGCACTACTTCAAATATTGTCTTTGAGGAATGGATTTGGTTTTGGGAGGCAGCCAAACATTATAATGATATAAATTTGATGAATAGATGCATGTTCTGATTCAGTAATGCTGTTTTTTGTTCAAAAAGGAAATGTGTGTGTGTGAGAGGGTATATATATTTTGTACATTGGAGGATATGTAAAGTAGTACCACTACTGGAGTACATATATATGGATTCTCAAAATAAATATGCTGAAGAATATAACACATTAGATTTAAAAGTTTTGTTTACTAAAAATCAGACTCACTTCTTTATTGTTATACTTTATTTGTAAGCTCTGAAAGACATTTTTACCATTCTGAACTGGGATGGAAGCTAAGTATAATATATTATACTTTAGGCTCTACATGTTTTTAATGAAATTAGGTAAGTCTCTAAACTAGCATGAGAAAAAAAAATATCGAACTTTATTTAAAACATGTAGAAAAAACCAGGTTCCAAAATATACACCAGTTGATAAGGCAACAGATAATTTAATACCTTTTCTGTCCTTTTTATTATTTTTTTAAACTTTCACCATTCAAGTCATGGCATATTTCTAGTTAAAATATTTACAGTAAAACAGATAGGGATTGCATTAAGGAAAGGTTATAAATGAATGATGTGATTAGGGATTCATTTTTTCTAATTCTATGATCATCGTCCATAAAGCTGCCTGAGAAATGGGAAATCATGATATATAAACACCTCTTCACTTGTTTTCCTGTACTCCTTCCTGTGTTCCTTCAGTATACTTAACTATTTTTTCTTAAGAAGTAGATCTTACATGCGAAAATATGATTTTCCAAAATCATAAATGAGAAAAATTACTAACTGAATTACTAGCTGAATTAAATGTTATTTAGAGCAACCTTGTAAATGTACATTTACTATGTACTTAGAACTGCATTTTGAATATGAGAAAGGAAAGGAACATTAGAAGTTTCAAAGAAAAGTGGCCTTTTTAAAATCTTTTATTTATTTATTCATGAGAGACACAGAGAGAGAAGCAGAGACACAGCAGAGGAAGAAGCAGCTCCCTGCAGGGAGCCTGATGTGGTACTCTATCCCAGGACTCTGGGATCATGACCTGAGCCAAAGGCAGATGCTCAACTGCTGAGCCACCCATGTGTCTCAGAAAAGTGGTCTTGAAGTGGAAAACTTTATTCTATTTTTCTGAATTTAGTACAAAACTGTTTTTATGCTGTGATTAAGTAAAATTTAGTAGCCAGCAGTTCCTACTTTCCTATTACACCTCCCGTACTACGTAGAAATTTCAGCTCCTATTCCCAACTGAAAAATACAAAAGCTTCTTAGTCATTTCACTGTAATGGCATCATAGCCTACAAAACTATAATAATTCCATGAAGGTTAAAAAATGGGACATCGGATTTGATCTCCAGCAATATGGTAGGTGAGACTCAACCATCCTCTCATTTATGTAAGTGAAAACATCTGAAAACAATATTTTAAGTCTTCTTAAATGTATCTTTTATCTGTCAAGAAAACAGGAAGTTGTCAGACACCAAAAACAGTATGACTAGAAGAGATAAATAAGCACTCAAACTGGCTTCTACTCTGGAGGCTTCTGTAAAATACCAGTGAACTTGAGTTTCTTTTTGAGAACCATGAACGTATCAGAGGCTATGCTTGAGTCTGCCCAGGTTAGGAGAAGTTTCATAGGAGACATCATTCTCCCTCACCCACATTAGGAAGCTGGAACCCAAAGTGATGGTGAATTTGAAGCAAACCTGCCCTGCAGAGGGGCCTGCAACTAAACCTATTTGTCTCAACTGTAGTGTTGGCTGGAGGAATGAGTCTTTACTAAAAATGTGTGACTTCATACTGATTTGTGTTCCAAAGTCACAGAAAAAAACTCAAGCTGAAAATATATCTAAAAGTCATCCTCGATTGTTTGGATTCTAAGCACATGATAGGAACAAATTCAGATCCTATCTGGAAAAACTCACATTCAACTCCAACAATTCCCAAAGATGAAGTTTCACGGAAGAGCTCACTGTTGCCAAAAAAACAAAAAGACAAATAACAAAATCACAACATGTATAAGGAAGCAGATTTCAAAAATGTGTATTATTAGAAAATAAAATACAAAATATTTTTAATATCTATAAAGAAGTTAAAGAGGAGGTAGGAAATATAGGTATAAAACAAATAACTATTTACAAAAATGAACAGATTTTGATAAGCACCAAATTGAAGTTCTAGAAATGAAGGACATAGTACAGTAATTGAAATTTAAAACTCAGTAGATTAGGTAGCGATTAAGTGAAAAGAAGATTGATAATCTAGCAAAGATCTGAAGAGATTACAAGGCCATGCACACAGAAGAAAAATGGACATTATGAAAACTGAGGTTAGGCAAATGGAGAAGGGACTATGACTTTAATTATTTAATCATAGTTCCAGCAAAGGAGAATAGGAAGAAGAATGGGGAAGAGGAAATATTTGAAGAAATAAAGACAGAATGTTCCATAATTGATGGAAAACAAATCCTAAGCAAACTAAAGATCATACTGAAATTAAACATAAGTACTGAACATTTCCCACTGAAATTGCAGAAAACTGAAGAAAAAGTGAAGATCTTCAAAACATCCAAAGAAAAAGAATTCTCTAAAAGAGACTTAAAAACAATAATGAAAGCCAGAAAACCAAGGAATAATATTTCAAGGAACTGGGAGAAAGTGACTCTCAGCCTAGAACTGTATACCCTGAAAAACAATCTTTTAAGAATGAGAATAAAGGTAATTACAGATAAATAAAACTAAGAATTTACTACAAACAGATCTTCATGAGAAATATAGTGTGCCTTGCTACAGTGTTTCCACACCATGAATTAGTTCATATAAAATGGTAAATAAGGAATTGTGTCAGTGTAATATGAAAGTTTGCATTTGTACCTAATTTTTCCTGCCACATTAATGTTTTGCATCATCAAGCAACAGCGAGTGAATGCAAAATGCATTGAAAAACAAAAAAAGATCAAGTATATGGTTTCTTACAATTAAAGATAAAGCCTTCCTAAAATTAGGACTTTCTAAAAAGCTGAACTCTTTCAGGCAGTTAGTTGCTGGTTTAGGGGCCTCAAAGACTTTTCAACTTTCTACACCATTGAACTATCTAATGAAACCACATGTGGATGTAGAAGCTGACAGTACAGATAAAGTAGCTGCCAACACTTTTCCCTCAGTTAAAACATCAACAATAACAACAAATATTTGATTGATGGAGAAGGCTATAATCTGGGTCAGATTCGGATAGAACTGCTTTCTATTTAAAGCAAATGCTTTCAGGATTCTACATCAGTAAGTGTGGTTCCAGGGTTTAAGTCCACAAAAAAAGAGACCATGAGATGCAAATATCAATGGAGATTTAAGTATGCTGGTATTTTTATTAGGATTCTTACTGTTTTTGTCAGTACAGTTGATGACAGTTGGTTATAAGTTTGAGTAGTCTGCCCAAGTGCTTTCCCATAAGTCTGTATTTTCAGTGTACAATTTAGTACAACACAAGGTTTTCAAACAAACCTATTTCACATTCTAATAGAAATGCCTCTATTAAAGGAAATACTTCAGGCAACAAAATAATTGTCCCAGATAAAAGGCCTGAGTTACATAATGAATAATGATCAAAGTAGAAAATAGGTATGTGGGTGATTCTAAACAAACATTGACCATAGAAAAGAAACAATAAGAGCATTTAATTAAAGACAGAACTAAAATCCTGGAATGGGATTGTTCAAGTATTCTCCTGTTCGTATGAAGAAAGAAAGATAACCATTGTTTCCCTTTTTATTAAATAATGAATATTTATGGTAAAATTATAAAGAAAAATAGGGGAATTCAAGGTAGTAGTTCCTTCTGGCAGGCGATGGGGGATGGGATTAGGAGGGGCCATAAGGGATCCAAAGGCACTGGTAATATCCTGTTTTTTAAGATAGTTGGTAATTACCCAGTTGTTCATATTACTGATGTTCTTTAAAATTACACATGGTTATAAATGTTTGTGTGTATATATTCAATTTTTTAAAATTTTTACATTATATTCAAACCTACATATGACAAGTTACTGGTAGAAACTAGTTTTCTTGGTTTATTTCAGTTACCATGGTTGTTCTTCTCTGGGCTGTAGTTTGGTCAATTACTGGTAGCGAATGTCTTCCTGGAGGAAACCTATTTGGAATTATAATCCTATTCTATTGTGCCATCATTGGAGGTAAACTTTTGGGGTTGATTAAATTACCTACATTGCCTCCTCTGCCTCATCTTCTAGGTAAGTGCTAAACACTTTCTGTTTTCTTCAAGGGTAAATCATATTTTAAAAATTATAGTTTGGAACACTTTGGGAAATAAATATAAAATACTTCTGTATTTGTTGTGCTGAAGCCAAAAGCCAGTTGTTAAATTTTGAGTTTGATGAGCCAGTTGTTAAACAGTAATTTTTAAAAATAAATTATATATGTTTACAACTAAATAATTTGCATAAAAACAAGACCAATAGATTCTCAAAACTGATCACTTCCTAATTATTTTACTGCATTTTCCCTTTATCAGTGCACTTGAAATTATATAATTAATATATAATGGTGTGCCACTGGCTAGCTCTTCCCAACTGCACATTCATTGACTTCATATTGGTAGCTTAACACCAACCATGGTAGAAATATCTATAAAACAGAAATCAGTTAATGATACAGAAGAGGGGGCTTAATATACTGTAAGTCACTCACATCATTGACAAAGGGGTGAAGGGGTCATCTGCCAAATCAATATCAGGTGGCCATGTCAAAGCAGACCATCAGCAAAGGAAACAGTATCCCAGAGAAGTTGTTTTCACATTCATTTGGGAAATAAAAAATGCTTCTTCCTGCCCCCCACCAGAAACCTCCAAAAGAAACTCTTAACATATTTTTGAGTTCTTATTAGCTTATTATTTCCTTTGAACTGTGCTCATTTCAGCACTATTTGTAATGAAAAATCTGAAAAGTTCCATAAAGTCCATTAATTGATCCAAAAATTAGAGTACTTCCAAACAATGAGATACTATTACAACTATTTTTTTAAAGATTTATTTATTTGCTTGTGAGAGAGAGAGATTGTGCACAAGCAGAGGTGGGGAGCAGAAAGAGGAGAGAATCTCAAGCAGACTCCATGCTGAGCATGGAGCCCTGTGTAGGGTATGATCCCAAGACCCTGACATCACAACCCGAGCCAAAACCAATAGTCAAATGCTCAACCAACTGAGCCAACAAGGCGCCCTGATACTATTAGAAAATGAGGCACATGCACACATACAGAAGCATGCTTAAATAGGTATAGAAACTTTCTGGAAAGGCACAGAAAACCCTTAAGAGTGAATACCTTTGGTAAATGAAGGTTGAAAATTTGTACTTGGGTTAGGGCAATGTGCTTGTCACTTTATACTTATTGATAATGTTTTAATTTACCATCAGCATGGGTTATCCATATTATTCTTTTAAAAACGACTGTTGTAAATTAGTTCATACTTCCAGCAATTCTGGAAAGACTGTAACTGGAGAATCCAGAACTTAAGAAACTTTCTAGATTAAATGGCAGCAATGAGAGATGCCTGGCAGTGATGCTTCCTGGCCAAACAGTGTCTGGAGCAAGTCACAAAAACTATGCTTGTAATTAGCCTCTATTCTTACAGCTTACATACAGAATGTTACATTAGTAAATTAGTTTAATCATTTAATGTGTAGTGCTTGTAAGGACATGCTGAAAAGAGGATCCTTCTGGGGAAGAACAGAGTCTGAAAGCCTCATGATGTCTGATGGAGGAGACTTTCCTGTTGAAGGGGCCTCACAAACTCCTCAGCTACTTCAATTACGTATACTTCCCAGATGTGTCACACTTGATCTTCACACCTTGGAAGAAACTTCTAGCCCATCCAGAAACTTCTCAACTTCCTAGCCCCTTCTTCCCTTCTGTGAATTCCTCTGACTCACCCCTTCTGTCTGAGCTCATGTAATACTTTCCTATGTTTCCATAAAATTGAAGTTGTCAGTTTAACTTGCTCCCCTAGAGACTGAAAGCTTGTTGAGGTGAATGAAATACCAAGCTTTTTGTTTCTCATTATATTTCTAATACCTACCATGATGTCTAAAATACTGAAGGCATTTGGTAAATGTTGTATGGCTGAACAAAAGAAGAGTCAGCAGCTGACATGATAGCAATGTCTATTTCATCATACCATAACTCACCAATAAGCCTTCGTTTTTTTTTTTTAAAGTAAGTTGTATCTTTTTTAAGATTTTATTTATTTATTCATGAGAGACACAGAGAGAGAGAGAGGCACAGACACAGGCAGAGGATGAAGCAGGCTCCATGCAGCGAGCCCGACATGGGACTTGATCCCAGGTATCCAGGATCACACCCTGGGCTGCAGGCGGCCCCAAACCGCTGAACCACCTGGGCTGCCCACCAATAAGCCTTTGCAAAGCAAGTTATATATTTTTTATTAAATTATCTGGCTTGAAGGTAAAATAGAGCCCATACAGGTATTGTTGGTAATTCAGGTCATCTGACATAGCAAATAATTTCAGGAACTGTTTGCTATTTGCACACAAAAGAGTGACTGAATTGGGCGTTATATTAAAACATTTTGTGTTGAGAATTTGACCACATTTCTGTCCAAATACTGCATCCTTTCTGTTTCAAGTTCAATTATTTAGGAATGATTAATGATTGCAATCATTTTTTAAAGATTTATTTATTCATCTTAGAGAGACAGGGCCGGTGCAAAGGGAGAGAATCTTCAATCCAACTCCCCACTGAGTATGGAGCCAGACTCGGGGCTCTATCCCATGATCCATGAAATCACGACCTGAGCCAAAACCAAGAAAGTCAGATACTCAACCTCCTGAGCCATCTAGGGACCTCTAATTCTAACCATTTAAATCTGCATATTAAGACCTTGTCTTAGTTCTTCTAATATATTATTTTAATTTTTTTAATTAAAAGTTTAATATTATTTCATCTAGGGACTAAGGATAAAAGAAGTGTTTTCTGGGATTACAGGGTAGTCTCTTTCACATCTCATGTGCAGAAAAATACCTGTCAGAATGGTAAAATCAACAACACAGAAAACAACCGGTATTGCCAAAGATTTGGTAAAAGGGGAGCACTCTTACACTGTTGGTGGGAATCCAAACTGGTGTAGCCACTCTGGAAAACAGTATGGAGGTTCCTCAAAAAGCTAAAAATAGAGCTACCCTACAACTAAGCAATTGCACTACTGGTATTTACCCAAAAGATACAAAAATACTAATTCAAAGGGACATTTATAACCTGAACATTTATAACAGCATTATCTACAATAGCCAAATTATAGAAACAGCCCCAAGTGTCCATCAACCGATGAATGGATAAGGAAGATGTGGTATATTCATATGCAATGGACTACTACTCAGCCTTGAAAAAGAATGAAATCTTACTATTTGCAAGGAATATAAAGAGAGCTAGAGAGTATTATGCTAAGTGAAATAAGTCAGTCAGAAAAAGACAAATACCATATGATTTCGCTCACATGAGGAATTTAAGAAACAAAACAGATGAACATGGAGGAGGAAAAAGAGAGGCAAATCAGAAAACAGACTCATATTTATAGAAAACAAACTGATGGTTACCAGTGGGGAGTTGAGTGGGGTAATGGGTTAGGTAGGTAATGAGTATTAAGAAGGGCACCTGTCCTGATGAGCAGGTGTTATATGGAAGTGTTGAATCACTATATTGTAAACCTGAAACTAATATTATACTGTATGTTAACTAGCTGGAATTTAAATAAAAACTAAAAAACAATATTAAAGAGACATGAACTCAAAAAATAACTAAAATAAAATGCCAAAAATATTTTCTATATTTAACTACTAACTAAAGAGTTATTTGACTTTTCCATTTTAGGCATGCTGCTTGCTGGGTTTCTTATCAGAAATATCCCTATCATCAGTGATAATGTACAGATCAAGTACAAGTGGTCTTCCGCTTTGAGAAGCATAGCCCTGTCTGTCATATTGGTCCGCGCTGGCCTAGGGCTTGATTCAAAGGTATGCACTGTAAATTTCTAATTATTGACTAGGAATTGTAGTGGTAGTCTGCAACTAGTGGTAGTCACTAGTGGTAGTCACTGAGCTTTAAACACTTTGCATGACATCTCAAGAAGAGATTGGAGTTTATTTCATGCAGGACTGACTATTCCCAGAAGATGTTGCTATATTCTTTCTTGGAGTAATGTGGAATTCCTGTTTGGGGACAGCACTAAGAATAAAGGCTCCCCTTTTCTCTGACAGAGATGTAGATCATTCTTAAAACTAATGGTCAAGAGAGAAGATATCTCATTTTTGATGTGCAAAGCCTTATGCAAGTGTTTAGAGCTAACTATACCAGCTCAAGAAACTGCTTGGTACATAGGGTGAGTCTCAAGTATACTTATTTTATGCTATTACTATTATTATTCATGATAACCCAGGCATGGTCTGCATACTGAAGAAAAGTTTGTTTGTTTGTTTTTGAAGAAAAAGTATTTAATGTCATAATCTCTTTCTGTCTTTATAGGATTATTTTAGTATCTCTATTTGTATATTTCAGGCCCTGAAGAAGTTGAAGGGTGTTTGTATAAGATTATCCATGTGTCCTTGTCTTGTGGAGGCCTGCACATCTGCTCTCCTTGCCCACTTCCTAATGGGTTTACCGTGGCAATGGGGATTTATACTGGGGTAATGATTTTTCTTTGTCATATGAAAATAGTGCAGGGATGTTAGGGCTTTCTCTGATTCCATACAAGAGAATGCATAACAGCATTTCTTAGGACATCGGAAAATACAACATCGATATTTCAGCATAATCTAAATATTGTAACTTCAAAATATAGTATATGTCTAACTTTTACAGTGATTGTGATTTAAAGTATTGAAGAAGTAATGGTCTTTTACCTACACCTGATTCCATGCCAGTGAGAGAAATGTCATATCTCACCTCAAAGTCTGTAGAAAGGATGATAAATACATCAACAGTAGTCCACATCTAATACTGTTTTTCTCCTTTTTCTGTCACCAGTTATAATTAAGTGCTTCCACTGTCTCTTCCTTCCACTGCCAGTTCTTCTAATGGGTTAATAGCCATGAGAAGTAAATAAATATAAAAGTAGTTAGTAAGAATTTAGTATTAATATTTAGGGAAGAAAAAAGAAATTCTTACTCCTCATGGTTGAGACTGTGGATCTGGACTGCCTGGATTCAAATCCCAACCCTGTGACTTTCCAGTATGTGACCTTTGGCAAGTTAATGAATCTCTCTTCATCCCAATCTCCTGATTTACAGAATGAAGATAGCAATTATAGCTACTTTCTAGGATTATTGTGAGGATTAAATTAGCTAATATATGTAAATCGTTTAAAATAGACTTTGGCACACAGTAAGCACCATATAACATTTTCTGCTGTTACTGCTCCTACTGGAGTTCTATCACCATCATTGCTACTATGGCCTTCTCCTAGTCTGTTGTCTATTTTATATACCAAGTCCCAAAAGAATGTCTAACATCAGTCGGTTCCTATTTATTTATTTAAAATTTTATTTATTTATTCATGAGAGACATAGAGAGAGAGAGAGAGAGAGAAGGCTGAGGGAGAAGCAGGCTCCCTGCAAGGAGCCCAATGTGGGACTCAATCTCGGAGCCCAGGATCACGCCCTGGGCCAAAGGCAGACGTTAAACCACTGAGCCACCCAGGTGTCCTAGGTCGGTTCCAATTTAAAAAGCATGTGGCTGTGTTTTTCAACCCTCATACCATGAATGCTTTAGTTTTGTTTGTTTTTTTTAAAGGCAGATTCCTGGAACTGAACCCCATTAGGTCTTCTGTACCACCCATAATTAGATATTTTTGGGCAACCCAAGTAACTGCAGTATAGGTTGTCTGGCCACATTTTGACATCATTGTAGAACTTGTGTGTGTGTGTGTGTGTGTGTGTGTGTATTTCTGATTTAGTGCTTTACTGCCATTTGAAAGATGGCAGTTAAAAAAAAAGAAAGATGGCAGTTATCTAAAATATAACCTCTAAAACAATAGCTTTATCTATAATTTCAACAACAATAATCTAAAGTATAATCTCTAAAACAATAGCTTTACTATAATTTCAAACAATAGCTTTTACTATAATCTAAAGTATAACCTCTAAAACAATGGCTTTACTATAATTTCAACAACAATAATAATGAGTAAGCTGCTATCACATTTTAAAGTGCTGCCTACTTAGTTTTGTTTTAGGTGCTGTATCTCCAGCTGTCGTGGTACCTTCCATGCTCCTTTTGCAGGAAGGAGGCTATGGGGTTGAAAAAGGCATCCCGACCTTGCTCATGGCTGCTGGCAGTTTCGATGATATTCTGGCTATCACTGGCTTCAACACATGTTTGGGCATGGCCTTTTCCACAGGTAAACAAGGAGCTGTTTTCTTGTGATCTAAAGACATTAATCATGATGTTACAAGCTAGGGATATTTGCTTGATAATTGAATAAGGCAGACTGAAATAGGGAAAGCAACTCTAAGAGCTAGTTCTATACCTAAGGAGGGACCTGTAGCTTCCCATTTTATTCCCTTCATCCTCTGGACATGGGCTGTTCCAGTGTTCTGGTCATTGCATTAGTTAGGGATTCAGAGTAGCAAAGTTTAAGGAAGGATTCGAATAGTTTTTGCGTGGAGCCTTCTGGGAAAGTTAAATTTTGCAGACTTCACATTTAGTAGGTTTTTCAAAAAGCACAAATGACTAGAGAGCCATCCAAGTGGAAGGAATAGCATTCTTCCAAAACAGAAGAGTTTCTGCTCTCTTCTCTTTAACATGTTACAGGCGATACAGCAATGATGGTTATCTTATTAATACTTACTAAGTGATATGGATGTCTTTTATGCTAAGTAGTAGTAAAAGAAAGGTGTAAAGCATTTTTTGTCCCACACTATTATCAATACTTTTAGTCTCCTTTGGAACAGGAGTTTATTTTTAATCCATGTCCAAGATTGGGAGATAAGATTTGCAATTCCATATTACTGACAAAATGTAATTGTAGCCTACCTTTAGCTTCCAATTATTGTGGGAACACACTTTCTTGGAAAGTTATGTGTTCTTAGTCTCTCTACCCCCACAGTTATCTTACCATTTTACATTTATGCTGATTACTTAGAACCTCACCCCTTTCATTGCCCTAAATTTGCCTTACATCCAGTAATTAAATTAATCTTAGCAAAACATTGTTTTCATAGTGTTACCTTTTGGTACAAGAACCAATGAGATTTCCTTATTATCTATTAGGTCAAATCTACACTCTCATCTTTCTTTTAATTCTACTGTACCTATCCAAACTTGTGTTCTCACTGCCTTCCTGGTATACATCTTTGTTTACCTTTTTTGTCTTCTCCTCCCCAGCTTTATTGAGGTATAACTGACAAATAAAATTGTAAGACATTTAAAGCATATGGCATGGTGATTTGTTATACATACATTGTGAAAGGATCCTCTGTCGAATAAATTAGCACTTCCATCACCTCACATATTTACCTATTGTTGTTGAGAACATTTAAGTTCTGCTTTCTTAGCAAATTTCAGATATCCAATATAGTGTTGTTACAGTTACCATGTTAAACATTAGATCCTCAGACCTCCTTCATTTTATACCTGAAAGTTTGTACCCTTTACCAGCCTCTCCCTGTTTCCCCTACCCCCGCCCTCCCAGCAACCACTTTTCTACTGGCAGGTCTGAGTTCAACTTTCTGTTTCTTTGCATCTTTAAAACAATGGTTCTCAGCCTCAGCTGCATACTAGAATTACTTGGGGAGCTTTTAAAAATACTCATCTGTGGGCACTACCTTAAACCAATTAAATCAGAACCTTGGGAATGGAAACTAGGCATTAGAGCAAGAGCTTGCATTAGAATCACAGGGGAGGGGGAGAGGAGGGGGAGAGGCGGGGTGGGGCGGATTTACAGGGGTTTTCATAATCTGGGGAGAGTATGGGTTATAGATAAAGAACTTTCCAAGTCAACAATGCTATGTTCCCTCTGTGCTGCTCCACTAAATGTGGTCCTTAGACATTATGGATGAGAACTACCCGGAGCCTCTTTATACTGTGGATCCCAAGCCCTGCCAGGCTTACTGAATCAGAATTTTAGAGGTGGGTCCAAGAAGTCTTTTTTTCTTTCTTAAGCAACCTTACATACCAGAGACTGAAACTAATTAACTACTTTCTACACATTTATAGTAAATTATTTACTGTAATAGCTTGAGACATATGCTATTATCACAGCTAGGTGATTCTGACAGTCACACCATTACCTAACATAGAGCTGCCCAGCTAAATAAAATGACTACAGAGGTAATTATTTTTTTAAATAAGAGAAATGAGTGACAAACTCTCAGGAAGGAATAACTGTTGCCCCCCTACCCATCTTAAGTCCATTAGCTGGGGCCCTGTAAATCAGACTGACAAAAAACAAATTAAGAGAAAAGCAGTTTGTCAGCCTGTGCACCCTACTTACAGAGGGGCATACTCAGTGATGACTAACTCAAAGGGGTGGTTAGACTTTGGGTGTGTGCATGTGTGCATGCCTGCGTTCATGTAGCATCTTAGCAAAGAACAATAATTTTGTAGAGAAGACCAAGACAAAGGAAAAGAACTTTGAGCTTTCGAAGGCAGCAAATTGTGGAAAGGCAAATTGGGAAACTAATGGTAGCTAGGGCTGCTTTTAACAAAATTTGTTATGCACATTACTCTGGTCCTGTCTCTGGGCTGGTAAGGATCCGAAATTGTCTCAGTGGTTAACTTCTGTCCTTCCTGGTGGAGGGGAGAAAAACACTTTAAATATTTATGTCCTTTTAGGCAAATATAGTGAGATAGATGCCTTTTCTTGATTCTGCTGCTTCTCCGTTGTCTTCTGCTCGAAATAATCCTTATGCCAAAGTGACATATCTTGGATGGTATGTTCTGCTACCCTACACTACAATAACAAGAAACCACATAACTAGTTAGTACATTTTTTCTTACAACAGTGGGAGAAAGGACTTTATGTGTTGAGCAATTTATTTTCAATATAATATACTAACAGGTTTTTTGAAATTAAAGTATTCTAAATTCTGTTGGCTATGGACGAAAACTAAGATTCTACTTACCTATATATTATATTTCTTTCTTGTTGATTTTGGGGTTTTTTTGTTTTTTGGATTGATTTTTTATGTCAAGTTTTTATGTAAATGCCAGTTAACATACAGTGTAATATTAGTTTCAGGAGTAGAATTTAGTGATTCCTCACTTACCTATAAGTACCCAGTACTCAGGACTCAGTGGTTGAGCATCTGTCTTTGGCTCAGGTCCTGATGCCGGGGTACTGGAATCAAGTACTGCATCAGGCTTCCCACAGGGAGCCTGCCTCTCCCTCTGCCTATGTCTCTGCCTCTCATGAATAAATAAATAAAATCTTAAAAAAATACCCAGTACTCATGACAAGTGCCCTCCTTAATACCTATCACCCATTAGCCTACCTCTCTTGCAGCAACCCTCAATTTTTTTCTATAATTAAGAGTCTGTATTATGATTTGCCTTTCTCTTTTTTTTTTTTTTTTTTAATTTTTATTTATTTATGATAGTCACAGAGAGAGAGAGAGAGAGAGAGAGGCAGAGACACAGGCAGAGGGAGAAGCAGGCTCCATGTACCGGGAGCCCGACGTGGGATTCGGTCCTGGGTCTCCAGGATTGCGCCCTGGGCCAAAGGCAGGCGCTAAACCGCTGCGCCACCCAGGGATCCCCTTTTCTCTTTTTTTTAACGCATGCTCATCTGTTTCATTTCTTAAATTCCACATGTGAGTGAAATCATATGGTATTTGTCTTTCTTTTGCTGACTTAATTCTTTTAGCATTATAGTCTCTAGCTCCATCCATGTCATTGCAGATGGCAAAATTTCATTCTTTTTTTCATGCTGAGTGATATTACATCTTCCTTATCCCTCAATCAGTTGATAGATATTTGGGCTATGTCCATAATTTGGCTATTGTTGATAATGTTGCTATAAACATTGCAGTGCATTTATCCCTTAAAATCAGTATTTTTATATCCTTTGGGTAAATACATAGTAGTGCAATTGTTGGATCCTAGGTTAGCTCTATTTTTAACTTACTGAAGAACATCCATACTGTTTTTCAGAGTGGCTGCACCAGTTTACATTCCCACCAACAGCACAAGAGAGTTCTTTTTTCTCTGCATCCTTGCCAACATCTGCTGTTTCATGTATTGCTAATTTTAGCCATTCTGACAGGTGTGAAATGCTATCTCATTGTAGTTTTGAGTTTTATTTCCCCAATGATGAGTGATTTTGAGCATCTCTTCATGTGTCCATTAGATATCTGTATGTCTTCTTTAAAAAAGTGTCTATTCATGTCTTTTGCCCATTTCTTAACTGGATTATTTGGTTTTTGGGTGTTGAGTTTTATAAGTTCCTTATAAATTTTGGACACTAACTCTTTATCAGATATGTCATTTACTAATATTGTCTCCCATTCCAAAGGTTGCCTTTTAGTTTTGTTGATTATTTCCTTCACTGTGCAGAAGTTTTTTATTTTGATGAACTCCTAATAGTTTATTTTTGCTTTTGTTTCCCTTGCCTCAGGAGACATATCTAGTAAAATGTCGCCATGGCCAGTGCCAAGGTGGTTATTGCCTATGTCCCTCTCTATGATTTTGATGGTTTCCTGTCTCACATTTAGGTCTTTCATCCATTTTGAATTTATTCTTGTGTATGGTGTAAGAAAGTGGTCCAGTTTCCCCAACACCATGTGTTGAAGAGACTGTCTTTTTTCCAATGGATATTCTTTACTACTTTGTCAAAGATTAGTTGATCATAGAGTTTGAGGGTTCATTTCTGGGTTCTCTATTCTGCTCCATTGATCTATGTGTCTGTTTTTATGCCAGTATAGTACTGTCTTGATGATTACAGCTTTGTATATAACTTGAAGTCCAGAATTTCGATGCCTCCAGCTTTGCTTTCCTTTTTCAAAATTGTTTGGCTATTCAGGGACTTTTGTGGTTCCATACAAATTGTAGTATTTTTTGTTCTAGCTCTGTGAGAAATGCTCATGGTAATTTTCATAAGGATTGCATTAAATGTGTAGATTGCTTTGGGTTGCATATACATTTTATAATATTTGTTCTTCTAATCCAAGAGCTTGGAATGTTTTTCCAAGAAATCTTCAATTTTTTCATTAGTGTTCTATAATTTTCAGAGTACAGATCTTTTGCCTCCTTGGTTAGGCTTATTCCTAAGTATCTTATGGTTTTTGGTGCAATTATAAATGAGATTGATTACTTGATTTCTCTTTCTGCTGCTTCATTATTGGTGTATAGAAATGCAACAGATTTCTGTACTTTGATTTTGTATCCTGCAACTTTGCTGAATTTGTGTATCAGTCCCTAACAATTTCTTGATGGTCTTTCAGGTTTTCTACATAGAGTATCACATCATCTGCAAATAGTGAAAGCTTGACTTCTTGCTGATTTGATGCCTTTTACTTCTTTTTGTTGTCTGATTGCTGAGGCTAGGACTATGTTAAATAAGAATGGTGAGAGTGGACGTCCTTGTCTTATTCCTGACTGCAGATGAAAAGCTCTCAGTTTTTCCCCATTGAGGATAAATTAGTTGTGGGTCTTTCATATATGACCTTTATGATGTTGAGTTATGTTCTCTCTATCCCTACTTTGTTGAGTGTTTTTGTCAAGAATAGATACTATACTTTGTCAAACGCTTTTTCTGCATCTATAGAGAGGAACATATGGCTCTTACCCTTTCTTATCATGTTGATTGATTTGCAAATATTAAACCATTCTTACAACCTTAGAATAAATCCCACTTGATTATAGTGAATGATTCTTTAACTATTGGATTCGATTTGCTAGTCTCTTGAGAATTTTTACATCCATGTTCATTAGGAATATTGACCTGTAATTCTCTTTTGTTGTGCAATCTTTGTCTGGTTTTGGAATCAAGGTAATACTGGCCTCATAATATGAGTTTGGAAGTTTTTCTTCCATTTCTATGTTTTGGAACAGTTGAAAAGAATAGATATTAAGTCTTCTTTAAATGTCTGATAGAATTCCCTTCGGAAGCCATCTGACCCTGGACTTTTGTTTATTGGGAGATTTTTGATTCTTGATTCATTTTTTTTTTTTTTTTTGCTGGTTATCAATCTGTTCAAGTTTTCTATTTCTTCCTGTTTCAGTTTTAGTAGTTTATGTCTCTAGAAATTTACCGGTTTCTTCCAGATTGCCGAATTTGTTGGCATGTAGTCTTTCATAATATTCTCTTATAATTACTGTATTGCTGTGTTGTTTGTTGTGATCTCCCCTCTCTCATTTGTGATTTTATTTATTTGGATTTTCTCTTTTTGAAAAGTCTGGCTAGGAGTTTATGAGTTTTATTAATTTTTTGAAAGAACAGCTCCTGCTTTCATTGAGCCTTCTACTGGTTTTTTGTTTGTTTCTGTATTATTTATTTCTGCTCTAATCTTTATCACTTCCCTTATTCTGGCTTTAGGCTTCATTTGTTCTTCTTTTATTAGCTCCTTTAGGTGTAAGGCTAGGTTATATATTTGAGATTTTTCTTGCTTCTTTATATAGGCCTGTATTGCTATATAATTCTCTCTTATGACTGCTTTTGCTGCATCCTAAAAGTTTTGGAATGTTATGTTTTCGTTATCATTTGTTTCCATGTATTTTTTTTTCTTTAATTTCCTGGTTGATCCATTCATTCTTTAGTAGAATATTCTCTCTTTTTAAAGATATTTATTTATTTATTTATCTAATTTATTTATTTAGAGAGCATGAGGAAGGGGAGGGGCAGAGGGAGAGGGAAAGAGAGAATCTCAAGCAGACGACACACTGAGCATGGAGCCCAATGCAGGGCTCAATTTCACAACCCTAGGATCATGACCTGAGCCAAAATCAACAGTCAGATGCTTAACCAACTGAGCCACCCACATGCCCTTACTGTAGGATGTTCTTTATCCTCCATGAACTGGTGGTCTTTCCAAATTTTTTCTTGTGGTTGACTTCAAGTTTCATAGCATTGTGATTGGAAAATATGCATGGTATGATCTGTCTTTTTGTATTTGTTGAGGCCTGATTTGTTACCCAATATGTGATCTGTTGTGGAGAATGTTCCATGTGCACTTGAATATGGACTTTGCTGCTTTAGGATGAAATGTTCTGAATATATCTGCTAAGTCCATCTAATCCAGTGTGTGATTAAAAGCCATTGTTTCTTTGTTGATTTTCTGCTTAGATAATCTGTCCATTGATGTAAGTGGGGTGCTAAAAGCCCTTACTATTATTGTATTATTATCGATGAGTTATATGATGATATTTCAGAGAAGCTATACAACTAATAAAGGCTCATCTGGGAACAATTTAAAAAATAATTTGTTTTCAGATTTACTTTTAGAAATAACTTTTAGAAACAGTAAGTCCCCTACATTCATTGTAGTAAGAAAAGATTCTTAGGGCTCCTAGCTAGCTCAGTTGGAAAGAGCATGTGACTTCTGATCTTGGAGTTGTGAGTTTGAGCCCCATGTTGGGTGTAAAGAGTATAAATAAATAAATAAATAAATATTTTTTAAAAAGAGAGATTCTCGATTTTAAGTTACTATATTCTACACATCAGAGCTACTAAAATCAAAATACATTATGATTTTAAAAAATTAGGCTCTTAAATGGCAATTTGAAAACTAGATCTGTCTTTTCACTCAACCTTTACCTATTGTATAGTAGAACAAATTAGCTCTGATTCATAAATTTTATTTTATTCATATTTTCCTAGGCCCTTTAGTAATTTTTATTGAAATAAATGAACAAAAAGGCATACAAATCATTGTGTGTGCCTGTTTTGAAATTTATCTGCAATAATATACATAGCTTTCTTATAATACAGGCCCATTTTATTAGACATTTTAAGTCACATGTATTTAAGAATGTGGAGATCAGGAATTATCTATATACTTTTCCTTCTATGTAATTATATGCTTTATGTTGATGATTAAAGTAAAGTCTAAGTATTTATGGACTTAGAATTCTGTCTGAAGTTTATCTTTTAATATGTTTTTAAGGCTCCACAGTTTTTAATGTTTTCAGAGGAATCTTAGAAGTGGTCATTGGTGTGGCAGCTGGATCTCTTCTTGGATTTTTTATTCAGTACTTTCCAAGCAGTGACCAGGTAAAAGAAATAATTTATAGGAAAGTCATGCTTTAAAATGTCATTGGAAAAACATTCTGGAAGAGTCCTCTGAAAGCCAATGTGAAGAACATAATCTAGAAAATAGCTCCGCATTCTAAAACTGTTTATTGCTGAATCAGTGCTATCCATGAGATTTATGAAGACGGCTAGAGATAAAGTTGACCCTTGAACAACATAGGGATTATGGGTGCCAACCCCCTAAACAATCAAAAATTCATGTATAATTTTGACTCCCCAAAAACTTAACTACTAATAGCCCACTGTTGACTGGAAGCATTTCTGATAACATAAACAGTTGATTAACATGTTTTGTATGTTGTAGGTATTATACACTTTTTCTTACAATATAGTAAGCTAGAGAAGAGAAATTATTAAGAAAATCATAAAGAAGAGAAAATATATTTATAGTAGTGCACTGTATTTATCAAAAAAAAATTGGCATATAAGTAGACCTGTGCAGCTCAAAACTATGTTGTTAAGGGTCAACTGTGTAAGATTTTAATACAACCCTAGAATTCTTTTGAAAGATTTTACTTATTTATTCATGAGAGACACAGAGAGAGAGACAGAGACATAGAGGGAGAAGCTGGCTCCTTGCAGGAAGCCCGATGTGGGACTGGATCCCCAGACCCGGGATCATACCCTGAGGCAAAGGCAGACGCTCAACCACTGAGCCACCCAGGCATCCCTAATCCTAGAATTTTTTCTCTAATTTATAGTATGTAAACTTCAAATTTTACCAAAAAATAAATAACATCAATTCCAAATACATAAGCCTTTTTTATTATTTTTATTTTTTATTTTACTATTATTCATAATGTTCAGCTAAATCAAGATATAAAATAGCTTTTGGACTTCTTTTTTTAGTACCAGCATATCTTAGATTCTAATTTTATCAAATACCTAAACTTTAATATCTTATTATAATATCATCTAATATTTCTTACCAAGGAGATCAAAGTTCTTTATTTTTTTCAAAGTTCTTTATTATGCACAATGATTTTTTAATATTCACAGAGTTTGTTTTGTTTTGTTTTACCCTCCTAAGTTCCTTGGGATAGATAAACATATAAAAGTCTTTCTTTTCTCTAAGAACTGGTATTATTTTGAGATTTCAGGGCATTTTGAATGGAATTAGAAACTCAACTAAAGTAGAATTTTAAGAAAATTAATATTTCCATTGTCAGAAGGTATATTCATTTGAATTTTTACTATGCTTTTAAAAACTCCAACAAAAATTATAAAAGATTTTATGAATCATAAAATTGTGAGATTTTCTAATTACAACAAAATAAAGAGAAAAATTATGGCTTACATTTTGTTGCTTACTATACATAAAAATGATGTGGTAAGTACAGTAAAGTGCCACTCCATTTAATATGGAAGCCACTAGCTAGCTACATATGGCTATAGCAGATAGAGAACATTTTAATGGCAAGATACAGAAATTTCCATCATCCCTGAATGTTCTTTTGGAAAGCACTGATCTAAAGCAATCATATAAATCTATGTAGTCTAGTGTAAACCATGAAAAAGACCCATGAAGAGAGTACTATTAATATAATCTTTTTTATTGATGAGGAAATTGAAATTTATGGAGAAGTGACTTGAACAAGTTCACATAGCTGGAAAGCAGCAGAGCTGGGAATGAACTCTGGTAATCTACCACTAGAGCCTGCATGCCTCCAAATCAAGAACTTCTAAAGAAGTACTTGCTTGCCTTCTAAACTGATCATAAAGTTTGGGCCATGACAACATTTTTCTAAATATGTCTCCTAAGACGAGGGAAACAAAAGCAAAAATAAGCTATTGGGACTACATCAAAATAAAAAGCTTTTGCACAATGAAGGAAACCATCAACAAAACTGTAAGACAGCCTACTAAATGGGAGAAGATATTTATAAATGATATATCCAATAGGACTTAATATCCAAAATATATAAAGAACTTCTACAACTCAACATCAAAAAAAAAACAAACAATTCAATTAAAAATGGACAGTACCTGAATAGTTTTTCAAAGAAGGTATACAAATGGACAACAGACACATGAAAAGATTCTTGTCATAACTCACCATTAGAGAAATGCAAACCACAATGAGACATTACCTTACACCTGTCAAAATGGCTAAAATAAAAACGACAAGAAATAATGAGTGTTGACGAGGATGTAGAGAAAAAGGAATACTTGTGAACTCTTGGTGGGAATGTAAATTGGTGCAACTGTGGAAAATTGTATGGAGGTTCCTCAAAAAATTAAAAATAGAAATACCATATGACCCAGTAATTCCAGTACGGGGTATTTACTCAAAGAAAATACTAATTTGAAATGATTATGCACCCCTGTGTTTATTGCAGCATTATTTACAATAGCCAGGATATGAAAGCAACATTAGTGTCCATTAATAGATGAATGGCTAAAAAAGGTACGGTATATATATGGAATATTGAGCAGCCATAAAAAAGGATGAGATCTTGCCACTTGCAACAACATGGATAGATCTAGAGGGTATTATGCCAAGTGAAATAAGTCAGACTGAAAAAGACAAACAGCATATGATTTCACTCACATGTGGAATCTAAAACCAAAATGAATAAACAAACAAAAAGCAGAATAAAGCCTATAACAAACTGATGATTGCTGGAGGAGAGAGAGGAGGGGGATGGACAAAATGGATGAAGGGGAGTGGGAAGTATAGGCCTTCAGTTATGGAGTAAGTCATGGGAATAAAAGACACAACACAGAATATAGTCAGTGTTATTATAATAGTGTTGTATGGTGACAGATGATAGAGCTACACTTGTGGTGATCATGGCATAACATAGAGAAGTGAATCACTGTGTTGTACAAATGAAACTAATACAACATTGTGTGTCAAATATGCACAAAAAAATTAGAAATAAAAATTTTAAAAAGTGATCAAGAAGTTTAAAAAGTTGAAGAAGAAAAAGTAAAGGGAGAAAGGTGCACATTTCCTAGACTTTAAAAACCAGCAGCAACAGAAAACTACTCTCAGTCTATAGGCTCTTAAAGCTTCTCAGTTATCAAGGTTTTTTTGTTTAGAGTTTATGTATTTATTCATGAGAGACACAGAGAGAGAGACAGAGACATAGGCAGAGGGAGAAGCAGACTCCCCACAGGGAGCTCGAAGCGGGACTCGATCCCAGGACCCCGGCATCACGACCTGAGCCAACAGTAGATGCTCAACTGCTGAGCCACGCACGTGTCCCAATCTTCAAGGGTTTAGAAAGAAAAACCAAGGGAGTGTTACATTAAAGAGAAAATAGCCTAAAAATTATAGAGCTATCACATCTTTAACCTTCACAGAAACCCTATAACATAACTGCTTTCAGGGAGGAGAAAACAAAGCCTGAAGAAGCTAAATAATGTGACCACTACATATGCCAGAGGTAAATAAGAGTTAGAGTTTTAACTCTGGTCTGTTGGCTCAAAGCCCATGCACTTTTTTTTACTGTTGCATTCATCCCTGTGAAATTCCACTTTGATAACTACAGAGGAAGGTAACTAGAGTTCCTGAAAGAGGAGCTGGCATCTGTACATGTGCTGACTCTATCTACTCTTATTAAGGAAAAGAAAGTATTATGGTGTGCATTTATGGGCACAGACAGACATTTTTATTTTCCACTAAAGTCCTGAATATAGAAAAACCAATCTTTAAAAATCAGCTATATATTGGGACACCTGGGTGGCTACGTGGTTAAGCGTCTGCCTTTAGCTCAGGGCGAGATCCTGGAGCCCCGGGATCGAGTCCCACATCAAGCTTCCTGCGGGGACCCTGCTTCTCTCTCTGCCTCTCTCTCTCTCTCTCTCTTTCTCTCATGAATAAATTAAAATCTTTAAAAATAAATAAAATATAAAAAATATAAAAGTCAGCTATATGAAATAATTGACCTAATCAACTTTTTTTCTCTCCTCAAGGACAAACTTGTGTGGAAGAGAGCATTTCTTGTTTTGGGGCTGTCTGTGCTAGCTGTGTTCAGTAGTGTGTATTTTGGTTTCCCTGGGTCAGGAGGACTATGCACATTGGTCATGTCCTTCCTTGCAAGCTTGAAATGGGCCGGCGAAAAGGTAAATTTCATTTGAAGTTCTACTCATTTACTTTCTTTCTGATCAGATAATTTTTTTCTTTCCAGATACTTTCTTAATATCAAATTACTAAAATTATTTAAAATGAAAGCTATTTTCTATGCATATATAAACGTATGCCAAACTGTATACACATGCGCCCTCTTCCCCTTTATATAACAATATAATTTGATGTCTTTACTTAAAATACATCATAGTTATATTTCCATGCTGCCTTCCTTATTCTTTGTAAGGGCTACAGAGTATTGCATTGTATGTGGTACTATATTTAACCACTCTCCTACTAACAGACATTTAGATTGTTTCTGGTTTTCTACTAGGACAAAAACTTTCAGTAAAATATCCTACAAATGCCATATTTCATAAACTCTAAGATATTATTGAGTCTAAGATCACTATTATTTTACATGCCACCAAGAAAGAAAATCCATGCTGCCAATTAAACTATGATATGACATCCTAATTTCAGAAATGAGAAAATGTGAAAAAGAGTCAACAAAATATAGTATACTTTGAGTTTACCTGTAGGATAAATTTCTAGAAGTACAGTTCCTCTATGAAAGAATATGTACACCGATAGTTTTGATAATATCAGCTTACCCCTTTAAAAGACTGCACCGGTTTGTATTCTCACTAACAGTATGAGAAGGTAATCTGTTTTTCTTTTTCTTTAATTTTTAAAATTTAAATTCAATTAATTAACATATAATAAACTATTGGTTTCAGAGGTAGAGGTCAGTGATTCATCTGTTTTATATAATACCCGGTGCTTACTACATCATATACTCTCCTTAATGTCCATCACCCAGTTATTCCATCCTCCCAGGCCCCTCTCCTTCAGCAGCCCTCAGTCTGATTCCTATACTTAAGGAATCAAATGGTTTGTCTCAATCTCTGATTTCATTGTGTTTTATTTTTTTTCCTCCCTTACCTATGATTCTGTTTTGTTTCTTAAATTCCACATATGAGTGAGATCATATGATAATTGTCTTTCTCTGATTGACTTTTTTGGCTTAGCGTAATACCCTCCAGTTTCATCCATGTCATTGCAAACGGTAAGATTTCATTTTTTTGATGGTTGAGTGGTAGTCCATTATTTATATATATATACCACCTCTTTATCCATTCATCTGTTTATGGACATCTGGGCTTTTTACATAGTTTGCCTATAGTGGACCTCACTGCTATAAACATTGGGGTGCACATGCCCCTTTGGATCACTACATTTGTATCGTTGGGGTAAATACCCAGTTGTGCAATTGCTGAGTAATAGGGTAGCTCTATTTTCAACTTTTTGAGTAATCTCCATACTGTCTTCCACAGTGGCCTCACCAGCTTGTGTTCCCACCAAACAGTGTAAGAAGGTTCCCCTTTCTCTGCATCCTTGCCAACATCTGTTATTTTCTGACTTGTTCATTTTAGCTGTTCTGACTGACTGGTGTGAGGTGGTATCTCATTGTGGTTTTGATTTGTATTTTCCTGATGCTGAATGATGTGGAGAATATTTTCATGTGTCTGATGACCATTCGTATATCTTCTTTGGAGAAATATCTGTTCATGTCTTCTGCCCATTTCTTGATTGCATTATTTGTTCTTTGGGTGTTGAGGTTAAGTTCTTTATAGATTATGGGTACTAGCCCCTTACAATTGCAAATATCTTCTCCCATTTTGTCAGTTGTGTTTTGGTCTTGTCAACTGTTTCCTTTGTTGTGCAAAAGCTTTTGATCTTGATGAAGTCCCAATAGTTCATTTTTGCCTTTGTTTCGTCTTTGGATACGTGTCCAGCCAGAATTTGCTGTGGCCAAAGTCAAAGAGGTTGCTGCTTGTGTTCCCCTCTAGGATTTTGATGGATTACTGTCTCACATTTAGGGCTTTCATCCATTTTGAGTCTATTTTTGTGTGTGGTGTAAGAAAATGGTCCAGTTTCATTCCTTTGCATTTGGCTATCCAGTTTTCCCATCATCAATTCTTGAAGAGACTTTTTTCCATTGGGTATTCTTTTCTGTTTTGTTGAAGATTAGTTGACCATAGAGTTGAGGGTCTATTTCTAGGTTCTCTATTCTGTTCCATTCATCTGTGTGTCTGTTTTTGTGCCAGTATCATACCATCTTGATGATTACAGCTTTGTAATATAGCTTGAATTCCAGAATTGTGATGCCACCAGTTTTGGTTTTCTTTTTCAACATTCCTTTGGCTATTTGGGGTCTTTTCTTGTCTCATACAAATTTTAGGATTATTTGTTCCAACTCTGTGAAATAAGTTGATGGTATATTGATAGGGATTGCATTGAATGTATAGATTGCTCTAGGTAGCATACATATTTTAACAACATGTGTTCTTCTAATCCATGAGCATGGAACATTTTTCCATTTCTTTGTGTCTTCCTCAGTTTCTTCTCTTAGTGTTCTTAGTTTTCTGAGTACAGATCCTTTGCCTCTTTGGTTAGGTTTATTTCCAGGTATCTTTGGGTTTGGGTGCAATTGTAAATGGGATCAACTCCTTAATTTCTATTTCTTCTGTATCATTGTTAGTGTATAGAAATGCAACAGATTTCTGTGTGTTGATTTTCTATCCTGCCATTTTGCTGAATTCCTGTATGAGTTCTAGCAATTTTGGGGTAGAGTCTTTTGGGTTTTCCACATAGAGTATCATGTCATCTGTGCAGAGTGAGAGTATGACTTCTTCTTTGCCAATTTGAATGCCATTTAATTCGTTAGGTTCTCTGATTGCTGAGGCTTGGACTTCTAGTACTATGTTGAACAGGAGTGGTGACAGTGGACATCCCTGTCATGTTCCTGACTTTAGGGGGAAAGCTCTCAGTTTTTCTCCATGGAGAGTGTTATTTGCTATAGGCTTTTCATATATGGCTTTTATGATATTGAGTTATGTTCCCTTTATCCTTACACCGTGAAGATTTTTAATCAAGAAAGAATGCTGTACTTTGTTAAATGCTTTTTTTACATCTATTGATTGTATCATATGGTTCTTGTCCTTTCTTTTATTAATGTAGTACAGCACATTGATTGATTTGTGGATGTTGAACCACTGTGGCAGTCCAGGAATAAACCCCACTTGGTCGTGGTTAATAATCCTTTTAATGTACTGTTGGTTCCTATTGGCTAGTATCTTGCTGAGAATTTTGGCATCCATGTTCATCAGGGATATTGGTCTGTAATTCTTTCTGACAAGTCTTTCTTGATTTTGGGATCAAGGTAGTGCTGCCCTCATAGAAAGAGTTTGAAGTTTTCCTTCCATTTCTACTTTTTGAAACAGCTTCAGAAGAATAGATATAATTCTTCTTTAAATATTTGGTAGGGTCCAAGTCCCTGCTCTGCTGTGTCAGGTATACTTGGACCCAAGCTCGAGCTTGTAAATAAACCCTCGTGTGTTTGCAAAACAATAAAAATAAAAATAAATAAATAAATAAATAAATAAATAAATAATTGGTAGAATTCCCCTGGGAAGCCATCTGGCCCTGAACTCTTTTTTTTTTAAGATTTTATTTATTTATTCATGAGAGACACAGAGAGAGGCAGAGATATAGGCAGAGGGAGAAGCAGGCTCCCTACCGGGAGCCCAACACGGGACTTTAATCCCAGGACCCTGGAATCACGCCCTGAGTTGAAGTCCAACACTCAACCACTGAGCCACCCATGTGTCCCTTGTTGGGAGATCCTTGATTACTCCTTCAATTTCCTTGCTGGTTATCAGTTTGTTCAGGTCTTCTATTTTTTCCTGTTTCAGTTTTGGTATTTTATACGTCTCTAGGAATGCATCCATTTCTTGTGAATTGCTTAATTTGTTAGCATATAATTGCTCATAATATGTCCTTATAATTATATTTCTTCAGTGTTGGTTGTGATCTCTCCTCTTTCACTCATGATTTTGTTTATTTAGTCCTTTCTCTTTTCTTTTTGATAAGTCTGGCCAGGGGTTTATTGATCTTATTAATTTGTTCAAAGACCAGCTCCTACTTTCATTGATCTGATCTAATGTTCTCTTGGTTTCTATTTCATTGATATCTGCTCTAATCTTTATGAATTCTCCTGCTGGGTTCAGTCTTTATTTGCTGTTCTTTCTCTAGCTCCTTTACATGTAAGGTTAGGCTGTGTATTTGAGATCTTTCTCGTTTCTTGAGAAAGGCTTGTATTGTTATATACGTCTCTCTTAAGACTCCCTTTGCTGCATCCCAAAGGTTTTGAACAGTTGTGTTTTCATTTTCATTTATTTCCATGAATTTTTAAAATTCTTCACTAATTTCCTAGTTAACTCATTTGCTCTTTAGTAGGATGCTCTTTAGCCTCCGTGAATTTGAGTTCTTTCCAAATTTCCTCTTATGATTGAGTCCCAGTTTCAGAGTATTGTGGTCTGACAATATGTAGGAAATTATCCCAGTCTTTTGATACCAGTTGAGACCTGATTTGTGACCCAATATGTGATCCATTGGGGAGAATATTCCATGTACACTCAAGAAGAATGTGTATTCTGTTGCTTTAGGATGGAATACTCTGAATAGATCTGTGGAGTCCATCTTGAAAGAAACCCTTGTTTCCTTGTTGATCTTCTGCTTAGATGATCTGTCCATTGCAGTGAGTAGGGTGTCCCCTACTATTATTGTATTATTATCAATGTGTTTCTTTAATTTTGTTTTTAATTGGTTTGTATAATTGGCTGCTCCCATGTAATTGTAAATATTTACAGTTGAATAGACCCTTCAATTATAATATAGTGTGCTTCCTCATCTTTTATTACAGTCTTTGGTTTAAAATCTAATTTGTCTGATATAAGGATCACTACTCCATCTTTGTTTTGATGTCCATTAGCATGATAAATGGTTTTCCAGCTCTCACTTTCAATCTGGAGGTGTCTTTGGGTCTAAAATGAGTCTCTTACAGGTAGCATATTGACGGGTCTTGCTTTTTTATCCAATCTGATACCCTGTGTCTTTTGATTGGGGCATTTAGCTTATTTACATTCAGAGTAACTATTGAAAGATATGTATTTAGTGCCATTATGTTACCTATAAAGTCATTGTTTCTGTATATTGTCTCAGTTTCTTTCTGGTCTATATTACTTTTGAGCTCTCCATTTGCTAAAAACATATCCTTTAGTACTTCTTGCAGGGCTGGTTTAATGTTCACAAATTCTTTTAGTTTCTGTTTGTCCTAGAAGCTTTTTATCTCTCTATTTGAATGACAGCTTTGCTGGATAAAACATTCTTGGCTGCATATTTTTCTCATTTAGTGCTCTGAATATATTATGCCAGTCCTTTCTGGACAGCCAGGTCTCTGTGGATAGGTCTGCTGCCAGTCTAATCTTTTCCCCTTTTATGTTAAGGACCTCTTGTCCCAAGCTGCTTTCAGGATTTTCTTTGTCTCTGAAATTTGCAAGCTTCAGTGTTATATATTGAGGTGTTGACCTATTTTTATTGATTTTGAAGGGTATTCCCTGCGCCTCCTGGACTTGAGTGCCTGTTTCCTTCCCCAGATTAGAGATGTTCTCATCTATAATTTGCTCCAATATACCTTCTGCCCCTCCCTCTCTTTCCTCTTCTTCTGGGATTCCAATTATTCTAATATTGTTTTGCTTTATGGTATCACTTATCTCTCGAATATTCCATCCAGTAGTTATCTTTTTCTCAGCTTCTTTATTCTCCATCATTTTGTCTTCTGTATCACTAATTCTCTCTTCTGCCTCATTTATCCTAACAGCTAAAGCCTCCATTTTTTTGTATCTCATTAATAGCCTTTTTATTTCAACTTGATTAGGTTTTAGTTCTTTTATTTCTCCAAAAAGGGATTCTCTAGTGTCTTGTATGCTTTCTACAAGCCCAGCTAATGTCTTTATAATTGTTATTCTAAATATTTCCAGCATCTTATTTATTAGGACATCTTACTTAATCCATACTGATTAGATCCCTAGGAGCCAGTACTGTCTCTTGTTCTCTTTTTTGAGGTGAATTTTTCCATCTTGTCATTATGTCCAGAGAAGAATAGATGAATGAAAGAACAAAATACTAAAATAGCAACAATGACACCAGAGAGATAGACACTAAACAAACCAGAAGAGACTTGAACTGAAAAAAAAGAAATTAAAATTAAAAAAAGAGAGAGAGAGAATATAATCAGATAGGTGAACAGAAGAGAGCAATACACTAGATTCTAGGTATATTTGGGTCTATTTGTTAGAAGAAACTACATCCCAAAATTGTAAAGAAAGAAAAACTTACATATATATACAAAAATAAAATTAAATACAATGAAAGGATGGGCTGTAACTGTAAAAATGAAAATTAAATAAGACTTACAAAAAGAGTTGATAAAATAAGAAATTGGTGGAAAAGGAAAAAAATTAAGATTGAAAGATTAAAGAATCTTGAGGAAAAAAAAAACATGAATTCTATATACTATTTCCCCCTAGCCTGGAGTTTTGCAGTTCTGTATGATCCTTAAACTTGGTCTGAGCTGGATCTTCTCAGAGAGGGGCCTGTTGTACTGATTCTCATGTGTCTTTGCCCTGGTCAGAATTATACTACCCTTGTCAGGTGGCCAGTCTAAGCAAGCAGCTTGGGATTGCGCTGTGTGGCTTTTGTTCCCTGAAGGCTTTCCATACAGCTTTAGTTAATGAGAATGAAAATGGTAGCCTCCCAGTCTCCAGCCCCAGACCTGAAAGCTCACTTCCCCCCACTCCTCAGTGCACCCTCAAGGAAAAGCAGTCAATCACTCTCATCTCCTTGGCTCCTGTCTGCTCTCTGTGTTCATCTAGCCTGTGACTGAGCATTTTTTTTCAGGCAGCAACTCCATTTGGAGTCTCCAAACTTTGCAGACTCCTGCAGAGCACACTCACACCACTCCTCCCCCTTGGTGGGGGGTGGGGAGGCAGTGTCATGGGGGGGTGGAGGTGGGGTAGCAGGGGGGTCTCGCTGCAGTTCTGCCACTTGTTGAGGCCCTGCTTAGAGAGCAGTCACCCAGTGGTGCTATGATTTGTGGTTTATGGCAACCCCTAGCAGAAAGCCCATCCCTGGGCTAATTGTAGCCGGCTTCCAGAACTCTGCTGAACTCAGGCAAGCCTGTTCTTTCTGTGACCCAGGGATTCTGAGACCACACTGTCTCACCTAGCATTCCACCCCTCTTGGCTACCTGAGCACCTTTCAGGTGGGGATGTCCCTCACCAGAGCACACTTGTAAAAGTTCCAATTTTGTTCTCTGCTCTATCACTTTCCAGTAGCAGTTTACAGAGGCTCCCTCCCCCTGCAGTTTATTTATCTTTCCCATATATTGCCTGGGATTAATTTTTCAGCACCTCCTACCTTGCAGAAAGTGGTTACTTTGCTTTTTGTAGAATTACAGCAATTCTTTTCTTAGATTGCTTGTTGAGTTCACAGGTGTTCAGAATGATTTGATAGCTATCTAGCTGAATGCCTGAGACCAGACAAAACTAAGGTCTCCTGCTTCTCTGCCTGGGATGTTTTTCTGAAGAAATCATTAAAAATCAGATATTTGGGGCAGTCTGCATGGCTCAGCGGTTTAGCACCGTCTTCAGGCGTGATCCTGGAGACCCGGGATCGAGTCCCACATCAGGCTCCTGCATGGAGCCTGCTTCTCCCTCTGCCTGTGTCTCTGTGTGTGTGTGTGTGTCTCATGAATAAATAAATAAAATCTTTTAAAAAATGTCAGATATTTTGCAAATATGATGGGTGAAAACTGTATTTCATTATTGATCTGATTTGCATTTCTTTATGAGTGAGGCTAATCATCTTTTCCTATACCTGCTAAACCATTCAAAAGCTTGTGCCCATTTTTTAAAAGATTGTTTTGTTTTTTCTTACTGATTTTCAAGGTTATTAAATTATTTATTTCTCGATATGTATGATGGAAATCAGTTGGTGGCCATTTACTAACTTTAATTTCAAGTTACATCTTTATAAATTTGAACTTGACAGGAGCACATGCTATTCTGTTTAATGAAGAAATTATCTGTAGCTGACCTAACTAAATGCAGATATATCATTTTAGACAACCTGGAAACAACTGTTCAAAATAATTATGCTTAAAATAATGCCATTTGGAAAAATAAATGACGGTTATAAAGCTTGAGGTTAAGTATATAATTAAATTCAGTTGAGTGAATCTCTGCAGAGGTATCCTAGAGACAGAATTTTCTTGTGAATAAAGAACACTCAGATGAGTGGCTCCCTATAAGGATGTGATTACTAAGTTAGGACAAGTAAAAGTGAATCGTCTTGCTTCAGAGGAGAGAGGGATAATAAGAGCTGCCTGGAGCATTGTCTACAGAAGGGTATTGAGGACACAGGAAGTGAGCCTAGATGTATTGGGCTTTGAAGGAAAAGAGAAAGTCCCTTTCAAACCCTGCTCTATGTATTAGTTGCACACCTGGGTTTGCTGTCTTACAAGAGGTTTGGTTATAAGGCTTATTTCAAGTCTTTTTTTCTTTCCTAGCCGCACCTATGTTATTCAATTTTACTTTTTGATTTCAGGTAACCTAACATTTAATAAGGGCAGAGCTATAGAGTCAACTAACTTCCTAGTTATAAGTTGGGTACTCATCATCCCTCATTTCTTTTAAGCATTTGATCTTATCAAAACATTTGTTTCCATGGCTTCACTTTACTTGTGAGCTGAAGCACAGTTATCACCTATCCCTGGTCAGTCTTCTGTGTAATCTCAGCTCTAGACTGAAGGACTGTGCTTCCTCCTTCACTTCTCTCTGTGGACTCACTGCTGTCTGTCTTCAGTCCTCTCCTGGGCTGCTGACAACCGTGCCCTGCTCTTTGAAGCACTCAAATCTATTGTCTGCTCCAGGACCAAGATCAAAGTTTTACTTTAGTGAAGGATGCTGCTACATTCAAGTTGTGAACCTTTGTCCAACACCTGGGAAGTTTGCCTGGCATTGGCATTTTACAAACTGTTCATTTCTTAATGGTAACAACTTTTTTCAGCATTATTTTTTTAAACGTTTTATTTATTTAATCGAGAGAGAGAGAGACAGAGGCAGAGACACAGGCAGAGGGAGAAGCAGGCTCCATGCAGGGAGCCCGACTGGGACTCGATCCAGGGTCTCCAGGATCACGCCCTGGGCTGTAGGCGGCGCTAAACCGCTGAGCCACCGGGCTGCCCTTTTTTCAGCATTAGAAAAGTAAATTACCACAACCATAATTTTTAAAAGAAAATTAATTTTATTTTTGAGTATGAAGGTGATATATGCTCATTTTTCAACTTTGGAGGGGAAAAAGTCTGAAAGGAAAGAGGGGCACCTGGGTGGCTCAGTAGGTTGAGCATCGACTCTTGATCTCAGCTCAGGTCTTAATCTCTGGGTCATGAGTTCAAGCCCCACATTAGGTTCCATGCTGGGTGTGGAGCTTTCTTCAAATTTTAAAAAAAGGAAAGAAATCATTTGCAATTCCTTCACCTGAAACCAACAGTTCTGTAAACTATTTAAATATTTTAGGTTATTTCCTTTCATTTATTCAACAGAAAAACTCAAAAATGCTTATAATAAGATTTTTCAAATTGAACTTTACAGGTAAATGTTTTTCTGTTGTCACCTCTTTTAAAATCCTCAAAAATCATAATCAACTCATTATTTTATACTGTAATGGGTAAAGAGGGAAGGGAACTAATAACTTTTTTTCATCTTTCTTTTTCTAATCAGATTTTGGTAATTAAATTTTTTAAAGATTTTATTTAAATTCCAGTTAGTTAACATATAGTATAATATTATTTTCAGGTGTACAATATAGTGATTCAGCATTTTTATACATAACCTGGTGCTCATCACAAGTGTCTTCCATAATCCCCATCACCTATTTCAACCATCCCCTCCACCCACCTTCCCTCTGGTAATCACCTATTTGTTCTCTATAGTTAACAGACTGTTTCTTGGTTTACCTCCCTCTCCTTTTTTTCCTCTTTGTTCTTTTGTTTCTTAAATTCCACATATAAGTAAAATCATATGGTATTTATCTTTCTCTGACAACTTATCTAGCTTAGCATTACACTCTCTAGCTCCATCCCGTCATTGCAAATAGCAAGATTTCATTCTTTTTCGTGAATATACCACATCTTCCTTATCCACTCATCAGTCAATAGAATTTTGGGTTATTTCCATAATTTGGCTATTGTTGATAATTCTGCTATAAATACTGGGGTGCATTTATCCCTTAAAATCAGTATTTTTGTATCCTTTGAGTAGACACCTAATAGTGCAATTGCTGGAGACATAGGGTAATTCTATTTTTAACTTCTTGAGGAACCTCCATACTGTTTTCCAGAGTGGCTGTGCCAGTTTACATACACAGCATCAGTGCAGGAGGGTTCCCCTTTCTCCACATCCTTGCCAACATCTGTTGTTTCTTGTATTGTTAATCTTTGCCATTTTGACAGGTGTGAGGTGATATTTTATTGTAGTTTTGATTTGTATTTCCCTGATAATCAGTGACATTGAACATCTTTTCATGTGTCTGTTGGCCATCTGTATGTCTTCTTTGGAAAAATGTCTGTTTATGTCTTCTGCCCATTTTTTAATAAATTTTTTTTTGCCAGTCTGTATGGTTCTATGCTAGGCACTACGTGGATATTCTCATTTATGTTCACACACACACACACACACACACAAAAGCCTTAAAAAATATTACCGTTTCCATTTTATAGAGACTATAAATCAGAAAGACACAAATAACATGTCCAAAGTCACAAAATTAGAAAGTGGCACTGTGATTTAAGCTCAGGCTTACCTGACTCCCAAGTATACTAATCTATAATACAACTGTAGCATTATTGGGCAGGGAACATTTTTATATTTTTGACATCTATTTGAATAACATATACCAAGTATATTAAAAACATACTGCTGTGCTTCATAATTTTAAAATTAGTCTCTAAATTCATAAATGATAGGATAAAAAAACAAATAATTAAAGGGAACCACAGCATTTGGGATAGAGCATAAAAGAGTAGTTTTAGGGGCATGTGGTGACTCAAGTCAGTTAAGCATATGCCTTCAGCTCAGGTTATGATCTCGGGGTCCTGGGATCAAGCCCCAGGTCAGGGCTCCCTGCTCAGTGGGGAGTCTGCTACTCCTTCTCCCTCTGCTGTTCCCCCTGCTTGTGCTCTCTCTGTGGCTCTCTCTCTCTCAAATAAATAAAATATTTTTTAAAAGAGTAGTTTTAGCAATAGGGAAATCAAGGGAGAGGCTATTGCCTATGGTGAGTGCACATTAGCTACAGGCAGGGAAAGGGAAACTTTGATGACTTCCATTCACACTAGTCTTTGAAAAACTATAGTATGGGATAGAAAAAAGATTGTTTATAAACCAAAACACAGCATTTGGTTCTTCTGCATTTGTCATAATTTTGCCAGAATTGCCTGCAGTCCAACCGATTATTAGGTCAGTGTAATCCCACAACTCAGTGAAAGAACTAAGAACAATTTTTTCATATTTATCTCAAATATACTCACTTTTTGAAAGCCTTTGTCATATTGTTTTATCTATTTTCAAATCCAGTACTGCTTCTATGACCTTTGTAGTTGTGGGATGGTTTTCCTGACATATTTTGAACCTTCTGAATTTTGAAATGCTCTTTTCTCTGAGAAGGGAAGTATCAGCTTAAGTACATATTGAAGTCATGATAAAAACTCTGTTTCTGATCATTTTCTTCTTTTGTCTATCCCTAAAAGTGATTTATGTTTTTGAAGATTCTTACTACTAGTGTAAACAAATGTGTAAAGTAGCCCTAACATTCAGTGTGGGCAACATAGTCTTCATTCCCCTGTCTCTTTTACACTTAGCCTATTCGATGACTCCATTTTCTTTATAAGCACATTCGTTTTAGTTTTGATGTTATGAAAAAGCATTAAGAAGATACATTTTGACTCAACCCATTATTAAGTTTTACAGTATATAAGTCCATGTCTGATGTTCAACCAAAGTGTTACAATCAAGAAACAAATGGTGACCTTTGTCTACAGTTTAGAGATAAGAACTATTTGATAGAGAAAACTTTTTAGGCCATTTGCTTTCATTGAAGTTCTGAGTATGTGAAATATTTTTGAGGCCTTCCCTTAAATAATTAGTCATGGCAACAAAAGGCTCAGTAACCTAGGAATAATAGAGCTGATTTTTATTCTACACTAACGTGGATATCAACTAAAGTCTGAGTTTTATCTACAGTGTACTCTAAAAGCCAAGTTAAAAAGTAAAATTTAAAGATTTGTAGAAAGTTTTGGTAGAACTAGTCATTGGCAGTAAATGATAAAGGATCTTGGATGTCATCTAATATAAACCTCTGATTTTACAGATGAGAAAAAATAAGATGCTGAGAGAAAAGTGACTTGCATTTAGCAGGTGGCAGAATTTGAACCTAAGTTATTATCTGATTCCTTATGATGTAAAAATGTAATTCTTTACATGATGTAAGAATAGAACAATATAAGTAAATCAACCAACCCCTTCACATATGCACTCAACATTTATAAGCCAAGAGGAAATAGAATCTTTATCGGAATAAACATACCAGAATTAATAAGAAAAAAAGAAAATAGAGACACATTGTAATCATCTTTTGTTAAACTGCTGAAAATAGATATGGAAAACCAGATTCTCAAAGACGTGTAATTATAAATGCAAAAGTGTTGTCCAAAAATATAGATTCTTATTAGTTGATTAGAAAAATTTGTTTAGTATAAAATTTTAGATACTGTAATGAGTACTGCTAAATTGCCCTCCAAAAAAAAGCACCATTAATTGTTCTAAGAATTAGTGAGTTTCCTTACAGTTGCAGGTACTTAACATTATAAAAATTCTTAGTATTTTTTTCTAATATGGTATCCCCCCAAAAAAATGTGGCATATCATTTTAATTTGTGTTTCATTGATTGCTGAATTTTAGCATTTTATATTTTTTGGTGATTTGTGTTTTTTCAGTTGTGAATTACTTGTAGGTATGCATTGCCCGTTTTTCTATTAGGCTCTATGCCTTTTTGTTATTGCTTGGATATTGCTCCTTATTCTGTTATACACAGCGCAGATATTTTCTCCTGGTTTGTTATCTTATTGTTCTTTGTTTGCTTATGGTTTCTTTTGCCACACGACATTCTAGTCGTGCTACCCTAATTGTGTCTATCTTTTTTTTAGGGATTTCTCAGTATGTGTTATAAAGTTAGTACTTGTATTAGTTAGGATCTTATGGGGAAAGGGAAATCACCTAGTAACTGGAATAGGGAAAATTTATTATTAACCATACCAGGGGATTAGATAACCAGGGATTGGCTTGTAAAATGTAAAAGACCCCTGAGGAATATAGAAATAGCAACTATAAACTCCTAGGGCTGAGATTGAGCCATGCCCTGGCATCTCTCCACTCCACCCACCTACTCCCACCCCCAGGCCTCAGATTCCAGATCTTGTTAGAAAGCCTTTGTTCACTGGATGGTAGAAAAGACCCCTATGGTGCCTGGCTTGGACAATTTGCTGGAAATCTATACTCCAATGTGCAGGAAATTCACCCTCTAGGGTGCAATCCAACTCCCTTGGGTTGGCTGTGAAACTCCCTTGCAGTAAGCTGGGGGCAGCTTCTGGCCACTCGGTGGTGCTGTCTGCCATGCACTATAGGAGTCCAGCACTGCAGAAGCCACCTGTGTACTGAAGAAACCCAAGTGTGCTACAGGATCCTACTGTGAGGAGCCCTGAAAATCAGGAAGAGCATCTTCCTTGCAATATCTCTTCAGCACCCTCTACTGACAAAATTTAATATAATGCCAGGTAGCAAAGGAGAAATATTTAAAGGGCTCAGCTTCATTTTCTGCAGAGCCAACAAGGGGTTATAAATTAATAAACACAGCACTTCACTATACCTGAATTATATTTTTGTGCATGATTTGAGGTCACCTTAAACTGTTTTTTATAAAGATAAAATTGGAGAGGGGGCACTTGACAGGATGAGCACTGGGTGTTATGTTATATGTTGGCAAATTGAATTCCAACTTAAAAATTAAAAAATAATAGTAAATAAAATAAAAAGATAAAATTGGAAACAACTTAAAGGGCCATCAATAAAGAAATTATTGAATATACTGAAAATTCCATACCATAGATTACTATATAGCTAATTAGATGTATATCTAGATATATTTACTATTATAAGATGTCTAAATCGTATTGTTGAATGAAAATTAACATTTTAAGCTATAAAATAATACTAAGTATTACATATGTACACACATACATATTGTATATTCACAAGTAGAAGTCCTCCTAAGAGGAGTCTAACAGAATTACTAGACTCTTTATCATTATCATCTATTTGCAAACAACTCTAAAGCACCTCATAAAATAACTATGTTGGAAATATCTTTATATAATTTTTTGTTTTATTTTAGCCAACCTCTTATTTATCGATGTCACAGAAATAAAGCCTGGCTCAGGTCAAATTGACTCAAATTTCAAATTAGTAAAATTCTTAGAACTTGTAACTTCATATAATAAAAATCTGTGTGGGATATGTATATGTGTGTTTCTTCTAGGCAGAGGTTGAAAAAATTATCGCAGGTGCCTGGTACATCTTTCAGCCCCTTCTCTTTGGACTGATCGGAGCAGAAGTATCTATTGCATCTCTCAGACCAGAAACTGTAGGTAAGAATTTCCAAGTAGCACTTGCTAAAATTAACTTTTGTTAATACCTTTGGAATACCTTTGGTAGGTATTTGTCACAATTATATAAAAAGCTAATAATCTAAGCGTCTTAGAGTAGTAGGTCAGAAAATAATATTTGTCAATCTCAGGCATAGATTTTATACCATTAATATTATTCATTGTAAAGAAAAGTAACACTGCTAACTACTATCCAAAAAATGCAGGTCTTAAAAGTTTTTTTCAAGGATAAAAATATTCAATTAGACTCGTTCTGATGAAGGGCAAGAATTGTAAAGATAACTCATCAGTTCTATAATATACACCCATGGAACAAAAATGTTTCTTTTTTCATTCATGCATTTATTTATTCATACATTTGAAAGCAATCATATTAAAACTTTTGATTTCATAACACTGCACTTAAAATTTTTTTGTGTACATGTACTTGTTATTTTCTCCTTTCCACTCATTCCATATTTGTCCATCTTTACTGGGAATCCCATCTTCTGCTATCTCCTTCTTGATCTCACACATAGATTCTTCCCCTGTCCTCATGTATCTTCAGATATCCATGTGACAGTTTTCTCCTCTTTGGAATTTAAGCAAACTCTAATCTCTCCTGTCTTAAAATAATTTCTTTCTAGGCAGCCTGGGTGGCTTAAGCGGTTTAAGCGCCTGCCTTCATCCCAGGATCCTGGGATCAGGTCCCACATCGGGCTCCCTGCATGGGGCCTGCTTCTCCCTCTGCCTGTGTCTCTGCCTCTCTCTCTCTTTCTCTCTCTGTGTCTATCATGAATAAATAAAATCTTTTAAAAAATAAAAATAAAAAAATAATTTATTTCCATTCCAACACATGCTACAACATGGATGCACCTGGAGGACATTTGTCACCAAAAGACAAATACTGTATGATTCCATCTATATGAGGTATCCAGGGTAGTCAAATCATAGAGACAGAAAGTAGAATGGTGGTTGCCCGGGACTTGGGAGAGGAGGAAATAGAATGTTCTTTAATAGATCAGTTTTGCAAGATGAAAAAATCTGGAGTTTGGTTACACAAAAATGTGAATGTTTAAGTTAATGCTACTAAAGTGTACACTTAAAAATGGTTAAGATGGTAAATTTTGTTGTGTATATTTTACCATGATTTTATATGTGTGTATATATAAGTATATAAAATCTCCTTTTTTCCATTTAACTTACGCCCTCACCTGCCACACTTCCTCTTACTCCCCTGTTCAAACTTTTCCAAAAAGGTAAATATATCTCCCTTTTCCATTTCAACTCTCACTCTCTTCTTCAATACATTTCAGCCTAGCCTCTGCCCATCACACAATTGACCCTGCTCTCACCAAGGTTATATTGTTAAATACAATGAATACTTATCAGTCTCTTTTTTTCTTTACTTGATCACCCAGCAGCATTTGATACTATTGACCTCTTTAAAACACATTTTACATTGAATTCTGAAACTTCATATTTTTCAGTGCACTTTGAGTCCTCACTTACACTACATATAGTTCTTCATCTAAGTTCTTCAAAGCCTTCAATGCTTCTCACTCTATGTTATTTTTCAGAGCTCATCTACACTTAGTAGCTTTGATTATAAACTACATAATTCCAAAATTTTTATTTCTAAATCTATGTACCTAATTGCTGATTGAACATGACCACTTAAGTGTAAATCTCACAAAACGTCAAACTCAATATGTTCCAAACTTGTAAATCATCTTCTCCCCAAACCTTCAATGCTCCCTCCTGAGAATGGTATCATCTCTTTTGTTTCTTATATTTCAGGCAACAAATACTTTTGAAATGTCCATCCTAGGTGCAATATCCTTCAATAAAAAAAACACAACACAAGCCATATTGCAGGTTCACAATAAATCCTCCAGCAGTGTCTATCTGTTGTTTGACTAGCCTTTTGAGCTTAAGAAAGCCATTTATCCTTTTTAAACTTCACTTTTTTCAACTGTTAAATAAGTAAAATTACCCAACAGATTGTAAGGATTAAAAGATTAATGAATTCACTTAAAGCTTAATACAGAACCTGGCACACAGTAAACATTTAACAAATATTACTTCTTAGAAAATCACCCTATTCCTTAGCAGTCACCTTAGCTGTGCCATTCTCAGGTTCAGTTTTCTAGTCAGTCCTTATTCTGCCAATCAAGATGAACTGATCTTTCTCAGCAAAGGATTCTAAAGGATGGAATAAAGTAGCTGTGTCAACCTGGCTAATGGGCAGTCAGTGTATACACCAATATGGTGAAACAGGTGTAGACTGCCAGTGTCTATTCTGATTGGTCAGTCCCCCGCCAGTTCTGGCTGATTGCTTCCATACTGGCTAATAAATATTTTTCATATCACCTCGGGTTTATACTCTGTAAAGAATTCTCAACCATTTTGATGAAAATACCAACTTTTTCCTCTTCTGTGACCTCTTATCAGTATGTTCATACTGCACTTACCCTATAGTACTATAGTATTCATTGTTTATATTTCTTTTTTCCTCCAGCTTTGAAGCTTACAGAGGCAAACAAAGTCTGTACATTATACATTTTTGTATACCCAATATCTAGTCCAAATCCTGTCATGCATAGTTATTTAATAAATTCATGTTGAATTAACACACAGAAAAAAAGTTTGGTTCTTGCTGTAAAGCATAAGAGAAATAACATTCAAATCTCCTTTATAATATATATCAAATATGTTTAATTAATTTCTGATTTAATCTAGGAAAAATACCTTCTTTTAAACAAATAGTTTGTTATTGCCATTTTGATAAATTATGCCTATTTTTGTCTTCTTAATTTTTTGATATATTTAGATAATTGCAATTGATAGTATTTTGAATCAACAACCATGAAATTCAGTTTCTCTCTCACTATTTTATTATGTCTAAAAAGAAAGCATTTCTTGCAGGCCTTTGTGTTGGCGTCCTGGGCATTGCAGTATTGATACGAATTTTGACTACCTTTCTGATGGTGTGTTTTGCTGGCTTTAATATAAAGGAAAAGATATTTATTTCTTTTGCATGGCTTCCGAAGGCCACAGTCCAGGTAAAGATGATAGGATGGCTTAGCATTTTAACTCCTATGTCTATATGATACCTTGAAATTTTGAATAAGAGGGCTTATTCAAATTTTTTCCTAATAATTACATTAGGAAAAAATTTAATCTAAGTTTGATTTATGAAAAGGTTTATACTAATCTACTCTTTAAAAGTTTTATTTTGGGCATATTGATTTCCTAAATATGATGGCTTATTTAAATTTATCTAGATCATCAGCTTTATTGAAGTCAACTAAAAATCTGAGAATTCCCTACACTAACTAGAAATCAGTAGCCACAGGAAGAGTTTGGAATTTTCATCAGTCAGAGCCCTTTAAATCACCCAGAGAAATAGCTGTTAACTCTTTTCATTTTAGTATCTTCCAAAAAGAGAGTGAAACAGAAATAGCATGGACCATCTTAGTATTTGGAGATATTTCAATGTATGATAGATAATCTGTTATGCCTGACTACAGCCTTTATATATAAAGGAGAAAGATTTTTTAAAAACCAGGGAGGGACACCTGGGTGGCTCAGTGGTTGAGTGTCTGCCTTTGGCTCAGGTAGTGATCCCATGACCCTGAGATCAAGTCCCACATCAGGCTCCCCCCGGGGAGCCTGCTTCTCCCTCTGCCTATGGCTCTACCTCTCTCTGTGTGTGTCTCTCATGAATAAATAAATAAAATCTTAAAAAAAAAAACTGAGGAAATACGTTATTGATTTCCTAGATTATTGGTTGATAATAAATTTTTCAAACTAGCTAAACCTGTTGTCAAATGTATCAATCACATACATTGACCCCAAAATTGTTCACTATAATGAATAAGCATGAACAGATATGTGCTTGAAATTATTAATCATGTATTTGGTAGAATTTCATTACTAATGAAATTAAAACTATATAGATTATTATTTGTTGTAAATGTAGTATATTTCTGATTATAGTCTTTATTTTCAAACTAATTATAGCAAACAAGATTTAACTGTCTCCTCCCTGATTATTTTGCAATTGTTTAAACATGCAAATCTCTGTTTCATGAAATGAAAATCAGATTTTTTTTTAAAGACTTATTTATTTTGGGGGTGGCAGAGGCAAAAGGAGAGGGAGAAAGAAAATCTCAAGTAGACTCCCCGCTGAGTGCAGAGCCCAAGATGGAGCTCAGTCTTATGACCCTGAGATCATGACCTGAGCTGAAATCAAGAATTGGATGCTTAACCAACTAAGCCACCCAAACACCCCCAAATCAGATGTTTTTAATTTAGGAAGCTTTAGGGATATTTATGCTGTGTAACTATATGCCAGATTTTGTATGGCTGTGGGCTATGGCATTATTCCAGAGTTGTTTTCATTTCCAACAGACTTTCAAAGAAGTCTGAGACACTGGATAAGAATACCGTGAGGTTAGTAGTACAATAAGTAGAAGAGTTTCTCCCTCAGAGTGCCTTCAGCTTCCTCACTACCTTTGGTAACCTTAGTGGGTAAATATCAAAATAATCACTCTAATAGCTTTAGTATGAAAAATGTGTTTTGAAACATTAAAATTTGAGACGTGGCACTCTCCTGCTATCAAAGCCAATTTAAAATAAGAAAATATTATCTAGAATGTGTTGAATAATGTATGTACTGTGAAGTATTGTACTTTTTTTTTCTCTTTTTGTCACTGCACAAGAAACAAAACTTTCTTACATACTTATTCTACTTTAGTGTTTTTCAAACTTTTTAAATCATGTAATACTGTAAGAAATATATTGGGACATCAGGTGACTCAATCCATTAAGTGTCTGCCTTTGGCTCAGATCATGATCTCGGGGTCCTGGGATCAAGCACCAACTTGGGCTCCTCTCTCAGTGGGGAGTCTGTTTCTCCCTCTGCCTCCCCTGCTCATGCCCTCTCTCTGTCTCTCTGTCTCTTTCTTTCTAATGAATGAATAAAATATTTAAAAATATTTTTTAAATCACAACTCAGCATGCATACAAACCCCAAAACATACATGCATACAAACACACATCATAATATGTGCAATTCCTGCCAAGAATTCTTGAAATGTTGTATTAGCTATGGTACAAGGTAACCTGCTATAACTGAAAGTCCTCAATAAATTCTCTGGGCAATCCAGAGCTGGCAGGGTGACCATTACCCTCAGTGTGTGTCTTCCATCCATGAGTCCACCTTTCACCATTTCTTACAGAGGGGTGGGGAGAAAAAAGTTCACGTGTTGATTTCTTTCCAGAACAGGCTACTAGTAGCATTTATCACTTCTTCTCACCTCTCAGTGGCTAGAACATAGATACATAGCTTCAGCTAGTTGTAAAGAAGGCTTAAAAAACTCTCTATTTGTACAGCAATGTGACCAGCTGAAACTGAAGAGTTCTATTATAGAAGAGTGTATTCAGATACTTGTGGGCAATTAGTAGTCTCTGCCATGCGTCTCATGCACATGATATTTTCTTTCCTGTTTCATCGTTCTAGAGGCTAACATTGTGTTCTGTAGAATAAGGGAATAATCAGATTGTTTACTATATTATTTTGCCATGTGCACTGATAATATTGTGTTTTGCCTATAAAAGAAAACAAGTTTTCATGAGACTTTCTAAAAGATAAATCTTAAATAAAACATTTTGCCAACTCCTGAGGCAAAAATTAACCAAATACCTAATAAGATTAACTTCAACTTTTGAAGATATCTCACATTTTCAAGTTCCCTAATGTTTAACAATTAGTCTCTAGGGACGCCTGAGTGGCTCAGTGGTTGAGCATCTGCCTTTGGCTCAGGAGCCTGCTTCTCCCTCTGCCTATGTCTCTGCCTCTCTCTCTCTCTCTCTCTCTCTCTCTCTCTCTCTGTGTGTGTGTGTGTGTGTGTGTGTCTCATGAATAAATAAATAAATATTTTTAAAAAAACAGTCTCTAAAAAAAAAAAAAAACAGTCTCTAAAAGCAGTACATATTCTTATGGGTCTTTTTGTTTTTAATTTTGTTTTTTACATTCAGAACTTCACCATCTTTCGGTATTACTGAATTTTTTCATCTTATGTTTTCTTACTTTGAAATTACCAAAGATGAAAGAATGAGATGACTAATAGCTTTAGTAGCTTTCATCTTTACTCAGGGGGAATTTAGTAAATGGGATCATGTCATAGTTAATTAATATCATAAGTCAATATTTGCCTTGTGTTTTAAATTATATTTTCCTGATATTTTTGTAACTCTGCCTTATGCAAATAGGTACATATGAATCATTATGCTTTCCCCCAAGCAAGGGCAGGGAGCATTTTCAGACAATCAAAACTCACTGCAGTATACTTTGAAAGAAGACTAGTGTAACTTTCTTAGCTGAGCAAAAGAATAAGCAATTTGTTATTGCAATGACAAAATAATTTACCTTTTCTCCATGCACTTGTCTTATGTTTACAATGTTACCTTTAAACTTTTATAGGCTGCCATAGGATCTGTGGCTTTGGACACAGCAAGATCACATGGAGAGAGACAGTTAGAAGAATACGGAATGGATGTGTTGACAGTGGCATTTTTGTGCATCATCATCACAGCCCCAATTGGAAGTCTACTCATTGGTTTGCTGGGCCCCAGGCTTCTCCAGAAAGCTGAACATCGAAATAATGGTGAAGAAGTTCACGAAGAGACTTCTATACAAGTTTAGAGGTGAAAAGAGAGAATGTTGAATATATAATGATCAGAAAGCTTCTAGCAGCTACTTTTACCAATTAGCAGAGGCTATGTAATCTAGATGCATATTGTGATATGTAATATTCACACTTTAAATGTAAAAGAACCAAAAGTGTGGCTGTTTCTTTAAGGAGCATTTTTAGCCATTATCCTTCTATGTGGATCGTAATATTCTACATCTCCAACCTGATTTCTTGACCGTTTTTGTTTTTTTTTTCCCCCAAATACATGTCTTCATCATGTATCTTAATTTGTTTAGGGACATATACACTAAAATGTACTACCACAATTTAAAATCAACATGGAAAAGATCAAGTTCAGTGTCCTGTTCTACTAGCCAATAGCTTGTTCTAACTTACTGTTATTGTCATAGTTTCATGATTAATGGTCACCTGACTAGTCATGCCTTGAAATGTTTTTGGCTCCTCTTTTTTCTTTTTAAATACTATAACGCAACCCATCATCAGTTTCTACCCCTACTTCCTGTCCCAGTCAGTCTCTTCTCCATTTCTACCTTTCTTGCTACCTTTCTGTGAATTATCGTAACCGTCCCACCAAAATTTTCAAGTATGCGAAGTGTCTTCATTGGTTCTTCCTCTTGCACATATCTAGATATCAAAAGACCTTACCCTCTCTCTGAGGAGGCAACACAAGAGTCTCCCATTTTAGTAGTTCATCTGAGTTTGCCTTCCCCTAAGGAGTGCCCTGATTCAGCCCTTTCTTACTTGTTTCTTGTGAACCACATCTTTGGGCTCTTCCTCTTGTCTTTGTAAGAGATAGTTAATTTACAAATCTATGCTAGACTTATCAACATAATATTAATTAGGGTAAGGCAAGCTGCTATAATGAAGAAACAAAAAATACAGTACTCAGAATAGAAATTTATTTCCCTCTCATGAAACTGACTGACTGGTTGATGCTAATGGGATTACTTGACTCATGAGTCTGCTCATAGATCCATGTCCTTCTATCTTGAGGCTCTGACATGCAGTAAGCCCTAGTTTAAGATGTAGGTTAAAGGTGAATCTCTCCCATGTCTCCTTTCTAGACTTCAGGAAGTGGAGGGGGCAATCCAAGGCAAGCAATTTATTTTTGAGGAAGTGATATGGAATTTGGCCACATCTCTCCTTTTGCATTCTACTAGTGATGACAACACCCAGCTCTGAGGAAGTCTCAAAGTATTGCCTCCTACTAACCATTTTTTAGTGAGATTCCTAGGAGGAAGGAAAGATCAGATTTGGGAGATAGGAGTACCACTGTATTGAGTGTTACCATCACTTAGTAGCATAATCTTGCATGTTAAGAGGCTTTCTACAGATTGTACCTTAAACCCAAAGAGTGATTTCTGTGGCAAGACACTGTGGCATGCCTGTGAAAAGATAGTAAAGAAAGACTTATGGGATCCCTGGGTGGCTCAGTGGTTCAGTGTTTGCCTCCGGCTCAGGGTGTGATCCTGGAATCCCAGGATCAAGTCCCACATCCGGCTCCCCACAGGGAGCTGCCTGCTTCTCCCTCTGCCTATATCCCTGCCTCTCTCTCCCTCTGGTCTCTCATGAATAAATAAATAAAAATCTTTAAAAAAAGAAAAGACTTCTCTACATAGATCACATTTTATCCCACTTATTCAACAGACCGTCTCTGCTTTTGTGCATCACATTTAAGTTCTTCTTGACACTAAGGCGACTCCTGCGCAGTTGCTAGAATAATCATGTTTGAATATAGTACACAGCTTTTCTCATGGTGTATGTATACCTGAAGCATTTATTACTCATATCTCATCTAAACTCTTTAATCTAGATTCCAAAGTTCAGTCTAATTTTGAAGTAAACATTAAATATATGTGTTAAATGAATCGATTCTAAATATTCTGATCCTACTAAGCTGATCTGTATGAAGCCTGTCCATTCCTCTCTTGACCTTAGACTACCTTCCAGACCCTTTCTCCATGACTTTCACCTCTGTTCAAAACCAGCTTAATTTTTATTAAGCTAACATAATATGAAGCTATAACAGCTTAATTTTTACATTAACTTGACTTTAGTTATGCTTTGGTACTGCGCTTTCTTCTAGTTTATGCTCTTTATTTTTTTCCCTTTTTAAAAAAATGTAAATTCAATTTGTCAACATATAGTATAACACTCAGTGCTCATTGCATCGAATGCCCTCCTTATAGTATATGCTCTTTATTTGGATTGGGTTAATTTATACCAAAAATCAGATGGATATTTCAAACTAAACTTAATTGGTTAGGTACACCTTGGTGGTAGCGACATAAACCTAATGCTCATCTGGTCCTCTCCTTTTATAGGCTTTAAAACCAGATTCATTCAACAAATACTTAGTGAAAGCTTAGGAATACCTAGGCTCATCCTCAGAACTGTTACTGTTTCTGTCCTTAAGGATCTGACAGTCTGATAGAGGAGACAATTAAATAAGACATTTCAAAACAGTATAATTAAGTTCTATGATGCAGGAAATACGGGAGTGTTAGGGGGCTCATAACAGGAATACCCACCCAATCCAGGGGTGGTGCAGTTTAGGTACGGTTTCCAGAGAAAGTAGAGTCTTGGCTAGGATGTGAGGGATGAAGACTGAGACAGAAAAACCCATGCAACACAGAAGGGTGCTGCATTTAATGCTAGGTCCCACATTTTCTAGTAGTTTTTGTCAAAGAAACAGGCTTTGAATGCTTGTTAACTTATACAAAATACAGTTAATATAGGTAAATGAGAATGTTGTTATAAGTATTCAAGAACCCAAAGAAGAATGAGAAGTGGAAATTCAGTGTAGAAGTGGTGGAAGAGGCCATTCAGCTGCTGCCAATAGCCTGTTTCATTGTGGAGAGTATGCAGCAAGTTCTGTTCTCCCTTTCCTCGGTAGGTGGCCACCATCTAAATCTCTGTAACTGTCCCATATGGGCCTGTGCAGAGCTCACCATTGAAGTCTCTGGTTTATCACCACATTGTGAGCCACAGCTGTTGACTTGGTTGACGAACTCAGAGTTAGCATGATACAGTGTTGACTCAAGCCAACCAAACTTCCCCAACTCAACCATAGATAGGAACAATTACTCCAACCTCTGAGTCTCTGAAAAAGGGATGTATGTACTCCATACATACTTCTGTCAAAGCACTTACAGCCCTTTTTCAATTTGTTTATATGCTTGTTTCCTATGAAGTCAGCTCCTTAGGGGTGAGAGCCTTGTCTTGGTAATCTTTGTCCTCAGTACTTTGCACGGGGCATGAAACACAATAGGCATTTAATAAACATGTATTGACTGAATCACTGAGGGGATCCTCTTCCAGTACAGAAAACTACTTGCCGGGCAGACCCGGTGGCGCAGCGGTTTAGCGCCTCTTGCAGCCCGGGGTGTGATCCTGGAGACCCGGGATCAAGTCCCGCGTCAGGCTCCCTGCGTGGAGCCTGCTTCTCCCTCTGCCTGTGTCTCTGCCTCTCTCTCTCTCTGTGTGTCTCTATGAAAAAATAAAATCTTTAAAAAAAAAGAAAAGAAAAGAAAACTACTTGCCATATAACAGTTAAGATCTTAGTCTACTTGCTCTGTCTTAGTCTGCTTGGGCAGCTCTAACAAAGTACCATAAACTAAGTGACTTAAACACAAACATTTATTTCTCATAGTTCTGAAGGATGGAAGGCCAACATGAGGGTATTAGCATAATCAGGTTCTGATAAGGGCTCTCTTCCTAGTTTGCTTTGGCCTCCTTCTTGTTATGTCCTCACATAGTAGGGAAAGAGATGAGAATGGGGTCCAGGGTAGTGGTGGGGTGTATGTAAATGCTCTGGTATCTTTTCTTACAAAGACACTAATCCCATCATGAGGGCCTCACCCTCATGACCTCATCTAAACCTAATTAACTCCAAAGGCCCCATCTCCACATAAGATCACATTGGGGATTAAGGCTTCAACATATGAATTTGGGGGAAAACAGTTCACAGCAAGAATGTGACACTACTAAGGACACTGCTAAAAAAAAAAAAAATCACTATAAGCACTTGTTCTACAGTGTCCTTTTTTTCCTATGGTCAGTGCCATCCATCTCTCCCTGTGAGGATTTTATTTTATCTTATTTTATTTTATTCTGGCAAGCTGATGAGATTTCAGCTCTAAGTTATTTTCACATTCCAATATTTTTTTCTCTGGTATTTACTCCAAATAACCTTGTTTGGACTCGGGTGTCCTTAAAGTTTCCTCAGCCACACATTTGCAAATGATCTCATCCTTTCCATTCTTTAAAAATAGTATTATTTTTTCCTGATTGCAAAAAGAAGACATTTTCATTGCAGAAAATTTAGAACACAGAAAAGTACAAGGAACAAAACTGAAACTTCTCTTAATGTAAACAACCATTTTATTTTGGTTCTTTTATATTTTGCTCTTGCAGTTTTAGGGGATGTCTTATTTTCAGAAAGATACATCATCCACTGAATTAGGTGAAAGGCAACATAAATACTTTGTATTTGACTTCTGTGAAATATACATATTGAAGTACTTTTGTTGTATATAAAGAATACTGAGCCTTCCAAATAATCATTCATTCACCTGGTAATAAAACAGACAAATCCTTGCCTTCATGGAGCTTATGTTTTAAAATCCATTTAGTCACTCACTCAAAATGCACTTATAATATGCTTACTGTGTGCCAGCCATTATGCTAAATGCTGAGGAATACAGTGATAACCAAGATGTGTGAGGGCTCTGTTTAATGGAATTTGAATTCTAGTGGGAAACTGAGACTGTGAAGAAAACAGATATGAATGAAATATGATACTCGCCTTCAAGAGTCTTAAATGGAAACAAGGTATTTACAAACAGCTGTAATCCAAATGAATGATTCAAAAGTGTTCTAAGTGAGCAAAATTTCCTGAAGGAGGCAAAACTTGAATTGGACCTTCAATTTGAATTGATGGATTAATATTAGAGAGTAAGGTGAAAAAGGAAACAACTAGATCGAGGGCGGGCATATTAGAAAAGTTTGAAATAGAAAAGCCTGGAATATAGTAAATAATTGGCACTTAAGGATGATGAAGAGAATTAGTGACAGGACTGGAAAAGAAAATTGGCAGTTAAATTGTACCAAGTAGATCATTGACCACATTTCTATTTTTATTACTAGCAATAGCAATTTATTGCTTCCCAAAGTACAGAATCATTTATATAGAGGATTTTTTAAGCTATTTCATCATGTCAAACTTAGTGAAAAATGCTGTCATTAATAAGGTTCTCATTCGTCAAAAGTGTTTTGCTTTCAGTTAAATGGTTGCAAATATAATCAACTTAATAATTTTTAAGTTACTATTGAGTTTTTATAAGAAACGACATTGATGTTTTTTAAACCCTTATTAAATTTTCATCACTGTTATCTTTAAATAAAGGACATTTTTGAAATGTTTCAGAATGTTCTATTTCTGTATGAATAATTTATGTGGTTCTTTGTAACAGGTGAGAATTGTTTTGCACTATTTTAGGAGCAAGTAATACAGGTTTTAGTTGATGAACACAAATTAAATCTGCCTTGAGCCTTCTGTTCTGATGAGAATTCCAAAACACCACTTGTTGATGTGCCCTAAAGCACTAAACTATCCAGTCGTTTCTTGCATCTGGAGCACAGAGCAGTGTGCTGGAGGCCATCAGACTCCTCTCAAAAGCCTTCCTTCCCAGTTCTACCATTTGTACTGACACCAGTACCCTGCTTTTCCCTTCCCTACCATGAGAACAAAGCATTTCCCTAACTCTATAATCACAAAAAATCTTGTCTACTCTCCTAAAACAAGGAAGAAAATGACTTCCAATCCTTGTTGAGATGCCTATGCCATGCTGAAGATGAAGGAGAATTTTTGTATTTGATCACCCAAGAAAGAGTTGTAACTTAAGTCAGATTTTAAAGGACAAATAAGAAAAGGGGAAGGAGAACGCCTAAAAAAAAAAAAAAAAGATTTTATTTATCTATTCATGAGAGACACAGAGAAGAGAGAGAAACCGAGACATAGGCAGAAGGAGAAGCAGACTCCTGGTAGGGAGCCTGATGCAGGACTCAACCCCAGGATCACACCCTGAGCCAAAGGCAGAGGCTCAACCATGGAGCCACCCAGGAGCCCCAAGAACACTTTTGATAGAATAACTTTAGGGGCTCCTGGGAGGCTCAATCCATTATATGACCTGCTCTTGATTTCAGTTGAGGTCATGATCTCAAGGTCATGGGAATCAAGCTCCTCCTAGGGCTCCTGCTGGGCCTGGAGCCTGCTTGGGATTCTCTCTCCCTCTCCCTCTGGCACACTTCCATTCCCTCTCACATGTGTTCTCTCTCTCTCTCTCCCCCCCACCCCCCCAAAAAAAGGAAAAAGAAGAAGTACTTTAAAAAAAAATAAGGTAGGCAAAAAAGGGATAGAGTGTGGGGAGTTGAAGTTTGGAGTATCGGGAGCAAAGTTAGAAAAAAGCTGTTTTTCTAAACAGTTTGGACTCTCTCCAATAACTGGTTTTCCTCTTTTAGGACACTTGGAGATTCCATTAAAGGAGGTTTAGGACTAAGAACCCAAAGCTTCTAGGAGCCCCCACCCTCAACTGGAGTAGTTCTGCTTTCATTTAATATGAAGGTCTCTCCACATAAGATTTCATGTGGAGGAAAGAAAAAGGGGAGAGGGGTTATGCTAACCTGTTTTATACTAACAGGACAGTGAGTATTTGCTTTGTACAAGCCCTGTTCCAGACACTTGTATCAATTAATTTTTCTCACACCACCACCAACCACATCCTTTGCAAAAGAGAAAACTGAAGCCCAGAGAGCCTATTATGTATTTGTCTGTCGTTCCATATCTATAAAGTGGCAGTGCTGAAATTTGAGCCCAGACAGTCTTAATTAACCCCAGGGACTATTCTCTTTTACAATTGCACTATATTTAAGCTGACTTATGGGGAAACATGATGCAAGTTGTGACAAGTCACTTCTGGCACGTGCAGCCCCTGGCGGTGCTTTTTGGCTGAAGGGCCCTGTGATGTCAACCCTGTCCCTGGACTTTGACAACCCAACAGGTCAATGTTCACAAAAGACGTGAAAAGGAAAGGGTCGAACAGACGGAAAGCACACCAGTCGGTCCCGGGGAACCCCCAAACCCTCACCTCCGCAGGCCAGAGCGCCCCCCAGGGCACTGACAGGCGCTGGCGCCACTAGCCCCGCCCCCGCCGCCAGGCCCCGCCCCCGCTGTCGGCCCCGCCCACGCTGTCAGCCCCGCCCACGCCGTCGGCCCCGCCCAGCCCCGCCCACGCCGTCAGCCCCGCCCACGCCGTCGGCCCCGCCCACGCCGTCGGCCCCGCCCACGCTGTCAGCCCCGCCCAGGCCCCCCGCCCCGCCGCCCTGACCGGATCCTGGTCCCCGCCGCTGTCCTCCACGCGGCGCGGCGCGTGGTCCACGCGGCGGTTGCTGGACGGCAGGGCCACTCCCGGGGGAGCGAGGGATGCTGAAGGAATTGTAGGTACGGTCCATTTTTCTCAACTTTCTCCCTTTCCAGGCCCTTGGGCAGTCCTGGCCCCTCGCCTCGCGCAGTCCTTCCCTCTCTGCAGGCTCAAGGAACCCCTTTCCTCCTGCTTCGGAGCGTACAGGGGCTCCTTTGCCAGAGGCTGGGGAAACAGCCGCACACCTTCTTCTCTCCTCCCCCTGACTCGTTTCTTTACTTCCTCATCCCACATCTCTTCTTTATTTTTCCTTTATTTTCCTTCCTCCTCTGTTTTTCTCACTTTACAGGTAACTCGCAAGTAAGAAAAAAAGAGGTCGGTCACTCAAGACTGACCGCAAAATTAATTTTATTAAAAGCACACCGTTGTACACATCGTGAATATCTGCACATGAACCTTCACATGCTCCTGGGACTGGAGGTGTGTTCCAGGACTAGTTGCTTATCCCGGGAAGGCTTTCCTCCCTAACCTGCCCACCTCTCAGGTCCTTCGTCCCCGGATGATTTCTGTTAGCTTTATCACAAAGGAAAAGCCTTTTCGATCAGTGCTTTTGAAGGATTAAGGACGGTTATTGCACAGGTACCATGTGTCCAGTACATCATTCAGGAGTCATAAGAGCTCTGCAGGCCCATATCAGGTCCCTGACACCCCTCTCTGTGTGCCTTAGGGCCTATGAAAAATTAGATGGTATGATAGAAAGGAGCAATTGACCTGAGTACTCCCTAATTTTCCTTAAGGGTAAATAGAATGATTACTTGTGCAACAACACTGTGAAAAATTAACACTTGTTTCTATCACAGCTAAAGAATTAATGACCCCAAATGGTGTAGTCACTATGTGCCTGTGAAAAGGGCATTCGTATTTATTGCCTTCTGTGAGTAACAAAATTTATATAGCGGTTTTTATCAGTTGGCTGTCTCTTGCCATGAGCTCCTGCCCATTACCAGACAAAAGGAAAGAGGCAAGCGCATTAACAGTACTATATAAATGACATGTATATGCTTCATCTCATTTTGAACATTATTTTCATACTCATCCTGTTTATACACTTATGTGAGTTGGAGTTGGTTAGCAAAGCTCCATTTTACTGAGGAGAGAACTAGACATAAATTAAACAGTACCTGGAACTGTATATAATATGTATATTAGTATATGCATTCAGTAAAGATCTGTTGAAGGGATGAATGGATGAGATCCTCAAGGAGCCATGCCTTCTTCGCCTTTGTATTGCCTGGATACAGAGCTAAGTTTAGTACTAGTAAATTTGCAAATGTGAGAGAGGTTGAGTGACTCAGGAACAGACATCCAATAATGATCTTTAAGGAATTTACTGTCTTGCCTTTATTCTGAATACAGTGGTAAGAAACAATGGCAAGATTCCTGTTCTCATGGAACTTAAAATTTAGTGAAAGAAGATATGAACAGGGAAATTTTGAATAATGTTAAGTGTAGTGAAGAAGTAAGCAGTATGACGTAAGAGAGATACTGGGGAAGAAGTTGCTTTAGATTGATTGGTTAAGGAAGGGCCCTCTGAAGAGCTAACATTTGTGCTGAGACCTCAGTGATTTTAAAAAGCCAACCATAGAAATACTTAGGATCAGAGTATTGTAGTTAAAGGAAACTCCAATTGCAAAAATCCTACAGTAGGAAAGAACTTGGCTTTTTCAAGAAACACCATAAAGACTGCTATAGCTGGAATATGGATAAAGTGGTATAATATGACCTTGAAGAGATAGGTAGGGGCCAAATCATATAGGGCTTTGAACAAGTCATGGAGGAATTCATTTAAAATGTGATGGTAAACCAGCAGGGAGTTCTTCTGGAAAAGAGTAATATAATCTGATTGATTTGCCCTGAAAAAAAAGATGTGTTCGGCCTATTATGTGGTTAATGGATCATAGGGATTGGGGAACAAGATTAGTAGCAGAAGACAATTGTGATCCAGGAAGGAATGACAATAGTTTGGGCTAAAGTGGTATAAAACTGGATAGATATGAGATTTTTTGGAGGCAGAACCTACAAACTTGATGTTACGAATATAGGGGTGAGAAAGAAGAGAAGCCCCTAGGTTTTTCTCTTGAATTTGAGTGAATGATTGTGCTATTTACCAAATGAAAAAGACTAAAAAAGAAAATGTGCATGCATATGTATTGGGGGGGGAGTGCTAAGTTCTGTGTAAGGAACCAAATATACAAAGTTGAGAATTATCAGCATGTAGAAAAAACTACTTGGAGAAAATGTATTTATAGAGTGCATTCCAGTGATTAGAGAGAAAGCAGAGGAAAAGAAGCAAGCAAAGGAGTTGGAAAAGGAGTAGCCAGTGAGGTAGGAAGAAAACTGAAAGAGTGTGGTGACTTAAAAGCCAAGACAACAAAGCACAGCCAGTACTACTGAAACATGCTGAAATGTCAAATAAAATAAAGAGATCTGACCATTGGATTTTGGCAACATATAGTAGTTATGTGCCTTGACAAGCACAATGAGGAGAAAATGTAAGAAGAAATAGACATAGCACTATAGATATCTCAAAATATTTCATGAAGAAGAGCTGAAAAATGTTGGTAATAGAGGAATATGTGGGGTCAAAGTAGAATTCTCAAAGATGGAAATACTGAAGTGTATGTCTAGGTTAATGAGAATTATCCAGTAGAGAAGAGAAAAAGGTATAGTATGAGAGAATGTGTATATTTTAGGAGTCAAGTCTTTTAGAAAACAAAAGGGAATGGAATCCAGGTAATAGGTAGAAGTGTTGGCTCAAGAACATGAACATAAAATTTATAGTAATGAAAGACAGTGGTATAGATGCAGATAGATGAATAGATTCAGTGATTTCAGGAGAGAGTTTCTGCCTGAGACTGATTCTCTTTTTCTCAATAAACTAGAAGGTCTGAGGCAAGATCAGTAAGGAGAGAGAAGAAGAATGTTTGGTTGGGTAGGAGGCTTAAGGAGTGAAAAGGCATAAAACAGTCATTTTAGAGGGCAGAAGGCTGTCATACTTGTCTTAATCTGTTTAGGCTGCTATAGCAAAACAGGATAGGAGGAGAGAGGAAAAAATAAAACCAGATGAAATCAGAGAGAGAGACAAACCATAAGAGACCCTTAACCGTAGGAAACAAACTGAAGATTGCTGGAGGGGAGGAGGATGGGGGGATTGGGTAACTGGGTGATGGACATGAAGGAGGGCATGTGATGCCGTGAGCACTGGGTGTTCTATAAGACTGATGAATCACGACCTCTACCTCTGAAACCAGTAATACATTATATGTTAATAATTGGATTTTAAAAATTTATATACAATAAAATGAAAATAATTTTTATTTTTAAAAAATATTTATTTATTTTTTAAAAATATTTTATTTATTTATTAGAGACAGAGAGAGAGAGAAGCAAAGACACAGGCAGAGGGAGAAGCAGGCTCCATGCAGGGAGCCCGATGTGGGACTCGATCCTGGGTCTCCAGGATCGCGCCCTGGGCTGAAGGCTGCGCCAAACCGCTAAGCCACCAGGGCTGCCTGAAAATAATTTTTTAAAATAGGCTGCTATAATAGTTTATAAACAATTTTATTTCTCATAGTTCTAGAGGCTGTGAAGTCCAAGGTCAAGAGAAAATAAAGCATAGCACAAAATGTAAAAGGCTACCTCAATGCTGTCTATTATTATCATTATATATTATTTTTATTATTAGAATAAATACAGATCAGGTCTCCCTGTTATGATCATCTCACCCCTCCAGCAACAGGATTTTCAAATTTCGTCCTTTATCTCCACTTTACCATTTAAGAGATAGGGTTTTGCAATTTAATAAACAAATATTGATGGAAGTGGTTTAAAAAAACCAACAAGGAAAACAAACCAAAAAATTTAACAAGCAAATATTAAAGGGATAAGAGATGGCAGATTCAGTGACTGGTGAGAGCCCTATTCCTGGCTCCAAGATGGCCAAAAGGGATTAGAGAGCTCTCAGGAACTCATATTAAGGTCACTAACCCCATTCATGAGGGCTTTGGCCTCCTGACCTAATTATAAACCAGAGACCCCCACCTCCTAAAACTATCACATTAGGGGTTAGTATTTCAACATACTCATTTTGAGGGGACATAAATATTCAGTCGATAGCAATATTAGAGAAGTATAGTAGCATAGCTGGGCAGGATCAAGTGCCTGTTTGAGATTTGTGGCCTTGTGAGTGGGTGTTGAGATAAGGTGGCAGGAAAGATCATCGGAGCCAATGAGCCATAAGACCAGACTGTTGGGAGGGTTGGCTACCTGTTTACTAGTTATTACTGGTAAATTTGTGGCTGAGTGAGTTCTTAAACCCAGATAGCCTGGCTTCCCAGCTCAATAGGTTACCATTTTACTAAGAAAGGGGTCACAGCAGTACTCTTTTGTGCCACCTACCCTTCCAGTTGATATTAAAAAAAAAAAAAAAAAAAAAGTGGCTTGATTTTTTTTGATCCATATATCCAAATTCTAGATTTTCATAGACTGCTGCTTTTGTCTCTCTTATCCCTTTAATATTTGCTTGTTAAATTTTTTGGTTTGTTTTCCTTGTGGGTTTTTTTTAACCACTTCCATCAATATGTGTTTATTAAATTGCAAAACCCTATCTCTTAAATGGTAAAGTGGAGATAAAGGACGAAACTTGAAAATCCTGTTGCTGGTAGAAGTGGGATGATCATAATAGGGAGACCTGATCTGTATTTATTCTAATAATAAAAATAATATATAATAATAATAATAGACAGCGTTGGGGTAGCCTTTTACATTTTGTGCTATGCTTTATTTTCTCTCTCTCATTTAATTTTATAACTACCTTTTTCAGATGAGGAAACTGAGGCTCGGAGAGGTTAAGGGTCTTGACCAAGGACACATACCTAGTAAATGGCAGAATTATTAACCACAGTGTTCTGACAATAGGTCCCATATTTTTTACTGTAGTAGTTTGCCTCTTTGCTTTTTACACTCAATTATATCCAAAGTGATATCAAAGAAAAACTGCTAGATAGAAAGTAATGGCTGGCTAGAGGCTTTTACAATTCAAAAACTTTTTTTTATATGTTTAAAACTCAACAGTTAATGGGATTAGATAATTACCAACCAACTATGTTAGGTAATTCAAAGAACTCAGAAATGATTATGAAATCAGCACTGATTTAATCTAGTAGGGAAGTGAATGGAAATGCAAGTCACTAATAGCATTTCTTGGGCCCTCTCCCACATACTGTATGTGCTTCCACAGTACCCTGTATCAAGTAAACCTATGTATAAAGGAGAATGAATACAGTACCAGTTATATAGTGGGCTATTGCTGAATATTTGTCAAATAATAGAACGATGTTAGTTAAAAGCGATTGTAATAGCAGGATGAATGCTGTGATAAGGGATGGACGCTATTAAAAGATGCATCCTGTAGAGAACTTCTAAAGGAAGGGCCTCAAACTGTTATAGAGTTAGTTGTGCAAAAAACAGGGGTTTAGGATTGGAAGACAGCCCACAGAATGTATAAAGTCTCAGAGATATGAAGCTTGGCAAGTTTAAATAACTAAAATATAGTTTAGTTGAAGTTTAAAAAGCCAAGTTAAAAATTAGATAAGCAAAAAAAAAAAATTAGATAAGCAGGGAAGGGGTTAGCCTTTATTAAAGTGAGTTCCATAAACTGGGATTAAGGAGTTTGATCATTTTTCTTCTGTGAGAAGCCACTGACGAATATTAGGCAGGAAGTTGCCATAATCATGCTACATTTTAGATTCTGCTGCATTGTGGAGATTACAAGGCGAGGACCAAGACTGGAGGTAGGAAGAACAGTTGGAAGGCCATTAGAGAGCTTATGGGGAAAGGTGCTTATGGCCTGGACTGGAGCAGTGGCAATTTATAATGAGAGAAGGGAACAAAATTTTCAATTATTTAGTAGCTTGTATTAACATGATTTAGTAACTCACTGGATATCAGCAGGAAAGGAGAAGGAATGACTCCTCAGTTTCTAATTTTAGCAACTGGTATATAGTGGCTTCATTCTCTGAGATAGGAAATTCTCTGAAGAAGGAATAGATTTAGTGGGGGAAGGTCTTGATTCCAGTTGTGCATATATTGAGTTTAAGATGCTTGTAAAGAGAATGAAGTAGAGATATCCAATAAGTACTTAAATACACTACTTAAAAATCTCAACAGAGCTTCCTAGGCCAGATTCATCAGCATATTGGTCATAATTGAAGCCATGAGAATATAATAAATTTCTTAAGAAATATATGTAGAGTAAGAAGGAAGGGGGCATAGGGAAGAATGCCGAGGAACCCCAACATTCGAAGGATGGATAGAGGAAAAGAAGACCAAGAAAAGACAACCAGAGAGATAGAATGAAGGTACGCCAAGTGATAAAGTGATGTGAGAATTCAAAAAGGGAAGACGACTTCTACTTTTGTGCTGTGACTTGCAGGAAGTTCTATTGGAATGTCCCTTAAGCAATAGATTTCATTTACAAAGAAAAGATGCAGTGGTAAAGTATTACAAGCAATGAAAATAAAAATGCATGGGAGAACAATTAACAGTTTAACATAACTGAAATGTAGAGTCAAGAGAACTAGAGAGAAAGCCATGATAGTTTGATGCCATATCGTGGAAAACCATGGATTCTGGGTAAGTTGTTGGTAACTTTATTATTTGGTGAGAAAAACCATTGTGATTGGGGCTAAGGGAAATACAGGGATATAAAACATGCTCTGAACCCTGGAATTTTATTGTGGAAACAAGATCTAGGTTCCTGAAAAGAATAAAAATTCGAGGTAATATCTGTTTAAGGAGAATGAACACTAAATACTATAGGAATTTTTAACAGTGGCAAAGTCAGCTTGAATTGGAACACTAGTTTAGCCCAGATTTGTATTGTCCCGATTAAATAATAATAATGCCAGCTAGTCATCATCTTAAAACAAAAGCAAAACAAAACAAAAATTCCTGTTCTAATTTGAATTCTCTGTATAAAGAATATTCTCTTTGTGAAAGTAGCTCTCAAATTCATTTGTTTGGAAAGGCTTATACTGTAGTTTTTACTTGATGATCTTTGATGTACACTCAAAAAGACTTCTTTGTATGAAAGACAACATTAGTTCCAAAGATCCTAAAGCAATACATATAAATAGATATTGATGAAAAAAAAAGATATTGATGCATATGCTTTCTAATATTCATTCAATAAATATATGTTAAATGGCCATTATGTGTCAGTAATGCCTGGTGGCTTAGGGCATGAACTACATATTGAAACACACCTGAATTCAAATCTCAGTTCTGCTTGCATTGGAAGAAAAAGAATTGCAATCTCGCTTAGAATAATTTATACTTTAAGTATTTATGATTTTTTAAAAGAAATTTCAGTTATTATGTATCCCAATTATTATTGCTGCTGTCAAACTTAATTGATATTTTAAAAATCTTTAAAGAAGAAAAATAAGGGATGATTTTAAAGTATTTAGCTGAACTACAGAGTGAATCATCCGTATTTAGAGAACTAAGAATTGGCCAGAAATTTTGCTGAATGATGGGTGATACAGTCACTAGATGTCACCATTGCACAACATTGCTTCAAACTGATAAACGCAAAAGTACAGTATATAGTACAAGAACACATACCAAGGAAGTTGTTTCTATTATGTGATATACATACATATACACATATATATACATGATATTTATATAATATGTGTAGGTAGTTCCCAAGCAACATGTGTTGGTATTCTCTTATGCTGTTTCTTGGTAGTTCCATAAGTGAATAGAAAGAACCATAGATTAAAACTGATAAGAACCTTAGCTCATCTAACCACCCCCCTCTCTACCTCATTTTATAAGTTTGGAATTGAGGTACAGGGAGGTGAAGTAAGAAATTTACTCAATACTCTATAGCAGATTAAAAGCAGAAAGCTTAGATTTCCCAACTCTTTGTGATACCACACTGTGTCTGTTATTAATATTCACAGTGAAATAGACATTCTTTTAAGATTTAATTTATTCATGAGATACACAAAGAGAGACAGAGACACAGGCAGAGGGAGAAGTAGGCTGCCCCATGGGGAACCCGATGTGGGACTCAATCCAGGACTCAGGGATCATGCTCTGAGCAGAAGGCAGATGCTCAACCACTGAGCCACCCAGGTGCCCCTGAAATAGACATTCTAATAAAACCAGAACCTCTTAAATCCATCAAAAATTTCCACTATTTAAAAAATAAGTTTAACAACAACAAAAAATAAGTTTAACAATATAACATTACCTATTTTTAATAAAAATTATCAGTTGAATACCATAGCTTTTGCTATGAACTGTATGTACAAACATCTTACTTTATCCGCATAATAGTAAGATATGTAATATGTATTTATTTATTTATGTTTTGTTCCAAAAAGGATTTTTAAGAAGCTTATTGAGGGGCACTTGGGTGGCACAGTTGGTTAAGTATCCCACTCTTGATTTGGGCTCAGGTGGATATCTCAGAGTTGTGAGATTGAGCCTCTCACTGTGCTCTGCACTCAGCATGGAGTCGGCTTGGGATTCTCTGCCCCTCTCCCCCACTCTCTTTCTCTCTCTCTCTCTCTCTCTCTCTCTCACAAATAAATAAGTAAATATTTTTTAAAAAAGAATCTTACTGAAATAAATATATAATAAAAATTTTAAAAATGGTCATCATAAATATAAGATACTAGAATATAAACTACTATGAAGTCTTCTTTTTGTTAATATATGAAAATCATGCCCTAATGTCTAGTAAAATCAAATTTAATTGGCTAGTCTCAAATTTTGTCCTGCTTTCTCTAGCTGTGAGAAAAAAGTAAGAAAAGTAGATAGTATTATGTTCACTAAAAGATGACAAGATACTATAATTTTGCCAAGATTATACAACTAGTATATTTCTGATTTCAAAACCCTCATTCTTTCCATTATGCCAGCCATCCAGACATATAATGAGAGGATTCCTAATAGGATACAGTCACTGTAACCCTTAGACACCTGGATTACCACAATTCTGATTTATACAGGTAGGCTTTTGCTTATATCAAATTTATTTTTAAATAATTGAGCTGTTGACAAGATTAATTCTGTCAAGAAATTTACTCCTAAAAAATTATTAAAAGAAAGATAAATTTTATGAGTTTATCTACATTTTAAATTACAAAATTTGTATTATATTAAGGAAATGAGCATTTGAAAAATTGATTATAAAAGAGAAAGATGTCTCCAGGGGAAGCGAGAAGTCCAAAGGAAAATAGGAGATACTCAGAACAAAGAGGAAAGCACATAGGCACAGTATTAAAAAAGAGAGAAAGGGGCAATGGGGAGAGAGCTAAGGCTCATATAGCCTGCCTAGCCTGCTTCTGATCCTCACATTACTCAGTTATCTGTATTTTTCTCTTTATCTTCCTCCATTTTTGTATCAAAAATCTACATTAGTCCTAGTTCTTTAAAACTTCCACTATTGTTTTTTTTTTCTATAGATGTGGAACCTTTTTCTAATTTGTCCTGTTGATTTCTTGTTTGTCTTTGCAGCATAATCATTAAGGATCTTATTCATTCTATAATTTGCTTCCTTTTTCTTAATGTATTTGTAAAGCCTATTCTTGGCTTTGGAATATCTTACGCTTCAACGAAAGATTCCTTTCTTGTTAACGTGCAGAAATGTTTTTGTTTTTGTTGTCATCTTGAGTATCTGGCATTTTAAAATCCTCAGTTCACTCTATATTTATTCCACAAATATTTACTGAGTGCTCACCAAGTGGTAGGCACTATGTAAATCAAAGGTAAAACTGGACATTGTGCCAGCCATCCAGACATATAATGAGAGGACTCCTAACGGGATACAGTCACTGTAACCCTTAGATACCTGGATTACCACCTCCTCCTCTTGTGGAATAAACAGCCTTCCAGTTCCCTCCAAGATGTGATAAGTCCACTGCAACCTCTTTTTTACTGCTCACAGTCAAAAACTAGACAAATTGTGAAGAGCAACTACCTGAAGATTGAAAAGTAAACAAAAGCAAGTGGATTGTGAAGGAGAGTCAAAACTACAAGAGTGAATTTCTCTTGCTCTTGCAGCTTTGACCTGAAGACAGACTCCAGTCATAAAACCATGCAAAGACAGCACAGGAGGCCAAAACTACAATAAAAAAAAAATATTTTGGGGCCTGATAATTGGTAAAATGGACTCCATAGTTTAATAAGAGTGTAAGGAATCCTTGTTATTGTTGTTGTTTTCCTTTTGTGGTTTTTTCCTCCAGGGCAGGTCCTATTTATAATGTTTTGGGCAGCTAAAAATCAGAGAAAATCCCCATCTTCTGACCAAATAAACCAGAAAAGAAGACCTGGAGAGATATAGCAGGGTGCAGATTCGGGAAAGGAAAAAGGTGGAGAATGAGGTTCCTTAGTTCTGTTTATGAACCCACCCAGGTGCCTTGGGTTACCTCCAACTGTTCATGCATGAGACAGGCCTAAAGCAGCATAACAGCTTGAAGAACCAAAGATTAAAAATTTTAAATTAAATGGGAGGGAAACACTGCCCAAATCATAGACTAACCCCTTAGTGGCTCATGTATGGGACAGACCAAAGACAGCATAGCAAAGGCTTTGAAAACAATTGACATTGGAACCAGTGCCCTCAGAAGGTAAGAGAGAACTTATGCTCTGCATCTAACCAAGTTGATTACCTACTGAAAGAAACAAAAAATTTAAATATTCTTCATAGGATTTTAATAGGACCCAGAGTCTATGCAACAAAATATTAAAGATATACTCCAAAAGTACTTGACATACAAAGAACTAGGGGGACGCCTGGGTGCCTCAGTGGTTGAGCTTCTGCCTTCGTCTCAGGGTGTGATCCCCGGGTCTGGTGATCAAGTCCCACATCCGGCTCCATGCATGGAGACTGCTTCTCCCTCTGCCTATGTCTCTCAGCCTTTCTCTCTGTGTCTCTCATGAATAAATAAATAAAATCTTTAAGAAAAAAACAAACCAAAGAACTAGGAAATGAATGTCTTATAAGAAAAGAAAATCAATAGAGTTGAAAATTGTCTGATAGGAAGAAAAGAATGAAATAAAAGATGGAAAAATAAAATGAACATAGCCTCAAGAACCTGTGGGACACTGTTAGGGAGTTTACAGCCTAATGAGACTAACACACTGAACAATCACTCTAATGGATACATAATTACAAACTGAGACAAATGTTCTAAAGAAAATGATCAAGATTCTATAACTGCATATAAAAACTGGACCTGACTTAGCCTAAGGGTAGAGGTGAGGATATGGCCCTTGAGCTGAGGGATGAGAAAGAGAAATCTTTCTATGAGGATATGAGGATATGGCCTTTGAGCTGAGGGATGAAAAGGAGTTAACCAAAAATAGGGGGGAGAGTGGTGGTGGAGAGTGTTTCAAATTAGAGAGAAAAGCAAATGTTAAACCCTGCAGAAGGAACTTCGTTCGCACTTTCAAGGAACTGAAAGAACATGGGAGTTACTAACAGTGGGGAAAAAATGGATGGGGAATGGTATGAAATTAGGCTAAAGAAGGGGCCTGGGACCACACTATGTAGAATCCTGTAGGTCATTGCAATGGACTGAATGTTTGTGCCCCCCACAAATTTATATATTGAAATCTTAACCCCCAATGGGATGGTATTAGGAGGTGGGACCTTTGGAAGGTCCCTGTGGGTATATCTCTTATAAAGGGATTAGTACCCTAATAAAAGCAATCCCAGGGAGCTCTCTACTCTTTTTTGCCATGTGAGAATACAAGAAGTTGGCAGTTTGTAACCCGGAAGAAGACTTTCAAGCTTACTTGCTGAGACCCCCCTGAGTTTGGATATGCAGCCTCCAGAATTGTGAGGAATAAATTTCTGTTTATAAGCCACTCACTTTGTGGTACTTTGTTATGGTAATCTGAACGAGGACAATCATGTTAAATATCTTTGTCTTTTTTTATCCTAAAGCCAGTGAGGATTATTAGGGCACTCAACCAGTGAACTGGTGGAGGATTGAAAGATGAAACCTTTAGGATACCCGGCGTATAGTAATTGAGAAGCTTGAGCCTGTAAAGAGAAAGAGAAGAAATAAGAAGAAAGATGGGGACCAGATGGATATGAGAGAGTTATTTAACAAGAGCTAAAAGAAAAATGTTTCACCACACCCTTGGTCATTTGGGGATTCCTTATGACCTTTGCCAGAACATTTTTTTTTGGGGGGGGGGGGGTGAAAGGAGTAGAATTTTCAACTAGAGAACAATGAGGGGTGAGAAGTTTATGAGAAAAAAAGAAACTATGAGAACTATCAACTCTTTGAAAAGTTTATTGGTAAAGGAACAGATGGATGGGACAATCACTGGATGAGCCGTTGGGTTTCTGGGAAGCTTTTATTAAGATGAACTCATTTAAAAGTCATTGGGAAGGATCTAGTTAAAAGGAAGTGTGAGGGGAGGGATAGTTGGTACAGGCAGAGAAGGATCCTTGATAGTATAAAATTCTTGAGACTATAGAAAGGAATATAATCCAAAATACAAGTGCTCTGATTGCCTTAAATAGGAGGAAGGACACTTCCTTCAATGTAAGAAGAGAGAAAAAAGAGGAAAATAGATTTGTATGTGGAAATGGGAGGTAAGATTATCAACTGAGAAAGAAGGGGAATGTGTGAAGGATCTGTGGTTTGAGAAGAGTGGAAAAGGGTTGGAATAGTTATTGGGGAAAGTGACTTGACAGAGAATATATTTTTTAGTATTGGTACATTTTAAAGGCTCACTGAAGGCTGTTGGTTATGAATTTATAGTGATGCCAGGTTACTCTAGTGTAGCTTTCTATGGCAGTATTCAGTTGCTCAGTTAAGTGAATGAAAAAAATGGGTTGGTTCAGGATCAATCAATTTTTTTCTAGAAAGGTGCAATGACAGTAACATATTTCAGGAGAGTATAGGATATTGGTAATATTTTGGAGATGACAGATCACACATTGAATACGAAAGGAAATAATGAGGGCAAGGGCTAAAGGCTTGAACCAAAGGTATCATTTCACTACACATCCTGATGAGGTTGAAGAATAATTGGAAGGGATGAAGCAAAGGTAACTGAACAAGCAAACTAAAGGAAGATAAAGTAGTATTTTTAGAGGTAGATGTTTGAATTAGTGATTATTGATTATAGAACATTTCAGATGATGGAAGGGTCTAGCATGGCCTTTACTTTATTAGAAAGGAAGTAAAGAACTGAGGAACCAAGGTAGCAGATGAATTATCCAAGTATATGTTTAAGACTCACAAGCATTACAAATTTGGTGTCAGGTGCTCATCATGCCTTTGGTGAATAATGGAAAGGGACCAAGATGAGGTCAGTAAATGACAGTGACTAGAAGAGAGATAAGGTGGTATTGTCAAATCATATAAGCTCAAAGAAGCAAGGTTGTTTTTTTTAATAATGTTTAGAAATAGCAGTAGGGTGTCAGAAGGAATGCTAGCAAATAAACAGGTAGTATGTAAGAACTATAGGGGAAACAGTGTCCTTAGGAGAAGGAATTGGTTTCAGAACACAGAATTTAAGAGAACGCTTTGAAAATAGGTTGAGAATGTAAGAGACCCAAGAGTTTGATAATAGTCCATCAGAAGTTCTGGAGTACTCAGTCAAAGGGGTTGATGGATGAGGGGCATGTAGAAGGCTGAATCACAGGCTATGAAATGATGGCTAGGGATCTTAACACTTTATAATTGACTTCCAATGAGCTATTTCTAAATGATGTTAGCCTTCTATAACTTATCATTTATACTTTGTTTTAATAGATTTACTTATGTATTTTAAAGAGAAAGAGTGAAAGCAGGGGCAGAGAGAGAGGAAGAGAGAATCCTCAAGCAGATTCCATACTGAGTGTGGAGCCTGACACAGGGCTGATCCCAGGACCCTGAGATCATTACCTGAGCCGAAATCAAGAGTCAGATGCTTAATCAACTGAGCCACATAGGTGGCCCTTGTTATTTATACTTTATTTTGAAGTTCTAAAACCCTTACTTTTAATAGTTTCTTTTCTAAAATGGAAAAGCCAAAAAGTTAGATATCTCATAGATTTTTCTTCTTTTTCAAAATAGATTTATTATGGCCATTTCCTAAATGTTAGCATCTAAACCCTTGTGAAAGATTTAGTCTATATGTGGCACAGTCTCTGGCATATTATAGGCCCTTTAGTTTTAAGAGTGTAGGCTCTGGAACCAGACTGCCTGATTCTGGCCCCACCCAACTCCTTTATTTATACTGTCACCCTGGAGAAGTTAATTCAACTATTCCAGGAGAGTAAAGCATGGACAAAAGGAGTGAACCAAGGGGAAGTGGTAAAGTATACTGATCTGTGAAAAACAAATGAGGCTACCATAATTGGGGCGGGGGGGGAGTATCATTTGAGGCAAATACTTAGAAAACTATTCCCTAGGAGCTGGGGCAAATTGAGGTAAAACTGAGTGCCGTAAAGCTGTATCAACCAACCTCAGTCTCTGATTTGCTTAGTGATTAACACTCTCTCCCTCCCCCACTTCAATATTTCTCTGGAAGGTATTATCTAGAGACTATAAATTTTTGTACACAGTGTCAAGCTTTCAATAAAAATTATTAACCATGAGGGACGCCTGGGTGTCTCAGTCGTTGAGCATCTGCCTTTGGCTTAGGTCATGATCCCCAGGTCCTGGAATGGAGTCCTGCCCCCATAAGGAGCCTGCTTCTCCCTCTGCCTATGTCCCTGCCTCTCTCTGTGTGTCTCTCGTGAATAAATAAATAAAATATTTTTTTAAAATTATTAGCCATGCTAGCTATTAGATAAAACTGTATGACTACAAGCCAAGAGAGAAAATTGAAAATAAGAGCAGACTCAAAGGTGACCGAGAATTTTTAGTTAGAGTTAGAAGACAAAAATGTTAAAATGACTATGACTGTAAGAACTAAAACTATAAAACTCTTATAAGAAAATATAGAGGGAAGTTTCATGATATTAGATTTGGCAATGATTTCTTTGATTAGATAGCTAAAACACAGACAATAAAAGAAATAGATAAATTGGGCTACATCAAAATTAAAAATGTTTGTGTGTTGAAAAACACCATCAAGAAAAAGAAAAGGCAACCCACAGAATGAGAAAATATTTGCAAATAATATATCAGGTAAGTGATTAATATCCAGAATATATAAAGAACTCTTACAACTTGAAAACAAAAAATAAATAACCCAACTAAAAACTGGGCAAAGGACTAAAATATACATTTTTCTGAAGAATATATACAAATTACCGGTAAGGACATGAAAGATGCTCAATAATCATTAGGAAAATCGAAATGAAAACCACAATGAGATACCATTTCATTAGGCTGGCTATTATGGAAAACAAAATAACAGGTGCTGACAAGTATATAGAGAAATCCGAACCCTTGTGCATTACTGGTATGAATATAAGATGATATAGCCATAGTCACTGTGGAAAACAGTATGTCATTTCCTCTAAAATGAAACAGTTACCATATGATCCAGAAGCTTTCCTTCTGTGTATATACTCAGAATACAATGGAACATCTTTAAAATTCTTAAAGGAAATAGGGGTGCCTGGGTGGCTCAATTGGTTAAGCCTCTGCCTTTGGCTCAAATCATGATCCCGGGGTCCTGGAATTGAGCCCTGCTTTGGATCCGTGCTTGGCGGGGAGCCTGCTTCTCCCTCTTCCTCCACCACTTACCCTGCTTGTGCTCTCTATCTCTATCAAATAAATAAAATTTTTAAAAAATCTTAAAATAACTTGTAATATGGAATTCTGTATTCAATGAGAATCTCTTTCAAAAGTGAAGGTGAAATAAAGACATTTAAGGCAAACAAATAAGGAATTTATTGCCAACAGATCTGTATTAAAACAAATACTGAAGACAGACAATACCAAGACCAGCAGGGATATTAAAAAACTGTAAAGACAGATTACAACTAGTACAATAAAGAAAGAAAAAGATAAAATATATAAAATTTAGAAAGGAAGAAATAAAACATATTTGCTGACCACATGCTTGGTACTCAGAAAATCCAAAAGAATCTATTAGAATAAAGTGAATTTATCAATGCCTAGATGTGAAGTGAATAAATAAAAATTAGTTGTATTTTTGTCTATCAGCAAAAAACAAGTAATAAACTTTTTAAGATGATACTGTTTGACACATCCCAAAAACATCAATACCTAGAAATAAGCCTATCTAGAAATAAGTCTAATGAAAGATATATAAGACATCTACACTGAAAACTATAAATACTATTAAATAAACTAAAGAAAATCTAAGTACATGGAGAGATCCATACAATGTTAAAGGATTAAAAGACTCAGCACTGTTAAGATGGTCAGTTCTCCCCCAAATTAATCTACAGATTCAGTGCAATTTCAGTCAAAATACTACCAGAGAGAGAGAGTGTGTGTATGAATGAACAACTTTATTCTAAAATGTATGTGGGGATCCCTGGGTGGCGCAGTGGTTTGGTGCCTGCCTTTGGCCCAGGGTTCGATCCGGGAGACCCTGGATCGAATCCCATGTCAGGCTCCCGGTGCATGGAGCCTGTTTCTCCCTCTGCCTGTGTCTCTGCCCCTCTCTCTCTCTCTCTGTGTGACTATCATAAATAAATAAAAATTAAAAAAAGAAAAAAAAAGTCGAATTGTATTCTTATCACATAGTTTGTATCCTTTAAAAAATAAAAAAATAAAAAAAAAAATAAAATGTATGTGGAAAAATAAATAAATAAATAAATAAAATGTATGTGGAAATACAAAGAGACAATCCTACTCTGAAGGAGAACAAAACTAGAAAACTTACAGCACCAGGTAACAATTTCTATTATATAAGTACTAGTGTAGTGTTGGTATAAGGATAGAAAAATAAGGGCAGCCTGGGTGGCTGAGCGGTTTAGCGCTGCCTTCAGCCCCAGGCGTGATCCTGGAGACTTGGGATCAAGTCCCACATTGGGCTCCCTGCATGGAGCCTGCTTCTCCCTCTGCCTGTGTCTCTGCCTCTCTGTGTCTGTCATGAATAAATAAATAAAATCTTTAAAAAAAGAAAAATAGGCCAGTGGAACATCAGAAAATCCAAAAATAAATTAGCATATATGTAGTCACCTGATTTACAACAAAGGTGATGCCGGAATGCAATGGGTAAAGGATGATCTTTTTAATAAATGATACTGAGTCAATTTGATATTGATATGGGAAAAAATGAATTTGTATCTCTTCTCACACCATACATAAAAATCAATTCCAGATGGATCATAGACCTAGATGTAAAAGGCAAAACATTAACGGTCCTATAAGAATATACCGAATACTTTTATGATTTCAGGATGGCAAAGACTCATAAAACAATAAAAGCTTTAATTAGAAAAAAGGTTAATTAGACTAAATTAAAATAAAACCTCTGTTCATTCAAAGACATCAGTGTGAAAAGGCATGCCACACACTTGACGGGATGAGCACTGGGTGTTATTCTATATGTTGACAAATTGAACACCAATAAAAAATAAATTTATTAAAAATTAATTAATTAATTAATTTTTTAAAAAGTATGCCATGGAGTAGACGACAGTATTAGCTATTTATATATCTAATAAAAGATTTGTTTCTGGAATACATAAAGAACTCAAAAAAATCAGTAATAGCCAATACATTTTTTAAATGGGCAAGAGATTTGAACACTTTACTAAAGAAAATATTCAAATAGCCAATAAATGTGTGAAAATATGTTAGTCACCACGGAAATGCAACTTAAATCCACAATGTAACATCACCAGAATAACTAAAAGGAAAAAGAAGATACCAAGGTTAATAAGGACTTGAATAGTATTAAAGAGTATTTGGTTCAAATTCCAACTATGCCACTTGCTAGCTGTGTGACTTTGGGAAAACCTTCCTGGGTCTTAGTGTCAACACCTGTAAAATGAGAATAACAAATATTTCATAGTGTTGTGGAAATCTAATGTAATGATTCATGTCAACTGCTTAACATAATCCAGCTTGTATAAGCTATTATATCATTTAATCCTCACAATAACCAATAAATTTAGCAATATTATATCATTACAGATAAGGAAGTTGAGGCCTAGGGAGATAAATCACTTCTCACAGTTATTAAAAGATAAAGGGAAGAGTGAAACACATTTCTATCTCAGCTCCAAACTCCTTGCTCTTAGTTACCAAGCCTACAACTACCTACGAATTCCTCTCTTGGCAGATATGTAAAGAGAGTATTGAGTAGTTGCCAGGCATAAATATTACTTGACACAGCATCAATCTTCTCTTATAGTGGCTAACATGGACATTTGTTGTTCAGACTCCTTATCTAGGATTTGAAGTTCTATTGCATGGTCTGCTTGCCTGAATTCCAGTCCTCCTATCCTAACCATGACATAGCTATAGATTTTTTTAAAGATTACCTTATTGATTTTTTAGAGAAAGAGAAAGGAGGAGGAGGGAGAAAGGCAGAGGGGGAGGGAGAGACCATCTTAAGCAAACTCTGTGCTAAGTCCAGAGCCAGACTTGGGACTCAATTTCACAACTCTGAGATCACAACCTGAGTGGAAACCGAGAGTCAGACAGATGCTCAACCCACTGAGCCACCTATGTGTCCCAACATAGCTGTAGACTTTAAAATATGCTGCCTGGCTTTTTGTATGATTCTTTTTTTTTTTTAAATGTTTTTATTTATTATTTATGATAGTCACACAGAGAGAGAGAGAGAGAGAGAGAGAGGGGCAGAGACACAGGCAGAGGGAGAAGCAGGCTCCATGCACCGGGAGCCTGACGTGGGACTCGATCCCGGGTCTCCAGGATCGCGCCCTGGGCCAAAGGCAGGCACCAAACCACTGCGCCACCCAGGGATCCCCTGTATGATTCTTGATATTATGTTTGCCTATTCTTGTCCATCTGCCTAGTTATGACTCATAGTTTCTCCTTATTTAGGTCACAGCTCAAATGTCACCTTGATCACTGTAATATCATGCGGGTTTATTTTCTCCAGTACTTCATCACAATCTGAAAATACTGTTTATTGTTTTCCTCTTCCAACAAGAATATAACATCCATGAGAGCAGAAACCTACATTTATTTTATTTTGTTTTGCTGCTTTATCTTCAGAGCCCAAAAGAATAGACATTCAATAATCACTGTGTGGATGGACTTTGTGACCTGACCTCACAACTCTTATGCACTCCAGCTTAATTTTTTTAATGATTCTAACCCTCAGTCTATCCTTTCAGAACTTGACACAGCTTAGGTGATTTACCCACCCTCTTTGTACTTGGAATTTACTCACATTTAGCTTCTAGTCAGAAGAACAGTCAATGACAGGTTGTCATTCTAATGACCAGGTAGTTTTTATATTCCCTTTCGTTAAAATGGAATTTTACTTTAAAGGGACTTAGAGATCTAATTTTTTCATCACATTTAAAAAGTAAATGTTATTTTCTGTTTTAATGTCATAAATTAGTTATGATCCCTTATAAGATTTTTACACTCTAATATTTTATTTCATTAAAATGAGGCAATATATGTAAAGCACCTAGCATATGTGATAGGTACTCAAATATTAATGCTCCTTTTCATTAAAAATTTTCATTACTAAAATTGCTTGCCTTTTAAAAAATATAGATACTTTAAATACTGTGGGGTTTGGTCTTATCAAGTACCTAAAAATTAAGGCTTAAAGCTTTTAATTTTGTCCTCACTAGTAACTCAGGAATTGAAAGATATTTTTATGGCAGATACTCTTCCTACGCTCAAAAGCATCAAAAATCACAGAGAAGGTAGAAACAACAGATAATTTAGAAGTCCAATACGCTACCATTGCGCCACGGAGCCACCTACAACAGATAATTTAAATAAGTTTCCAAACCTAAATCTTCTAATGTGGTCCTATTTCATACCCTTTTTTTTTAGTTCATTCTTATTAAGAATAAAATTTATTTTATTTAAATGTTGACCCTCAAATCTTTCAAATGGATCACAAATAAAGACAGTATGTATCAGTAACTTCCAGATGTAGGTATTAATATTGTTGATCATATTTAATTTTTAAAAAGTTTGGACTCTTTTCTGACATAAATGTGACTAAAGATAGAGTAAAGCAATTGTGGAAATTATTTCAGTGCATAAAATAAAGAACTGAGTTTTCTGATATATGCTTTTAAGATATGACCCACCATTATGAACTACTGAGAAGTATTAAGTTTCTGTGTGATAGTGGTTTTTAAAATTTATGATTTTGCTTCATAACTTTACAATGAATATTTGGAGTTGTCTTAACCACAAAAATATCTGACTTGACTGTGATACAACTTTATAATAAAAAAATCATTAAAAATTAATCCCATTTAACCATCTTTGTTTCAGATAGATTTACAGTACTATTTTTTCAAACTATTTTTCTTTTAAATATTAGCATGTACACCATAGAACCACAAAATGAACATTTGGAGGATAAAAACACCCCATCATCTACAACTCTTCAGGTAAAAACCTAAAACTATTTTGTAATACATGACATAAAAATCAATCTGATCTTAAAATTTATCTTTCAAGTTTACTTATTAGGCTTCTATTATATGTCTGGTTAAAAAATAAGAAGTGGTCATTATTTTAAAATATTTTATTTATTTAACAAAGAGAAAATGAGAGCATAAGCAGGGGGAGCAGTAGAGGAAGAGGGAGAAGCAGGCTCCCCTGTGAGCAGGGAACCTGATATGGGACTCGATCTCAGGACTCTAGGATCATGATCTGAGCTGAAGACAGACACCTAACCAACTGAGCCACCCAGGCACCCCGAGAAGTGATCATCTAAAAATAACTAATTTAAATAAGTCCTAAGAAATTAGCAGAAGGAATAAAAAGATGGAAAGGGGTGATTAAAGATTATTTTGGAGCTAAAGAGGGCAGATTTTAGGAATAATGGATATGGCTTATTATTTCTTCTATATCTAGGAAAAACTCAGTAACTTAGACTACATGAGGTAAAGACAAATTAAATGTGCTGTGTATTTGAAGAGAACCAAATTTTTATTTTTCCAACTGTACAGAGCAAGTCATATACCTTCTTTTGGTCTAGTTCTACTGCATAATAATTGCCCATAATTAGAATGATAAATTTTTTACTTTTAAAAAATTTGTTTACTTTTTTTTAAGAGGTTTCTATAGTTCTTAGGGGCCCAAATGTTCTTCTTTTGGATATTTAAAATATTTGCCATTGATTCTAATTATTTATCTGTAAAGACCTCATCCTAGTCTATGTCAGTTTCTTTTTTTTTTTTTTTTAATTTTTATTTATTTATGATAGTCACAGAGAGAGAGGCGCAGAGACATAGGCAGAGGGAGAAGCAGGCTCCATACACCGGGAACCTGATGTGGGATTCGATCCCGGGTCTCCAGGATCGCGCCCTGGGCCAAAGGCAGGCGCCAAACCGCTGCGCCACCCAGGGATCCCTCAGTTTCTTATAAAATCTGAAATAATAAAACTTAAAATAATATGGTCTTACCTCATATGACCTTTTACCCACACTAATCAAAATTCACCTTTGTGTCTTTACCTTGCCCTTTTGTATAGTGACAGACTTTCCAAAATGTTTCTATACTAGAAATCCAACAAATTAATCATGATTATATAGAGAGAACTATGTTATTAATAAAGCTACATAATTCATTTATATTAGCTGCAGTGGTGCCTCTGCCTCCCTAGTCATTAAATGTTTCCTCTTCCCTTCCTTATTAATCTGTCCATGCCTCTAGCCTTTGTTACCATTTCTTGTGACAATGCAATATTCTCTCTACACTTCACTTAAAGTATTATCAATACACTCAAAGTGTTGGCCTGTGTGTGCAGGTACATACAGGCACATTCATGCACACACATACACACAAATACACACATATTACATCATGGTAACAATAAGGCAAATTTGAAGATTTCTGTTTCAGGGTTAACTCTGTTTTGTTTTTTTTATTTTTGTCTTGTTTTGTTTACCTTGGAAGAAGCCTCTCAATTTCTCACAAACTAAGATGTCTTTTTTTTTTTTCTAAATCAGCAGTTTCATAATTAGAGTAACTACCATTTAAAAGCCTGAAGATGTAGCTAAACTCATGAACTACCTGTGGGTGTTATCTATAATTAATAGTGGGAGCGTGAACCTTAAATTTCTGAAAGCCTGATCTACTTTTCTCATTTTTTCCAGTTATATAATTTTTCAAATGAAATGAGTCTAAGTAAAATTATATTTCACCTCCTTTCCAACTTAGTTGTATTTTCATTCTACTAAAGTTTTATTGAGTAATCTGTGGAGGTAAGACTAAAGACGGACACTTTTAATTATTCTGCCTACACTATAGGCTCACTTATTCAATATGCACAAATCACAAATGAAAATGGCAGGGATTCAAATCTATAAAAGCCAAATCAACATGCACTACAAAGTGCACTCCTGTGACATCCCCAAATACCTAATGATATAGTGCATGAATATTCTTTTATATGTGTAATTCTCATGGTGACAGTAATAATATGAATTTAATTATGAGATTAGGTGGTTTTGTACATTCATAAAATTGCATGGAAAATATATTTCTTAAAAGATTTCCTTGCTTTACCTCAGAACCTCAAAGATAGTAATAATAAACATGAAGAAACTACGGAAACTGTCTTGTCACAAACAGAGGAAACAAAACCACAGATGGAAAAGAAGTATTCTTGTCCTCCACAAGGAATATTAAATAAAGTTATTACAAATGGTATGTGAAATTAGAAATGTAAGTGGAGAAAAAATGAGAGATATATTTGATAAATATTGAAATATAAACCAACAAAGCCACTGCTTTATCTATATATACCAGATCAAATCAGCTGCATACCTCAGCTATATACTTCAGCTCTTATTACAAGCAATTTGTGGACAAAAAGGAAATATTTCCTTAACTCTGTCAGAATAATAATTGCTTAACAGATATATGTTTTAATGTTTTCCATGACTTCTTATATTAAATCTTGGGGATTATAAACAGCATTTATTAAGGGGCTGGCTCAGTCGGTAGAGTATCCAACTCTTGATCTCAGGGTTGTGATCTCAAGCCCCATATTGATTGGGTGTGCAGTCAGAAAGAAAGAACATTGATGAAAGATTTTTATTTAAAGCCTACTTTTTATATTTAGTTTTTTTAAGAACTATTTATTTGAGAGAGAGAGAGAGAGTATGAGTATGAGTAAGGGGAGGGGCAGAGGGAGAGAATATCAAGCAGACTCCCCACTGAGCCCAGAGCCCAATGTGGGGCTTGATCTCACAATTCATGAGATCATGACCTGAGCCAAAATCAGCAAACACTTAATCAGCTGAACCACCCAGGCATCCCTGTTATTTAGTTTTAAGTCAGCTGGAAGGAATATTCCTGGAAATATTAAGGTTCTTAATAAAATTAGGACCCACATTTTTATTTTATTTTTTTATTATTTTTTAAATAAATTTATTTTTTATTGGTGTTCAATTTACCAACATACAGAATAACACCCAGTGCTCATCCCGTCAAGTGCCCCCCTCAGTGCCCGTCACCCATTCACCCCCACCCTCCACCCTCCTCCCTCCACCACCCCTAGTTCGTTTCCCAGAGTTAGGAGTCTTCATGTTCTGTCTCCCTTTCTGATATTTCCCACACATTTCTTCTCCCTTCCCTTATATTCCCTTTCACTATTATTTATATTCCCCAAATGAATGAGAACATATAATGTTTGTCCTTCTCCGACTGACTTACTTCACTCAGCATAATACCCTCCAGTTCCATCCACGTTGAAGCAAATGGTGGGTATTTGTCGTTTCTAATGGCTGAGGAATATTCCATTGTATACATAAACCACATCTTCTTTATCCATTCATCTTTCGACGGACACCGAGGCTCCTTCCACAGTTTGGCTATTGTGGACATTGCTGCTATAAACATCGGGGTGCAGGTGTCCCGGCGTTTCATTGCATCTGAATCTTTGGGATAAATCCCCAACAGTGCAATTGCTGGGATTAGGGCAGGTCTATTTTTAACTCTTTGAGGAACCTCCACACAGTTTTCCAGAGTGGCTGCACCAGTTCACATTCCCACCAACAGTGTAAGAGGGTTCCCTTTTCTCCGCATCCTCTCCAACATTTGTGGTTTCCTGCCTTGTTAATTCTCCCCATTCTCACTGGTGTGAGGTGGTATCTCATTGTGGTTTTGATTTGTATTTCCCTGAGGGCAAGTGATGCAGAGCATTTTCTCATGTGCATGTTGGTCATGTCTATGTCTTCCTCTGTGGATTTCTGGGATGTCTTTTGCCCATTTCATGATTGGATTGTTTGTTTCTTTGGTGTTGAGTTTAATAAGTTCTTTATAGATCTTGGAAACTAGCCCTTTATCTGATACGTCATTTGCAAATATCTTCTCCCATTCTGTAGGTTGTCTTTTAGTTTTGTTGACTGTATCCTTTGCTGTGCAAAAGCTTCTTATCTTGATGAACTCCCAGTAGTTCATTTTTGCTTTTGTTTCTTTTGCCTTCGTGGATGTATCTTGCAAGAAGTTACTGTGGCTGAGTTCAAAAAGGGTGTTGCCTGTGTTCTCCTCTAGGATTTTGATGGACTCTTGTCTCACATTTAGATCTTTCATCCATTTTGAGTTTATCTTTGTGTATGGTGAAAGAGAGTGGTCTAGTTTCATTCTTCTGCATGTGGATGTCCAATTTTCCCAGCACCATTTATTGAAGAGTCTGTCTTTCTTCCAATGGATAGTCTTTCCTCCTTTATCGAATATTAGTTGACCATAAAGTTCAGGGTCCACTCCTGGATTCTCTATTCTGTTCCATTGATCTATGTGTCTGTTTTTGTGCCAGCACCACACTGTCTTGATGACCACAGCTTTGTAGTACAACCTGAAATCTGGCATTGTGATGCCCCCAGATATGGTTTTCTTTTTTAAAATTCCCCTGGCTATTTTGGGGTCTTTTCTGCTTCCACACAAATCTTAAAATAATTTGTTCTAACTCTCTGAAGAAAGTCCATGGTATTTTGATAGGGATTGCATTAAACGTGTAAATTGCCCTGGGTAACATTGACATTTTCACAATATTAATTCTGCCAATCCAAGAGCATGGAATATTTTTCCATCTCTTTGTGTCTTCCTCAATTTCTTTCAGAAGTGTTCTACAGTATTTAGGGTATAGATCCTTTACCTCTTTGGTTAGGTTTATTCCTAGGTATCTTATGATTTTGGGTGCAATTGTAAATGGGATTGACTCCTTAATTTCTCTTTCTTCAGTCTCATTGTTAATGTATAGAAATGCCACTGACTTCTGGGCATTGATTTTGTATCCTGCCACGCTACCAAATTGCTGTATGAGTTCTAGCAATCTTGGGGTGGAGGCTTTTGGGTCTTCTATGTAGAGTATCATGTCATCGGCGAAGAGGGAGAGTTTGACTTCTTTGCCAATTTGAATGCCTTTAATGTCTTTTTGTTGTCTGATTGCTGAGGCTAGGACTTCCAGTACTATGTTGAATAGCAGTGGTGAGAGTGGACATCCCTGTCTGGTTCCTGATCTTAGGGGAAAGGCTCCCAGTGCTTCCCTACTGAGAATGATATTTGCTGTGGGCTTTTCATAGATGGCTTTTAAGATATCGAGGAATGTTCCCTCTATCCCTACACTCTGAAGAGTTTTGATCAGGAACGGATGCTGTATTTTGTCAAATGCTTTCTCTGCATGTAATGAGAGGACCATATGGTTCTTGGTTTTTCTTGGTTTTTCTCTTGCTGATATGATGAATCACATTGATTGTTTTACGAGTGTTGAACCAGCCTTGTGTCCCGGGGATAAATCCTACTTGGTCATGGTGAATAATTTTCTTAATGTATTGTTGTATCCTATTGGCTAGTATCTTGTTGAGAATTTTTGCATCCATATTCATCAGGGATATTGGTCTGTAATTCTCCTTTTTGGTGGGGTCTTTGTCTGGTTTTGGAATTAAGGTGATGCTGGCCTCATAGAACGAATTTGGAAGTACTCCATCTCTTTCTATCTTTCCAAACAGCTTTAGGAGAATAGGTATGGTTTCTTCTTTAAATGTTTGATAGAATTCCCCTGGGAAGCCATCTGGCCCTGGGCTTTTGTGTCTTGGGAGGTTTTTGATGACTGCTTCAATTTCCTCCCTGGTTATTGGCCTGTTCAGGTTTTCTATTTCTTCCTGTTCCAGTTTTGGTAGTTTGTGGCTTTCCAGGAATGCGTCCATTTCTTCCAGATTGCCTAATTTATTGGCGTATATCTGTTCATAATATGTTTTTAAAATCGTTTGTATTTCCTTGGTGTTGGTAGTGATCTCTCCTTTCTCATTCATGATTTTATTAATTTGAGTCTTCTCTCTCTTCTTTTTAATAAGGCTGGCTAATGGTTTATCTATCTTATTAATTCTTTCAAAGAACCAACTCCTGGTTCTGTTGATCTGTTCCACAGTTCTTCTGGTCTCGATTTTGTTGAGTTCTGCTCGAATCTTTATTAACTCTCTTCTTCTCTTGGGTGTAGGATCTATTTGCTGTTTTTCCTGTAGCTCCTTTATGTGTAAGGTTAGCTTTTGTATTTGAGTTCTTTCCAGTTTTTGAATGGATGCTTGTATTGCGATGTATTTCCCCCTTAGGACTGCTTTTGCTGCATCCCAAAGATTTTGAACGGTTGTATCTTCATTCTCATTAGTTTCCATGAATCTTTTTAATTCTTCCTTAATTTCCTGGTTGACCCTTTCATCTTTTAGCAGGATGGTCCTTAACCTCCACGTGTTTGAGGTCCTTCCAAACTTCTTGTTGTGATTTAGTTCTAATTTCAAGGCATTATGGTCTGAGAATATGCAGGGGACGATCCCAATCTTTTGGAATCGGTTCAGACCCGATTTGTGACCCAGTATGTGGTCTATTCTGGAGAAAGTTCCATGTGCACTTGAGAAGAATGTGTATTCAGTTGAGTTTGGATGTAAAGTTCTGTAGATACCTGTGAAATACATCTGGTCCAGTGTATCATTTAAAGCTCGTTTCTGTTGGATTCGGCCTTCGGCCGCGCAGCCCCCTCCGCGGAGCCGCCCCCGAGCCCCCACCACCCCCCAGCTGCTCCCGCCCCGCAGCCCCTCCGCGGAGCCTCCCCCGAGCCCCCCGAGCTGCTCCCGCCCCGCAGCTTCCTCCACGGAGCCGCCCCCGAGCCCCCCGAGCTGCTCCGGGTCCCGCCGTGCACGCTGCAGCCCTTAGGGAGCTCGGTGCACTCTCCCGGGGCGCAGGTGTCTGTTAGTGTCCCCGGGAGCCCGAGGGCATCCCCGCCCTCCTGGGTCCTGCTCCACCTCCCCGCGAGCCCCTTTCCGCCCGGGAAGGTCGGTGCAGCTCCTGCTCCTCCGGGACGGGGCTCTCCTGTCCTGGGGACACTCGCCCCGGCCTCAGCCCGGCTCCTCGCGGGCCCCTCCCCCTTGGAGGCCTTTTGTGTCTTTATTTCTTTTTCCCCGTCTTCCTACCTGGATAGAAGCGCGAACTCTTCTCCCTGTAGCGTTCCAGCTGGTCTCTCTTTAAATCTCAGGCCGAATTCGTAGATTTTCAGGATGATTTGAAGGTTATCTAGGTAATTTGGTGGGGACAGGTGATTTGGGGACCCTACTCTTCCGCCATCTCGCCCCTCCTCCCCAGGACCCACATTTTTAAAAAGCTGCTGCCTTGTAAAGAATTGTATAAAATTTGCTTTACCATTAAAATTTTAAAGCATCTCATTGTCATATATTTATAAGTTGTCACCTAATAACAAGAAATTTTCTTGATTTTTTTTTCTGGATATATGATTTAACTTAGATTGGCTTCCACGAGTATACAGCCTATAGAGAACAAAAATTAGACTAAAATTTGATAAAGGATAAGCAACTGGGATCCCTGGGTGGCGCAGCGGTTTAGCGCCTACCTTTGGCCCAGGGCGCGATCCTGGAGACCCCGGATCGAATCCCACGTCGGGCTCCCGGTGCATGGAGCCTGCTTCTCCCTCTGCCTGTGTCTCTGCCTCTCTCTCTCTCTCTCTCTGTGACTATCATAAATAAATAAAAATTAAAAAAAAAAAAAAGGATAAGCAACTAAAGTTTTAAATTTTTTTTTCTTTTTTTTAAGATTTTATTTATTGGGAGGGAGAGGGTGAGAGAGAGTGTGTGCACATGCATGAGCTGGGGGAGGGGCAGAGGGAAAGAGTGAAAGAGAATCTCAAGTTGACTTTGTACTGAGCACCAAGCCTGATGTAGGGTTTGATCTCATGACCCTGAGATCACACAACCTTAGCAGAAACCAAGATTCAGATGGACACTTAACCTGCTAGGCCTCCAGGTACTCCTAAAATTTTATTTTATTTGTTGCTTGCTAACTTTAAACTTTTAAAACCAAATTTCATTAATTGAAGTTTTCATTTAGTAAAAGTTACTTTTTAAACTAATGTCAGTATTTTTAAGGTTCTAAATCTGAACTTGAACATCTGACAGTATAAAGTGATTGGACTCCTTTATAAATATAATTTCTGTACATCGATCTTACATGCATAGTCCCGGGACCCTATACTCCATATAGTGGGCATTGTCTATACAGCAATTGTTAGGAGTAGGGTTAGGACCTGTGAAGAGAGAAAAATGTATTGGTCACCAAAGATTATCCATTGAGATTGAGAACTACAGTTTGCTCAGGAATTAATTAGGAGTTTTATAGCACCAGTATTGAAACTACAAACATACTTGGATCTATAACTGGTTTTCCCCTTTGTTTTCTTTCATTTTTGGTTTTTTAAATTTAGAGAGGTTTATAGGAAAAGGATCTTTCATGTTTCTAGCTTGGGGGGTGTATATTCTTGTACCCTTTTTTTCTGTCTCTGTCTCTATCTCTTGGTCTCCATCTCCATTTGTCCGTCTGTTCTTGTCTCTGTCTCTCTCACACACACACCCATACACCCTACTTTCACTAAAGAAACTCTTAAAACATATTTTCCAGATAATAGCATATAGAGATAGAGCTGTGATTTAACATATTTAACATTCAACATATTTAACTCACCAATCCCATAGTGCATATAAGTTAATTTAAATAAGAAATCTAAACTCTCAACAACATGCAGAAATCAGTCTCATCACTTCTATTCACACTCTTTCGGTCTTTTATTTGGGTGGTACCTTGCCTAGTTCCAAAGAAATGGATATTCTGGGGAAATAGGCTTAGGTTTTAGGCTATTAGTCCTTTTTTGTTTCTTTTAAGTGTATTTTCAATAAAGATACTTTATTTTCAATAAGAAGAACTTTATAACTTTTTTCATGAAGTTGTTTTTCCTTTAAGTAAATGAAAGTAAGTAAAAAAAAAAATTAAAAAATAAAATGGTTTTACTAAGGATGCCCTGGGGAGCTCAGTGGTTAAGCGTCTGCCTTTGGCTCAGGGTGTGATCCCAGATTCCCAGGATTGAGTCCCACATCAGGCTCCTTGCATGGAGCCTGCTTCTCCTCCCTCTGCCTTTGCCTCTACCTCTCTTTCTGGGTCTATCATGAATACATAAATAAAATCTTAAAAAAAAAAAAAGAAAAGAAAAAATGTTTTACTAGATACTGAATTCTTGATTTACAGGGTTTTTTTCCCTGCACTTTTTTTTTTTAAAGTAGGCTCCATGCCTAGTGTGGAACCCAATGCAGAAATTGAACTTACAACCCTGAGATCAAGACCTGAGGTGAGATCAAGAGCTGATTTCTCAACTAAGTGAGCCACCCAGGTGCCCCTTTTTCTACACTTTTGAAATGTCACTCCTCTGCCTTTGGCCTTTATTTTTTCTGATGAAAATGCTGCTGTTAATTGCATTATTATTCCCCTGTACATGATGAATCATTTTCTTGCTACTTCCAAGATTTTCCTTTTGTCTTTTGTCATTAGCAATTTGACAATGATGATGTCTCTAGGTATGGATCTCTTGTGCTTATTTCACTTGGGTTTTGTTGAGCTCTTTATATCTATAAATTGATGTTTTTATTAACTTTGAGAGGTTTTCAGACATTATATTTTCAAATATGTTTCTGCTCCTTTATTTCTCTTTTCCTCCTGGGACTTCCTTTATGCATATGTTATTACTCTTGATGGTGTCCTATAGGTGTCTGCGGCTCTGTCCATTTCTCTTTATTCCTTTCTTCCTTTTGTTTTTCAAATTGGTTAATCTCTATTGATCTATATTCAAGTTCACTGATACTTTCTTTCAGAAGCTCAAAAATGTTATTGAGCCTTTCTAGTCAGCTTTTCATTTCAATTGTACATTTCAATTCCAGATTTCCATTTTTAAATAAATGTTATCACTTTATTGATATTCTCTATTAAATGACACATTGTTGCATTTTCACTATTCAAACATTATTTATAATGACTGTTATGAAAACTTTGTAAATCCAACATCTGGACTCATATACTCATTGTCTATTGACTGCTCTTTTTTTTTCTGAATGTGTTGTATATTCTCATATTTCTGAGTGTCTAGTAGGTTTGGGTTGAAAATTAAACATTTTATTATACATTATGGCAACTTCAAATTCAGTTTTATTTTTTTTAAGGTTTTTATTGTTGTTTGAGTAATTTGCATGTACTTAAACTGTGGAATCATTCTGCCCCATGATTTGATTTGCAGCAGCTGATGTCTCTTAGTTTTTGTTTATTTGTTTTTAGCCTGATTTCCTCAGGGTTTCTCTTTTGTCTGAATAGCTTAATAGTCACCTAATGATTTGGGAGAGACACTGTGTTCAAGCCAATAAGGCTTCCACCTTCTGCCAAGTGATCTGTAGGTGGGTTTTCTGGAGGCATCCAAAATTGCTGCTGGTAGTCAGTCTCACATCGTTTTTTTAACTTTTTGCCATACTCTCTGGAGTCTTCTCTGCACTTGCATACTTTCCCAATCAGCCATAGATATGTGGGAAACTCAGTCTTTCTGACTCTGTCATATCTGAGATCTCCCAGTTAAATTTTTACCTTGTCTGCTTCTCATCTCAACTTGAACTACAGCATCAAACTAGCACCACTGCATGTTTTTTCTGCCTGTTCTGAAACCAATCTACCATTTTTAGCCAGCAAAGTCATGGGTTTTCTCCCTCCATTCCATATCAGATCTGCCCTACCTCTTCTGGCAACAAAGCTGCTGGTTTTTAATCAAGCTCCATTCTGATAAAACTAGTTTTTCCCAAATGAAGTAAGTGGGGAGAAATGAGGGAAGGAGTGGTAGCAATCTCAGGCAAGAAGGCCTCAGACTTTGACCAGTCCTACCCAAAATCCTGGCTTTTTTTAAAGAATAAATGCTTCTTTCAAGGAAATACAAATCAAAATCATGATGAGATACTACCTCACACCTGTCAGAATGGCTAAAATTAACAATCCAGAAACAACAAATGTTGACAAGGATGAAGAAAAAAAGGGAACCTTCTTACACTGTTGGTGGGAATGCAAACTGGTATAGCCACTCTGGAAAACATTATGGAGGTCCCTCAAAAAGTTAAAGATAGAGTTACCCTATGACCCAGCAATTACACTCCTGGATATTTACCCAAAGAATACAAAAACACAGATTCAAAGGGATACATGCACCTTGATGAATCAGCATTATCAAAAATAACCAAACTATGGAGGGAACCCAGGTGTTCATCAACTGATGAATGAATAAAGAAGATATATGTGTACAATGGAATATTACTCAGCCATCAAAAAGAATAAAATATTTCCATTTGCAATGATATGGATGAAGCTAGAGCATATTATGCTAAGCAAATAAGTCAATCAGAGAAACATAAATACCATATAATTTCACTCATATGTGGAATTAAAGAAACAAAAGCTACTCTAAGATACAAAATGAAGTAAAGCTCATCATATTGCCATGACATTTTTTTAAAAGATTTTATTTATTCATGACAGACACAGAGAAAGAGGCAGACACACAGACAGAGGGAGAAGCAGGCTCCATGCAGGGAGTCTGACATGAAACTTGATCCCGCATCTCTAGGATCAGGCCCCTGACTGAAAGCAGCGCTAAACCACTGAGCCACTTGGACTGCCCTGCATGACATTTTTAAAATGTCATATGACAACTGTTAAGCACTTTAAAGGACTCACATATACTTTTTAAATAGTTTTTTAAATTAATAATACTTTGTTAAAACTTGTCCATAAATTGATAGGGACTTTGGAATATATGTTTTTTTAATAAATTAATTTTTTCTTGGTGTTCAATTTACCAACATACAGAATAACACCCCGTGCTCATCCCGTCAAGTGCCCCCCTCAGTGCCCGTCACCCATTAATCCCCACCCTCCACCCTCCTCCCCTTCCACCACCTCTAGTTCGTTTCCCAGAATTAGGAGTCTTTATGTTCTCTCTCCCTTTCTGATATTTCCCACACATTTCTTCTCCCTTCCCTTATATTCCCTTTCACTATTATTTATATTCCCCAAATGAATGAGAACATACACTGTTTGTCCTTCTCCGATTGACTTACTTCACTCAGCATAATACCCTCCAGTTCCATCCACGTTGAAGCAAATGGTGGGTATTTGTCGTTTCTAATGGCTGAGGAGTATTCCATTGTATACATAAACCACATCTTCTTTATCCATTCATCTTTCAATGGACACCGAGGCTCCTTCCACAGTTTGGCTATTGTGGACATTGCTGCTATAAACATCGGGGTGCAGGTGTCCCGGCGTTTCATTGCATCTGAATCTTTGGGGTAAATCCCCAACAGTGCAATTGCTGGGTCGTAGGGCAGGTCTATTTTTAACTCTTTGAGGAACCTCCACACAGTTTTCCAGAGTGGCTGCACCAGTTCACATTCCCACCAACAGTGTAAGAGGGTTCCCTTTTCTCCACATCCTCTCCAACATTTGTTGTTTCCTGCCTTGTTTGGAATATATGTTAAACAGATATTTCTTCAACCATACTAGCAAGCAACACTAGTCTATGCTATGTATCATTCATTATACGGGACTATTAATAAGACATTTAATAAAATAGAATTCATCTTTTGTATATATATATGTCTATGTAGGTATATAGATATATGCCTTTTTTTATATTTCAGGAGTTGCATTTTTTATGATATGGTGTGTAGCCTGGTCATTCTCAGGCCCTGAAGTTCTCCCTGGCGGAAATTTATTTGGACTATTAATTATCTTTCATAGTGCCATTATTGGGGGGAAACTTTTGGAACTCATTAGAATACCTTCAGTGCCTCAACTTCCACCTCTTCTTGGTAAGTGTACAGTTAGTTCTTATTTCTTTGTTATTAACTATATGTAAATTATGAACATACTACAGTCAGAATAGATATAATTTAGAAATATTTCAATGTAACATGATCTTTATGTATGTATTTACTATATATGTATGGCCGTAGCTTACTCATAGAATATTTATTCTTTTTACACATAAGCACACAGATTTTTTTCTGAAATACATTTGCAAATAATTTAAATATGTTCAATATATGATTCCTCTTGCTTTATTGTTTAGTAGGACTTTTTAAGTTAGTTTTAAATATATTCTAAAAAGGAAACATTTGGAAAAGACTGAATTTTTCTGTAGATAATCTAATTCAAATATTAATTGTAAGATTCAAATACTATAGTGACTAGGGCATCAGAAGGCTTTAAGGTTTTAGAGTAAGCTATTTGGTTATCTCCACTATGTACATTCATGGATGCATCATCTGCCTAACCAATATTATATCCTATTTCTTCATTAACATTATTATATAATTCTCCATCTGGACAGAGGAAAATTAGTGGAAGAACTTCTATTAGTGGTGTCTCATATCTTCTAAGTATTAAATACACCCAAATATTCAGTACTCTGTAAGTAGAGATAATCACTCCATTCTATTGCTAAACACCCTTTCTATGTCCACAACATCCTTTCAGCACCTGCTAAGTATTCACTGAATCTTTTTTTTCCTCCAAAACTTCCACTCCTGCCCTAACTTAGGCTATTTGTTTTCCATCTCTTCCATGGACTATGAAAGAGCCTTCTAATTGTTCTCTCCTTCAGTTTTATGTCTATCTAATTCATCAAGACCATCACATAGAAAATACAAGATTCATTATGTCACTTCCTTCTAAAACTTTCCTATGGTGCAAAAGCATAAAGGCATTGCCAAAACCAGTGAGAATGGAGGCTTCAGGGGGATTAGCTTTATATTATTTGGCCCCTCCTACCCATCTCCCACTCCCATCCTTGTTTTTTATGTTCCAACAACACTCAATTACTTATTGTAGCCATTTGAGATATGTCATTTCTTATCTTCATTCCTTAACTTATACTGCCTTCTCTGTTTGTATGTAAGCTGCCCTTCACCGAAGTAATGAGACATAGTGTGTTTGAGGAAGGGAAATTAAATATTTCTATTTTCTAACTTAGAAAAATGAACTGAATCAGACATGCCTTATTTTCTTTCTTTTAAGGGATGTTACTGGCTGGTTTTGCCATAAGGAATGTTCCATACCTCAGTGATTACACCCAAGTTAATAGTACGTGGTCTTCAATTTTAAGAAACACTGCCCTTACTGTTATCCTAATACAAGCTGGGCTTGGACTTGATCCACAGGTAGGTTTCTAATTATATGTTGAATAAAGATATTTTAAATACTAGAGGCTAGTAGAAAAGAAAAAGGCAGAATTTTTGTTACTGCTGTTGCAAGTAAAGCCTGTAAGGGAAAAAAAAGACAAAGATTTTGCAGAAATGTGGCATCTTTTAAGTTCTACTTCTGGTCATCATTATTACTGATATAAGGCAAAATTATTATGACGTGAGATCTCTATTTGAGATCATCTTTAATGATGTGAGATCTTTATTAGAGCTCATCTTTAATTATTTGCATAGAGATACGTGCCCCTTGCACAGCATTTGTATTATTTAGCAGCTGTGGCTTTTCTCTGGAGAATTATTTACTTTTCAGTTAAAAAAGGATAAGATCTACTCCTAAACCGTTTTTGCTTTTCTTTTATTTTGTTTTTCAGGAGGATTAGGAATTTGATAATATTTTTGTTCCATGACTTTTTTCCTACACTGAAGTATGTTCCTGATTATCTTTGCATCATTGTAGAAGCTAATCTTTTTAAATATTTCTTAAAATATCCCATAAATCTATTTGGGTTTTAAAAAGATGACTAGTCATGAATATAACTGTACTCAAACACCAAATATATGAGTTTAGTGGAAATATTTCAAGAGCATAAAGACAGTGATAATTATATCCTCCAGTAGAAAATTTGAGCCAATGAGAAAATTTTAAAATTCACCTTTTTAGTGAGGTATGCTGTTTTTAAGTTATTTTCTCTTTTGGCACATTGATATTTTCTATTATAATTATCAAATTAATCAAACATATCATTTCTAAAAGTTAACTGATAGAAATAAACCTATAGGTTACTTTCATTATACTATTTACAAGAAAGATTGTTGAAGGTAGGAATAGTTATTTAGTTACAGAGAAATGGAACTTTTAAAATAATTTAGATACAACAATGTTTTATAAAATGTGAAATAGTTTATAATCCAATCTGTGATGACATATAAAATTAGCTGCATTTGCATTTCAAGCAATCTGGAAGATTTAACTTAGTGAAAGCTAATTACTCAGAAAAGACCATATATTTCAAAATTTACTTAAATAATTGTCTTATTGGCCATTATAAATTTGTCTAAATGTGATTATTTTTATATTTCAGGCTTTGAAGAATTTGAAAAGAGTTTGTTTAAGATTGGCTATGGGTCCATGTCTAATGGAGGCATGTTCAACTGCTTTTATTTCCCACTTCCTTATGAATTTTCCCTGGCAATGGGGATTTCTATTGGGGTAACTTTTTCTCATTTTCTCTATGAAAATATTGAGTTAAGAATGCTTAGTTTAAAATTACCAGAATATTATATAGACAAACTTCTCATTAGAATTCTTTTCACAGTGGTAGAAAATCTTGGAAATTTGTTGGTCAGAAGCAGAGTCATAAAAAAAAAAAAAAAAAAAAAAAAGCAGAGTCATGTCCTAAATCTACCATGTCCTTAACAAACATGCATATTCCCTAAATGTTTAGTGCAAGATAATTCACTTCATCAATTTATTCCTTCTCTCCTATATTTTAATCTATTTCTACTGTTCAACCCATCCAATGCCTTTTTCCTTATACATTGTATGTATATATTACATACACATATGAGAGAGATTCTGTATAGATATAGATATTATAGCAAAAACACTCTTTCCCTATATCCAATGTCCCATCTGTTTTTACCCACTATTCATTTACCTTCATGTCCCAATTCCTCACTGTCTCTAGATCCTGACTGAACTCCTTTTCATTTTTCAATGCATTTACCTTTGGCCTCCACTTATCCATTTGAATGTAAAGTTCACCCATTACATACATACTTATTGCCAAATGCAATGTGTTTTTTAAAATTAGTTTTTATTATAAAATACCCAAATGAATTTTATTTTTGAAAAATTAGAACCTTACAGACAAAAGTAAAAAGCCTTTTAATCATGTTTTCAAATCCTAGTACCCATGGCCCTACCCAAAATAACAACTTTTATGAGTTTTATGTTATCATTCTAGATCTTTAAAAATAACATTTTGTGTGATTTATATGCAAACACACAAAAAATACTCTTTCCAGGGATATAGCTACTGTATACAAATATACTATATAAATCATATCAAAGAATATCACTTTGTTTGCAGTTCCCTTTTTTTAATTCAACAGTATTCTTGAGATTTATACCTATTAAAAAATATAGTTCATTTGTTGTTTAATTGTTGTATAGTGTTACATTGCATGATAAGACCAGATTTCATTTACAGTGTTACAAAAAATACATTTTATTTGTCTCCTTTTGCACAAATGTGGGTTTTCTAGAATGGTTACCTCGATTATGTGCATTTTCAGTTTTGATGGAACTGCCAAATTCCTTCAACCCTATATCCAGCAGGGTATGAAAATAACCTATTATTTTCAAATCCTTGCAAATTCTTGATATTATCAAGCTTTATGATTTCTTCCACTCTGGTGAACAAAAAATGATATTTCTTTGTTGTTTTAAGATGCATTTATGTAATTATTAATGAGCTTAAGTATTTTGATACTAGCCTGTTTATATCCTTTTTCTACTTTTCTGTTGAGTTATTCTTTTCTTTCTTATTATTTCAGTGTTTTGTTACAAATATTGCAAATATCTTGTCCTAATATACCACTAGATATTTAACTTTGCTTATGGTGACTTTCTTTTTATTTAAAAAGGGCATTTTATTATTTCCAACAGATAAAAGAACAAATACATAATATTCCTTGACCTTGAAAATCAAAAAGAAAAATGAGGCCATGGGGAGGCAGTGTAACTGTTTTTGATATACCAAAGGGTTTTTTGATGTAATCAAACTTATCAATATTTGTGTTTCTGTTTAATAACTTTCTATGTGTCATTCAAAAGGTCCTTTTTACCCTAAGGTCACAAATATATTCTTCTATATTTTATTCTCATTACTTTTAAGTTCATTTTTTTAAAATTCCTTTAAAATAGCTAGTTTATTACATGTGAGGATCTAGCTCCATTGTTTTTCACATGAATAGGTAGTTGTCCCAACACCATTTATGGAAAACTTCTTTCTTTTCTCTATTGATTTGAAATATTGATTTTATAATCTGAGAAATACCATATATTTGTTTTTATAATTTGTGTTCTGCTTTCTTCCAATCTATTTTGTCTATTTCAATGTCACTATTCTACAGTTTTAATTATTTTGCCTTTACAAAAACAGCATTTTTTTACATTGACTTCATTTTTCATTCTAAACCCTTATTCTCCCAAATGAGTCTTATAATCAGCTAGTCTAGTTCAATGAAAAATCATGAGAATATTTTAATTGGCATAGCAACAAATTAATGAATTAATTTGGAGGAGAGATTATACCTTTATAAAATTGAGACCTCTCTCTAATTATTTAGGTGTTATCTTAAGTTCTACAATGTTTCCAATTTTAAGAAAGATCTAGGCTATCTTCATAGTTTTTTTCTTAGGTATTTCGTGCTTTTTATTGATGATAGATTTTTTCATAACGTTTTCTACTTAGTTTTTGCAGATATTTGAGAAATCTACTAATAAAGTTTTATTGAGGTATAGTTCACATACAATAGAATGAGCACCTATTTTAGTGAACATTTCAGTGAGTTTTGAGAAATTTATATACACATGTAACCACCAGCACAACTGAGATGCCAAATATTTTCATTAACCCTCCAAAAATTTTCTTTACTCCCCCCAGTTAATTCCACATGAGCCATAGGCAATTCACAATCTACTTTCTGTCACAATGGACTCAATTTTTTAGAGTTTTATTTTTTTTAATAAATTAATTTTTTCTTGGTGTTCAGTTTACCAACATACAGAATAACACCCAGTGCTCATCCCGTCAAGTGTCCCCCTCAGTGCCCGTCACCTATTCACCCCACCCCCCGCCCTCCTCCCCTCCCACCACCCCTAGTTCGTTTCCCAGAATTAGGAGTCTTTATGTTCTCTCTCCCTTTCTGATATTTCCCACACATTTCTTCTCCCTTCCCTTATATTCCCTTTCACTATTATTTATATTCCCCAAATGAATGAGAACATACACTGTTTGTCCTTCTCTGATTGACTTACTTCACTCAGCATAATACCCTCCACTTCTATCCACGTTGAAGCAAATGGTGGGTATTTGTCATTTCTAATGGCTGAGTAATATAAGTGTGGACTTTTTTTAGAGTTTTAAGTAAATGTAGTTATGTAACATGTACTGTTTCCTTTCTGGCTTCATTTGGTCAGTGAGTTGTTTTTGAGATGCATCCATATTATCCATTCCATTTTATTGCAGAGTAGTATTTCATTGTATGAATATACCACTAACCACTTCTTGATGGATGTTTAGATTGTTTCCAGTTCAGCCATTATAAATAAAGTTGTATGAACTTTTGCATTCAAGTCTTTGTGTAGACATATGTTTTCATTTCTTAGGGAAAAACCTAAGAATAGATTTGCAGAATCACATGGTAAGATGTTTAATTTTATTTAAGGGATCCCTGGGTGGGGCAGCAGTTTAGCGCCTGTCTTTGGCCCAGGGCGCGATCCTGGAGTCCCAGGATCAAGTCCCACGTTGGGCTCCCAGCATGGAGCCTGCTTATCCCTCTGCCTGTGTCTCTGACTCTCTCTCTCTCTCTCTCAGTAATAAATAAATAAAATCTTTAAAAAAAAATGGGGCACCTGACTGGCTCAGTTAGTAGAGCATGTAACTTTTGATCTATGTGTTGTGAGTTCCAGCCCCATGTAGAGATTACTTAAAAATAAAATCTTTAAAAGAATAAATAAAAATAAGTAAAAAGTGCCAGTTTTCCAAAGTATTATAGTACATTCCCACTAACAATGTATAAAATTCTAGGCCATCCACACCCTCTCCAATACTTGGTACTGTCTGTCTACTTAATTTTATCATTTTTTAGTGGATGCATAGTGGTATAAAGTTGTTGTTTTAGGCAAGGGAAACAAAAGCAAAAATAAACTATTGGGACTGCATCAAGATCAAAAGCTTCTGCACAGCAAAGGAAACAATCAACAAAATTAAAAGGCAACCTTTGGAATGGGAAAAGATATTTACAAATGACATATCTGATAAAGGATTGGTATCCAAAATATATAAAGAACTTATAAAACTCAATACCCCAAAAAACAAATAATCCAGTTTAAAAACGGGCAGAAGACATGATTAGACATTTTTCCAAAGAAGACATACAGATGGCTAACAGACACATGAAAAGATGCTCAACATCACTCATCATCAAGGAAATACAAATCAAAACTACAATTAAATAACACCTCACACATGTCACAATGGCTAAGATTAACAACACAGGAAACAACAGCTATTGGTGAGGATACAGAAAAGAGGAATCCTCTTACGCTCTGGATAGGAATGCAAACTGGTGGAACCACTCCGGAAAACAGTATGGAGGTTTCTCAAAAGGTTAGAAGTAGAACTACTCAACAATCCAGTAGTTGCTCTACTGGGTATTTGCCCAAAGGATAAAAAAATACTGATTCAAAGGAATACATGCACCCTAATGTTTATAGCAGCATTATCAACAATTGCAAAATTATGGAAAGAGTGTGCGTGTGTGTATATATACATATATTCTCTAGTTCTATTTATATTGTTGCAAATGGCAAGATTTCATTCTTTTTTATGGCCGAACAATATTCCATTGTGTGTGTGTGTGTGTTTGTTATATCTTCAAGTTCATTGATCTTTGCTTCTAGTGTTCAACATTCTCTCAATCCTATCCAGTGATTTTCTTTTTAATTCAGATGTTGCATTTTTTGTCATAAGCCATCATACATTTCTTTCCAACTTTATTAATATGTAATTCACATAAAACATTTTGTAAGTTAGATATACAACATGTTGATTTTATACACTTATATATTCCAAATGATTACCAACATACCATTAGTTAACACTTCCATCTTGTCACATAATTACCTTTTGTTTGTGTGTGTAGTGAGAACATTTAAGACCATCTCCCTTAGCAACTTTCAAGTATATAATACAGTACCATTATCACCATGCTGTACATTAGATCTCCAAAGTTTACTCATCTTATAATTGGAAGTTTATAGTCTATTGACCAACATTTCCCCATTTCTTCTACCCTTCAGACCCTCATAACCACTATTCTATTTCTATGAGTTCAGTATTTTTAGATTCCACACATAAATGATATCATACAATATTTGTCTTTCTGTGTCTGACTGACTTCACTTAGCATAATGCCCTCAAGGTCCATGTTGTTGTAAATGGCAGCATTTCTTTCTTTCTTTCTCATGGCTGAATAATATTCCATTGCATACACACACACACACACACACACACACCCCACACACACACACACATACCGCAACTTCTAGTTTATTTGTGCATTCTATTGTCAGTGGGAATTTACATTGTTCCCAGCTAGGGGTTGCTATTATTAATGTTCTTACAAACATTTTTGTAAATAACTCTTGGTACATAGTTTTCTATAGATACATAATTAGGAATTGAACTGTTGGTTCACACAGTAACTATATGTTTAAAAATTTGGATTACATCAAATTATTTTTCAGAATTCCTAATTTACATTTGCACCAGTAGTATATAAGAGTTCCTGTTATTCTAATCCCTGCCACTTCTTGGAATTATCAGTCTTTTTATTTTTTTTATTTTTTTTAAGATTTTATTTATTTATTCATGAAAGACATAGAGAGAGGCAGAGACACAGGCAGAGGGAGAAGAAGGCTCCATGCAGGGAGCCCGACATGGAACTCCATCCTGGGACTCCATTCTGGGACTCCAGGATCCCGCCCTAGGCTGAAGGCGGTGCTAAACCACTGAGCCACTGGGACTGCCCTATCAGTCTTTTTTTTTTTTTTCCTATCAGTCTTTTTAACTTGAACTATTCACATGGGTATGTTGTGATAGCTCACTGGGATTATTTCTATTTCTCTGATTTCTAATAAAGCTGAAGAGTGCCTGTTAAGTTTCTTTCCCATATTTCTAATGGGTTTTTGGTTGTTGTTGCTTTTTCTGATTTGTTGATAGGAGTTCTTAACATATTCTAGTCCTCTGTTAAATATGTTACAAATATCTTTTTCCATTTAGCAACTACCCTTTCTACTCCCTTAATGGTAGAAATTATTCATTTTAATGTAGGCCAATCTGTCATTCTTTTTCTTCATTGTTAGTACTTTCTGTTTAAGAAGCCATTCCCTGGGCAGCCCGGGTGGCTCAGCGGTTTAGCGCCACCTTCCGCCCAGGGCGTTATCCTGGAGACGTGGGATGGAGACCCACGTCAGGCTACCTGCATGGAGCCTGCTTCTCCCTCTGCCAGTTTTTCTCTCTCTCTCTAATAAATAAATTAAAAATCTTAAAAAAAAAAAAAGCCATTCCCTATCCAAAATAATAAAGATACTCTCTATATTATTTTCTGGTAATTTTACTGTTTTACCTTCACATTTAAATCCATAATCTACCATAAATTGATTTTTGACGTGAAAGAGGGCCAAGTTTTTTTCTGTCTCCCTGCTTCTCTGCCCTCAATTTAGGAATATCCAATTGACTCTGCACTATTGATATAAGTGACTGCTTTTACCAGTCCTATTGCTCTATAGTGTATCCTTTGTCATAAATAATCTGTCCATATAAGTATGCGTCTGTTTCTGGACTCTATTCTTAATCATTGTCTATTTGTCTATCTTCTGTGTTAATTACTACAACTTTGTAATAAATATTGATATCTTGCATAACAAAACTTTTATGATCTCCAGATGGTCTTCACTATTAATAACCCTCTGTATTTCCATATAAAGTGGGAACCATTTTGTCAATTTTTACCAAAAATTTTCATTGAAATTATGTTGAATCTATCAATTGGGAGATGATTGATACATTTATTGTATTGAGTTATTCAGTTCATACTCATGACTTGCCCCTCCATTTATTTAGGTATTCTCTAATTTTTCTCAAGGGATTTTTATTTCCTACATAGAATTTCTGTGTATATTTAATTACATTTATTTCTAGGCATTTAATAGTTTTGAGGCAATTATAAATAGTATGTCTGCATTTTTTATGTTTTTATTACTTGTTGCTGGTATTTAGAAATATTGTTTATTTTTTATATTATTTTTGTCTCCAGAAACCTTGTGCTCATTAATTAAAATTTATCTGTAGTTGCTTTGGTTTTTCTACACGTATAGCTATGTCATCTGTGGATAATGACAGCCATACCTCTTTCTTTCTTCTTTCTTTCTTTCTTTCTTTCTTTCTTTCTTTCTTTCTTTCTTTCTTTCTTTCTTCTTTCTTTCTTTCCTATTTTTCTTTCTTATGGCACTGATTAGGCCCTTAAATATAATAATGTTGATTAGAGTAGTGATAGTAAACATCTTTGTTTTGATTCTATATCTGTCATAAGTGTTTTGTAGCTTCCCTTAATTAGATTAAGGAAATTTATATCCCTTCTTAGTTTGTTAAGTTTTTATTATACCTGGGTGTAGAATTTTATCAAATAATTGTTTGCTCCTATTGAGATGATAATATAAATTTTCTCCTTTATTTTATTATAGTGAATTATGTTGATTAACTTTCTAATGTAAGCCAAAACTTTCATTTATGAAATAGATCCAATTTATTCATCCTACTTGTAATTTTCAACTTCTCTGTACCATTTTGTATTAGATATATATCTTACTAACAACTCAGAGCTAAATTTTAAAAATTCAGTCAAAGAGGCTCTTTCTTAACAGGTCCATCCAACCAATTCTTTGTAGGTCAATTTTTACTTAACCTTGCTTTTATTTCACTTTTTAAAATATTATACATTCATGTGAATTTCATTCTTTTTTCACTTTTTTAATCTTCTGTTGGATTAACAGCATTTTCTTTGTTCCACTTTTGTTTATTCCTTTAATACTTAGAAATTACAAACACATTCTCCTTGTAATTACCCAAAATTTTTGAAAAACCATACTTAATGGCTTGTTTTTACATTCCTTCACTGCCTCATACATTTCCCCACCAGTTAATATAATCTAGAATTTTAGTCTAAGATTATTTTTAAGTTTTCTTCACAATGAACTATAGATTTAGCAATGAATTTCACTATTCATCATTATTTCTTATGATAATCATAATAATTATAGTAATAGTAGTAATAGCAAACATTTATATGGTGTTACCATGTGTCAGGCACTTTGTGAAGTACTTGATAATTTATTTAATCCTCACAAAGTTCTGTGAAGTAGATACTATTATTATTCTCATTTTTTGCATACAAATGGAGACAAGGAGATGCTACATGGTTTTCCTAACATCAGATGACTAGATAGATAGATCCAAAACTTTGGCTGTGCCTAGAGCCTTTATTCTTAATGTCTGCATTATGCTACCTATGCCCTTTTATTTTTTTAAACTCTTTTCTTTATATCCTTCCTAATGAGTTGATCTCCCAGTTCTCTTAAAACTGATCAGTGGATAATAAACTGCATACTTGAATGTCTGAACATGACTTCTGTGTGACTCAGAATTGAATTTTAGATTCAAAAGTATTTTCGCTCAATACTTCAAGGGTATTGGTGTTATCTCTTTGCATTAGTTTTGCCCATGAGGAGTCTCTTATCAAACTAATTTTTAATTCCTTTTCTAGGTAAGCTATCCCAATCTTGTTTTCTCTCTCTCTCTTTGGAAGCTCAGTATTCTGAATTATTCCAATTAATTTCTTGCTATACAAAGTATGTTCTTTGGACAGCAACATTAGTATCACCTAAAAGCTTGTTAGAAATGCAGAATCTTGGGCCCAGATCTTTTGAAATAGAATCTGCATTTTAATGAGATTCTCATGTATCTTGTTTTCATATTAAAGTTTGAAAAGAGCAGTCTCAGATAGGTCTCTTCACTTAGTGAAAACTTTCAAACTTGTACAGGAGTAGAGAGAATACTAACAAACTCCCAAATATCCTTAATTTAAACTTGATAGTCCCTAATGAATCCTAAAGTAAATTACACAAATAATGGTATTTCATCCCTGTATCCTACAGTATGCATTTCTAAAAGGTAATGGCATTTTTCTTACTAAATTAACAATTCCTTAGTATCATGAGGTGAATCTTTTAAAAATTTGTTCTACTCAATATTTGGTGTGATGTGTCAATCAAAGGGTTGTGTATCTATTTTTTTTTTCCAGGTCTTGAGTATGTCTTTTTCCTCTCTGGAGTTCTCTTCTATTATGCCCTTTTGTAACTCCTCTATACCTATTAAGTTTTCTTTACACTTTTTTTGTGCTTACCTTTTTGCAGTACATGCTGGAAAATTTTCTCTGCACAGTCCTCTAACTTATTAAGTCACTTTTTAGCTATGTTTATATCACTAATTATTTTAATTTGGAGAATTTATTGTTAAATAAATTTATGTCTTCCTAGTATATCTCTTTTCTCAGGTATAAATTTTTTCCACTTAATGAGCATGGTGCCTCAAAGTGACAGATTTCTCTAAATATTTTGTGATCCTTTAATGGGGGCCCATTTTTGTATTTTACTCTTAACATTAATTTGTGATTAGTTTATCTATTGGGTTTTGTTTGTTCGTTCGTTTGTTTGTTTTGTCTTCTTGAAGGGAATAGTCCAACCATATTACCAAACAAGGTATCTCAGAGGCTCAGGCTGAGACTAAGATTCTTATGCAAGTAATGTATTGAGGGAGGTCTCAGTAGAAACCTCTGAGTGAAGGAAGCTACGGGGAAAATCAATGGTTCCCAAACTTTGCTATACATTAAAATCACCTGAGGAGCTTTCAAAATTCCCAATAATCAGAAGAATAATGTCAGCAAGATGGAAGAATACAAAGCCCCAGGCTCTCCTCACACAACACTGACTTAAAAACATAAGAACCAGATTACCTTTGTGAGAACTCCCTTCCAAGTGCAAGGCCAAAGACACATGGGAGCAGTTAGAACACCTCATTGCACTTACCTACCATACCTCATCCCCTCCCTGCACAGCAAGGGGCAATTGGGAGAAAGCTCCCAACTCCTGGCTTCTCCATCAGGAAGGAGAGAAAAAAGCTAAAGCATATGTTCTTCATTTTGACTTTTTGAGCTGAGGGACTTGTTTCTGTCTCACCTGACTCAGAATGCTGGCAGAAAAAAAGAGTGGCACACTTTGGATACCTGAGGCCTATTGAAAACAAGGGATCTCAGAAATATTTGCACATCGATGTTTATTGGAACATTATTTACAATAGCCAGGAAGTAGAAGCAGCCCACACTGACAGATGAATGAATGAAGAAAATGTGGTGTTTACATAGAATGGAATATTATTCACCTTTTAAAAAAGAAAGAAATTCTGTCCCATTCTATAACATAGGTGAACCTTCAGGACATTATGCTGGGATAAGTAAGCCAGGACAATACTGTATGATTCCACTGATATATCTAAAGTAGTCAAAATCATAGTAATAGAAAGTATAATGATGGTTGCCAGGGGCTGGGGTGAGGGAGAAAGAGGACTTGTTTGATGGTTATATAGAGTTTTAGTTTTGTTAAGACAAAAAAGTTCTAGAGATCTGTTATACAGCAATGTGAATACAGTTAACACTACTAAACTGCACATTTAAAAATGGTTGAGGACAAATTTTATATTATGTCAATTTCCTTGCCACAATTTTAAAAAATTGTTTAAAATGCTAGTACCAGGTCAAAGACCATCTTATATCAAATCAGTATGTCTTGGAATGGGAGCCAGGCATCAGTATTTTGAAAGATCCCCAAGTACATTGTACTCAGTATCTCAGATCACTCCCACTGATCCCTACTTTCTGATATTTACAACTTTGTATAACATCCTCTTCTTGAATATGGGCTGGACTTACTGACTTGCTTCTAACAAACAAAATATGGTGGAAATGGTAAAATGTCAATTCTAAAATTAGGTCATGAGAAGACCATGCCTTCTATCTTGTATGTTCTCTCTTGCATTTTCTTTGATTGCTTCTCTTGGGGGAGGCCAGCTGCCATATTATGAGTACAGCCCGGTTGATTGACAAGCACCCATGACAAAATATTGAAAGCCTGCAGCAGCCATGTAACTAAAGCAGATCATCTTCTACCTACCTCATGAGAGACCTGGATTCAGAGGCATACAACAAAGCCACACCCAGATTCCTGGCCCACAGAAATTGTGTGATAAGTGTTGTTTTAAGCTACTAAATTTGGAAATAATTTGTTAAGCAGCTACCGATAAATAATATACCAGGTGATTCCAAAGTGCTGTAAAGTTTAGAAACGATCAAGCTAGGCAAATAAATATTTTCAGAGAATTCTAGGCTCTTCTTGAGTCCATGGGGAAGTTTTGAGAGTAAACTGTATCAGATTGTATAGCCAGAGGCAAAGTACTAAACTATAAGACCCTCTACTTCAGTCAGTAATTGACAGGAGCTGTCTAGAAGAAGGAGGAGTGGGAGGAAAACCTCCTTAGCATCCCCAAGTAAGCTCTTCTCAGCAGAGTAAGACTGCTAGAAAGCTCCAGGTGTAGGGGTTAGCAGCCAGCAGCAGCATCTGGGGGATGTGTGCACTGGTAAACAGGTTCTGGTGGAGCACCAAAAACATCTCTGCACAAAGTATATACTTCAGTCTTTATAAAGTGAATGTGGAAGAGATGAGGTAAGGTACTGAATGGGATATACCAACGAAAGACATTGCATTCACCCCAGGAATTTTCTCATTTGCCTTTGCTCATTGTTCCTTCTTTGGGGCAGACATCTCTGTTCCTTACTGACTTGTTCAAAAGTTAGAAATGGGATGGAGAGTACATTTGTCTGGCCATTCTTACTCCAAATAATCATCCATTGGATTTCCTCAGAGATCCCTCCTGCTCCTGGCATCTATTTCTGAGCTTGGAGCATTTTTAGAAATACCTTTTGTAGCAATATTTCCTTACATACACTTGTCCTATGATTTTTTTCAATCTTAAACTGTGTCTTATCTTCCTTGGATATACTTGGTTTCTTACGCACTGGAGATTCTCCTTTTTTTTTTTTTTTTTCTAGTTAGGTTATGAGTTTTTGTATTATTTTTATATCTTCATCTCAAAGATTTAGGGATGAAGGTAGAGACAGTTTGTTCCCAAACCAGCATCTTCAATGAAATCTCTATAACTTTCAACCAGTAGTAAAAAACATGTAAAAATTTTTACCACCATTAAATGACATTAACTCAGCATTTTTACTTTGAAGTTATTGTAAATCTGTAAAGGTTAATGTATTTGTTGTACAGTTTAATGTAAAACACTGCTTTGTTAAAAGGATGTTTTAAAATTGGTTTTCAGGGATCCCTGGGTGGCGCAGCGGTTTGGCGCCTGCCTTTGGCCCAGGGTGCGATTCTGGAGACCCGGGATCGAATCCCACGTCAGGCTCCCGGTGCATGGAGCCTGCTTCTCCCTCTGCCTATGTCTCTGCCTCTCTCTCCCTCTCTCTCTGTATGACTATCATAAATAAATTTTAAAAAAAAATTGGTTTTCAAAGTCTTTCTATTAGTTTTGTACTAGGTGCTGTCTCTCCTGCTGTGGTTGTCCCTTCCATGCTTCTTTTGCAAGAAAATGGATATGGCATTAAGAAAGGCATCCCAACCTTACTAATAGCTGCTAGCAGTATGGATGACATCATAGCAATCACTGGATTCAATACATTCTTGAGCATAGTCTTCTCCTCAGGTAAACAAAATACAACTGCCATCTCATTCATAGCTTTTTCTGGTCATTAACCAAGGTTTCTGGCTTTGCTTCTTTATTAACATTTATTTATTTTTGCATGTAACATATTTTCATTCTTCATAGAAACTCATTCTAAGGCAGGGAAGAAGTTTCAATGGATTAAGAAACCACTATTTAACAAAAGATTTTATTTTAATAACCAAATATTGTAATGAATCTGATATCCCATATTATCATTTTTCTGTTCATGTTGCTTTGAAATTTTATCACAGTTTTCAATAGAAAATTTTAAGCAGAAATATTATTAATACTGGTATTTAATATATGTTTCTAAAATGTGCCTTTTTGGCCATCATTATAAATATTTGTTTTGTTATTAAGAGAACCTAAATATATAGAGCATGAACAGCTATGTATCTTTTTGGTAGTGGTGGGACAAGATCTGCAGCAATTCTGAATCCCAAAATATTTGATCTTGAATGTCAGTCTCCAGAAATTGTGAAAGTAAATGTTTCCTTGTTTTGTAATGCTTTAATTATCTGCAATGTTTGAAATTCAGTCTTCTGTATTATTGAAGCACCAAAATATTTCTTAAGTTGAGCAATAATTTGTATAGTTTCTCTTAAAAACGTAAGACATAAATAAGGAAAAAAAGGAAAAGATAAAAATAAACTCTGTAACAGCCACAGGAATAATAACTGACTCTTGATATGAATCTAGACTTCTCCTTCTCTCTCTCTCTCTCCCCCTCTCTCTGACTTCCCTCCCAATAGTCTTCGAAATTTATAAGAATTGGCCTTACTTTCTTGTAACCTGATTCTTTCCAGTAAATATATTTCCATGATATTTTAATTGTATAGTTTTCTGTTGGCTGCATCATACTTATTGATGTAACCTGTTGAAAATTGAAGTTGACTCCAATGTTCACTATTAAAATAATGCTTGGGGGATCCCTGGGTAGCTCAGCGGTTTAGCGCCTGCCTTCAGCCCAGGGCCTGATCCTGGGGTCCCAGGATCGAGTCCCACATCGGGCTCCCTGCATGAAGCCTGCCTGTGTCTCTGCCTCTCTCTGTATGTCTTTCATGAATAAATAAATAAAATCTTTAAAAAAATAAAAAATAAAATAAAATAATGCTTGGTTGAATGTCTTATAGCCAAATAGTTGTGCCTAACCTTAATAATTTTGAAATATAGTATATATCTATACTATATATCGTACTACAATATCATGTCCTACCAGGGTGTAAAAGTGTGCCTCTCCCTCTTCACCTTCTTCAAAACTTGGTATTACTAGTCTTTTATATCTTTGTTAATTTGATAGGCGAAAGGTAAGTTCTCTTTAAATGAAGTACTTTGTACTTTGAATACTAGTGATATTTTAAAATGTTCATGTTTGTTGACCACTGGCATCCTGAAATGTTTTATAAATTACTTTTCTTGAAGTCTTTTGCTTTTATCTTATAGGTGTATTCATCTTTGTTTCTTTTTGATTTGTTAAGATTCTGCATAAAATTGAGAATGATAACCTTTTGTTTTATATCCTATAATTTTCCATATTTATAATTTTACTTTTGATTTTATCTTTTTTTGTAATTCAGAATTTTCTAATTTTTTATTGTCAATCTGACAATTTTTTCCTTCATAACTAATATCAGTAATTCTTTCAAAAAATATTTTTTGTGCTCCTCTTCCATTGTGCCAACAACTGTGCCAAATACTGAGGATAATTTTACTGAGTAATTTCTTGGTACTTGCTCCAAGTTCCATAGCTATTTCCACTCATTTAATAGTCACACAACAGTACTAATTTTACAGAATAAGAAACCAAGGAACAGAGGTTAAGTAACTTGCTCAAAGTCAGAGAATCCAAAAGTTAGGGAAGCCAAGATGCAGTCTGGCAATCTGACCCCAGACCACACTTTTAAATGCTATTCTATACTGTTTACGCAGCAGAGAAGACCATGTGGCTCATGTTCTCAAGGAGTTTGTGTTAAACAAATAATTACAAACTGTGATGAATAGTATATAGTATAGGGTACTGTGGAACATGCTACCAGAGATCAAACCTAATTTGAGGACAGAAAGAGTAAAAAACCAAAAGCAGAAACATGCTTAGAAAACCCTCTTGACTCATGACTATGTAAACTGTCATTTAAAATGTTAAGGATTTGGGGCACCTGGGTGGCTCAGTCGGTTAAGTGTCTGCCTTCCGTTCAGGTCATGATCCTAGACTCCTGGGATCAGCTCCTAGTCAGCTCCCTGCTCATCAGGGAGCCTGCTTCTCCCTCTCCCCAACCCCCCACTGCTGGTATTCTCTCTCACTATCTCTCTCTCTTAAATAAATAAAATGTTTTTTTAAAAGGGCCTTTTAAAGTTTTATTTTTACAGTAGATCTTCAATACATCTATATTTTAGAATATGGTAGATATGGAGACCTAACCCTATCTTCTAGGTTAATTGGCCTTTTTATCATTATATAATGCCCTTCTTTATCTCTTGTGACTTATTTGTATTTGACTTAAATTTTAATTTGTGTGATATAAGTATGACCACCCTGCTGTCTTTTGGTTATCATTTGCATGGAATATCTTTTTCCATCCCTGTAGTTATAAAACCTTAGAGTGATACTTTAATTTCAATCACATATAAAAATTCTAATCCTTTACATCTCACCCTCTTCACTTTGTTATCCATGTCACAAATTATATCTTTTTATGTTATCTATCTACTAATGCTGTCTTACAGTCATTTTTATGTCTTTATCTTAAATTCTGTAACAGAATTGAATTCTGTTTCAACACTTTAAATATACCATCCTACACCTTTCTGGTCTGTAGGGTTTCTGCTCTGAGATCCTCAGATAATCTTTTTTTTTTTTATAATTTTTGTTTATTTATGATAGTCACACAGAGAGAGAGAGAGAGGCAGAGACACAGGCAGAGGGAGAAGCAGGCTCCATGCACCAGGAGCCCGACGTGGGATTCGATCCCGGGTCTCCAGGATTGCGCCCTGGGCCAAAGGCAGGGGCTAAACCGCTGCGCCACCCAGGGTTCCCTCCTCAGATAATCTTATAGGAGTTTCCTTGTACATGATAAGCCACTTTTCTCTTGCTACAACTTCTTAATTTGTTTGTGGAATTCCATCAAGTTTTGGACTGTATATTGTTGTTAATGCCTTCTTGGGGGATCAAGGTTCTGTGGCTTCCCATTCTACCACCTTGCTTTTGTCACCCCACATTTCTATTATATTTGCATGAAAAAATATTTCTAAAATATATATATTTACACACCTACATTGGGCTAAATACCCATAGCATAACAACTTTTTTGTGACTTAGAATCTTTTTGGCTTTTAATTTATTACTCTAACTACAGACATGGGTACATAAAATATGTTGGAAACTCAATTGATTGCTGACTGGAATATTCCTAAGATTGACACTGGAATAAATCCTTTTTTCTGTTGTTAAATTTTTCTTTTTTATCTTTGCCATTTGTTCCTTTGTTATAATAGTATATCAGAAAAGAAACATTCCCAGACATGTGCTAGGTGCTAGAGGTGCTCCTTTGTCCATCTCTGTCCATTCTTCCACTTCCCCTGGTCTTTTAGGTTGTGTTTATAAGGGAGGACGCACAGCTTATTACTTTCTTGTTTTCTGGCCTATATTTTCAATGAACATTTCTGAATTGTGTGTATTTATTAAATCATTTGAAAGTACATACTAAGTTTATCAAATAGACCATGATGTTTTCAACTATATAAATATTAAAGGTCCACTTTTATATATTTGCTCTAGAAGATATGTACCTTTCTTTATGAACTACGTAGATTTGGTCTTCTGTTTTGTTACGTATGTGAAAATATTATTCTTTGAAATGTTTCCCTTATTGTGTGCACTTACAGGTGGTATACTTAAAAATGTCCTTGTCTCTTTTCGGGACATATTTATTGGTGTTCTGGCAGGAGCTATTTTGGGAATTTTTCTTCAATATTTTCCAAGTGAAGATCAGGTAAATAAAAAGTTAATCTATTTTTTGTAAGTATAGTTGTAGACATTTCTTTCAAAAATTTGAACTTTTAGAAGATCCATGAATATTACATGTAATATTTAATTCTCTTTCCCCAAAATAGCTCCCAGTGCTACTCTCTGTTTAAAATGGAGCACAGTTGTAATTGATTCAGGTCAATGGCTTTGACTGAAGTCTCTGCATCTTGATTTGGGAAATAAGAATATCAGAGAAGTGTACATAACCCAGAGTACCTTCTCTATTCCACCCCAGCCCTTTATTCATTCATTAAATTTCCTATTGACCCCTGACAATTTTCCCTAATCTTTTTTCCCTCAAATTTTCCCTTGAACATTTTTGGGGAAATAGATTGCCATTTATCTCTGCATATTTTCTGACTTAAATTCACTCCCACTCCCTTTGACTAAGGCAACACTATTAAACTCTACCCATTACTTCCCTAAAGTATATGCCATTACTCTTGTATTTCTGTTAACTTCCACCTTAACTTCCCTGTAACAGCTGTCTCAGCTAAAGAGATATTCAAAACTTTGTTTTTAAAGAATTCTTTGGATATGTTATATATCCAAACTACAGTTTATGTGGGTCTCTGTCCTTTCTTCTTTACTTATAGCTAAAGTACTGTAGCCATTTCACTGACATTAATATCAGAGATGTGGCAAAAGTTAAAACTTAATAATTGCACATATTTTTCACTTGATACCAAGTCTGCTAAAATATTTGGAAAGGAAGAAAGTAAAAATTTTAGACACTTTAATATGACATATAGAGACATGATACCAAAGGGTTAATAATAAATGGTAGATGTAAACATTATATTAAATGTTAAATGTAAAGTAATTTCTAAATATCTACCTAATTCTAGACAAAACGTCCACTGAAGAGAGCATTTCTTATTTCGAGTTTGAGTGTTTCTGCTGTCTTGGGCGGCCATCGTATTGGTTTACATGCAGCTGGAGGATTATGCACACTAGTGTTGAGCTTTGTTGCAGGGTTAAATTGGTCCACAGAAAAGGTAAATATCTTTAATACATCATTTTAAGATAAAATAACTGTATTTTTAAAATATCTATAATAAACATTTAGGAAATCTCTTTGTTTCAGTTGGAAGATGTTCCAGAAATTTGTGTCTTCAAGGATGTGTATAAATCAATCAAAGAAGTAAAAATATTTGGGAAAAGGACCTGGGAATACACTAAAATGCAATTAGAAGTTGAGTTATCACATCAGGCTGCTTTCTTTTTCCCAAGTTTTGTGCAATATGATTGTATAACTTATTGATTTAATTATTTTATTCATTAAAATTTTAGTTATACTTATTGATTTAATTATTTTATTCATTAAAATTTTAGTTATGCAGTTAATACATGACAAATGCTCATAACAAATTAGAAAAATACAGAAAGCCCACATACAGAATGAAATGTAAAAGACTCCTTTTCCCCTACCACTCCCAAATATCAGATCCCCTTTCCTAGAATCAATCATCTCATTTAATCAGTTCTCCGTTTGTAGACATTTAGTTCCTTTCCATTTTTGTTATTATAATGCTACCATGAACAATCCTGTTCCTGTGTCTTTTTGCATATGTACAAGTGCTTTTGTAAAAATAGATTCCTAGAAATGTAATTGCTGACTTTAAAAATGGAATGTTTCTATTTTTGATTAGTACTGCCAAATTATCCCTTCAAAGATTTTAAACAATCTGATGGGTAAAAAATGATACAACATTGGTGTTCTTTGTTTACATTTCTGATTAGTAGTGTAGTAAACTTCTCTTCATATACTGTTTTAACTACCTAGTCATCTTCTTAGCCCATTATTTTAGTTGATTGATTTGCCTTTTGTTCCTAATTTATTTCTCTATACCTTAGTGTTACTACTTTTTTGTTCTATATATATTGCACATAATTTTTGCTTATTTTCAACTTTGTTTATACTGTCTTTTGTATTGAAGTCAAATTACCTATAGTCAAAACTGACCTTTTTTTTTTTTTTTGGTTCTATATCTCGTTTATATATATCCTCTATATCTATCTATATCTTCACCCCAGATTGTAAGATTGTAAACATAATGTCTTCTATAGTATCATCTAATACTTTGGTAGTTTTTTTGTTTTATTTTTGCATTTAGTGCTTTAATTCATCTGGAATTTATTTTTGTAAATGTTGTGAGATAAGGATATGTGTGTGTGTTCATAAATATGTATACACATACATATATGCATATAAACTGGTTAGTCATTTTTTACTAAATTATTTATTGACTAACCCATTAACTATTCAGTGATTTTTTTTGAAAGACTTTATTTATTTATTCATGAGGGACACAGCGAGAGAGGCAGAGACATGGGCAGAGGGAGAAGCAGGCTCCCATGGGATCCCAATGTGGAACTCAGTCCCAGGACCCCGGGATCACGACCTGAGCCGAAGGCAGACCCTCAACCACCGGAGCCACCCAGGTGCCCTAAAGAGTATATTTTAAAAATTAAAAGTAACAGGGGCACCTGGGTGGCTCCGTTGGTTAAGCGTCTGCCTTCGGCTCAGGTCATGATCTTGGGATCCTGGAATGGAGCCCCATGTCAGGCTCCCTGCTCAGCGGGGAGTCTGTTTCTCCCTCTCCCTCGGTACCGCCTCCCTACCCGCCTTCTCATGCTTTCTCTCTCTCTCTCTCAAATGAATAAATAAAATCTGTATTAAAGACAAATAAGAGAGACACCTGGGTGGCTCGGCGGTTTTAGCATCTGCCTTTGACTCAGGGCATAGTCCCCGGACTCCCACCTCGGGTTCCCCACAGGGAGCCTGCTTCTCCCTCTCCCTGTGTCTCTGCTTCTCTCTGTGTCTCTCATAAATAAATAAACAAAATCTTTTTTAAGAAATGGGATAATGTCCCACCAAGAAGAAAGGGTAATATTGGGTTTTTTTTTTCCTCTTTTAAACTTCACTTTTATAAATCAGAAAACTCAGTCTTAAGGGAGATAGTTACAAACATAGTTTATACCCAAAGATATTACAGTTTTATCTTCTTTTAAAAAAAAGATAAATAAGCGCATACTGAAACTAAAATTTCTTTATCCAAATTCCTGGAGAAGAGCTAGAGTACTGTTATATCAATAGGGGACTTTGTTGTAACCACATAATTGGGGAAGTAGCACTGGGAGAGGTTCACTCTCAGAAAGGAAAGCCAGGCAGGCAATCAAATTCAGAATCTATGTATGGGGCAGCCCTGGTGGCGCAGCGGTTTAGCGCCGCCTGCAGCCTAGGGACCTGCAGCCTAGGGACCTGGGTCTCTACTGGAGACCCTGGATTGAGTCCCACGTCAGGCTCTCTGCATGGAGCCTGCTTCTCCCTCTGCCTCTCTCTCTCTCTCTGTGTCTCTATGAATGAATAAATAATCTTAAAAAAAAAAAAGAATCTATGTATGTTTTTGTGTTTTGGGTTTGGTTTTGAGGAAAAAATAAGTTTTTTTTGAAGTTTCAACATGGGTCCTTTGGAAGCAGGCCTGACAGATTACTGACAGTTTTTGCCTGGTAGCTTAGGACATATCAATTCACCACTTTCATGGGATTGGGTTCCAAGATAATTGTTAAGGGAGATCCTCTCAACTTTTTGAGAGCTGAAATGGTTGCATAATTTTGAGTATGTGCTCATCTGACATGATGTAGTTCTAGTTCTGTCTCTGTTCAGTTACCTTATAAACAAAAGCTAGAATTGTTACTGAGCCACTAGAACATGTCTGGAACTCCAAAGATCTTATTTGTTCCAAGACAAAATTACAAAATAATATTTTTATTGAATAGCTTTGTAGATTTTTTTTCTGGTTTCAAGGAGCATTTATTTCTATTCGCTTCTTTTTTAAAGTTTTTGTTTTAATTTCAGTTGATTAACATGCAGTTATTGTATTAGTTTCAGGTGTACCATATAGTGTTTTAACACGTCATACGTTATCCAGTGCTCATCACAACATGAGCACTCCTTAATCCCCTTCACCTATTTCACTCATCCCCCCACTTCCCTCCGCTCTGGTAGCCACCAGTTTGTTCTCTATAATTAAGAAACTGCTTCTTGGTTTCTCTCTCTCTATATATATTTTTTTCCTCTTTGTTTTGTCTCTTAAATTCCACATATGAGTGAAACCATATAGTATTTGTCTTTCTCTGATTTATTTCACTTAGCAGTATACTCTCTAGCCCCATCTATATTGTTGCAAATGACAAGATTTCATTCTTTTTTTATGATTGAATAATATTCCACTGTGTGCATGTATAGGTATTTACATACCACATGTTCTTTATCCATTCATCAATCAATGGACATTTGGGCTGCTTCCATGTCTTGGCTACTGTAAATAATTCTGCTATAAGCTTTCCAGATTTTTTAAAACCAAATTCTACTTACATGTTTGAGTAAAAGAATTAACCTACTCAATCTTTAAGTTTTACCATTTCTTCTACAAATAAAATATCTTAAGTTCATTAAATGTTAAGAGAGATTTTCATTTCTAAAATGCAATTTATTTTTATGTGTTACAACCACTAAACACAATAACTGAAAATATATTATTCTTTTCTACAGGTTAGAGTCCAAAGAATTATTAAAACTACATGGCATGTTTTTCAACCCCTTCTTTTTGGTTTGGTTGGATCAGAAGTATCTGTTGCATCTCTTAAATCAAATGCTATTGGTAAGAATAATTAGAGACACAACAAAATACAAGATTTGAAAATATTTAAGAAAATTATGAATAATTTTTACTTTGTTTACAATATGTCTTTGAATGCTACAAGAACCTTCTTCAGAAACTCCTGTTGATAGAGTTACTAACATACACTTGCTCTCCTGTTACCCTGTGTGCTCTGTTACCAAAGACAGCCTTGACTATTTTCCCTGAGGCATCCGAGGAAATGCAGATTGGAATTCTTTTCTGACAGAAAGTATTACAGACCATTAGCACCTTTTGAATACTTCCATTTATAGCAAAAGTTCAAAGTCTATTAGCTCCTAATTAAATAAATATAATCTATACTATCTTTCATGGTACCTTTACTATCAGATAATCTCTTGTACTTTTTCTAGGCATAAAGAACCACCTCTTCCCAAATATTTTGTTTATGTTTATTTTTATCTGTTGTAGGCATTTGTGTTGCTACCATGAGTTTGGCATTATTGATTCGAATTTCTTTTACATTTGTATTGATGTGTTTTGCTGGCTTTAGTTTCAAGGAGAAAATATTTATTGCATTATCATGGATGCCTAAAGCTACAGTCCAGGTAAGAATATTTTAAGTCATTTTAATAATTTTTAATATTGATGAGTTTTTAAAATTCCAAATGAATGCTACTTTATTTTTTTAAGATTTTATTTATTTATTATGAGAGAGACAGAGAGAGAGAGAGGTAGAGACACAGGCAGAGGGAGAAGCAGACTCCATGCAGGGAGCCTGATGTGAGACTCGATCCTGGGACTCCAGAATCACACCCTGGGCCAGAAGGCAGACACTTAACCACTGAGCCACCCAGGCGTCCCATGAATGTTACTTTAATCACAAAATGTGGGCTATTAACCTTACTTTTAAAATGTTTGATTGATTGTAACTACTCATTGAAAATAATGTAATCTTTTAAAATCTCAGTTTTATTTATTTTTTTAGTTTTACTTATTTATTCATGAAAGACACAGAGAGGCAGAGACAGGCAGAGGGAGAAGCAGGCTTCATGCAGGAAGCTCGACGTGGGACTCGATCCCAGGACCCCAAGATTACGCCCTGAGCCAAAGGCAGACACTCAACCGCTGAGCCACCCAGGTGTCCCAAAATCTCAGTTTTAAAAGCAATTCTTCTGAGGTTAAAAAAGTGTACTTTTAATGACAAATGCTTCCTATACTTATGCAACATTTTTTTCTATTTTCCCAAAATATAAGAATATATCTGAATACTGGAATGTTTACATTTTGCTGAATATTGTAGGACTAAATGTAATGCTTTTAAAGCAGAGACACATTAATTATTTTAAAAATATATCTTTCCTACATCTGCACCCACTCCCCCATACATGAATGCATATATATTATTTTTAATTATGCATTTAAATTATATTATTTTAATTAATGACCAAATCTCCCCACCAGGCTATATGGGAAAGATAGGAACAGTGTCTGCTTTCTTTCATTATTCCTCACCTCATACTTAACACAGCGCCTGGCACACAGGAGGTACACAATAAGTTAGCACTGCATACTTACAGAATGAATGATGAATGAATGAATGAATAGGGAGACCTTATAGTTTTACCCTCTGATTCAATGGTATTCTGCTCCTACTAAAAGGTATTGCTACTTATTGTTAGACTTTTTAACCTGGCAACATAAAGTCTTCATTTCCAGAGATTTTTTCTATTGTTATTCCAAAATAGAAGTTTGTGAGTTCTCATGCAACAAAATTCTCTATGTGTCATGGTTAGAAAAGCAGGTCCATGGGACCAACCTGGGTGTTTTCAATACCATGTTACTTACCTATAATATTAGACAAGTTACTTAATAATCTCTCAGTGTCCACTTTGTAGATTCCAAATCTCTTTATCAGTTTTACCATACACTGCCTCCCAAGTAGGAAGAACAAAGAAAAGAAAAGCAACAAAATCCTGGAGAACCATAAGAAACCTTAGTATTTTGTGTTTGCTGTCTTATTACAGCCAAGAACCTGATAATCTATGGTAAAGACAAATAAGCAAAACCCTGCTTTGTTTAGAACTCCTGAGGTTCTGAGAGTAATGTGAGCACTAAATATATATATATATTTAAACGGGAAAGCCGAGATGATAAAAATACAAGATCAGCCCCAAAATGCATGCACACTAATTTGTCACTGTTTCACTTTTCATCCAGACATATTTGCTAGGGAGAACATAGAATTGATGAGTAATTTGTGAAATTCCTCAGCACTTTAAGGCTTGTCTCTTTTCTAATAGCCTACTACTAGGTTGTGTTTGTTTTAACAGGGCCATTAACTTTTATTATGTATTAACTATTTAACATTTTTCTTTATGCCTCATCTTTTTACCCCCTAAATGCAGGCTGTATTAGGTCCTCTGGCTCTAGAAACAGCAAGAATCAGCGCACCCCACTTGGAATCATATTCGAAGGATGTGATGACAATAGCATTTTTAGCCATCTTGATCACAGCTCCAAATGGAGCTCTAATTATTGGCATACTGGGGCCCAAAATACTTACACGCCATGATCCAAGCAAAATCAATGTGGAATTGACAAAAGTAGAACTTCATTAAAAAGTTTATTTGCCATCACCTGCCTGTGTCATTTAATAAATTACCTTACAAGAGGAAAATTAAAACATACAAATATGTGGAGATTGTACATAGAACCAAGGATTTAATAAATATGTGATTTCATTATAGAGCTTTCCTCTGATTTTTTATTCCAAGGTTAATTTAATAAGAACAATGAAAATAGAATGCCCTTTTAGTATATATGTATTTTAAGAACAAAGCAAATCTGCCAGTACTCCAGGGAAGTCTAGAGTAATCCATCAGGCTGAATCTGCTGTCATATTACAAACTCGGTATAATAAAAAGTTGAATGAACCCAATGACAGAACGTTAAGATAGCCTAAGACTCCAGACAGGAGCAGAACTCACCATCAGTTTAGTAATTCAGTTAAATAGATCACCAGAAAAAGAAAAAAAAATGCCAGAAATAAATCCACCACCTTTGAGTGAGTCAAAAAAATGGATATCAAATTCTGTTTTTAGTGACTATCTGAATAAATGATATGTTGAGTAAAAGAACCAAAATTAGACTTACATTACTTCTGCAGTACCCTTAAAATGACAAGTTTAATAGTTTGTAAATGAAACATTGTAGTATTTATTCATAGATATAAAATTAAATCACAAATAGAAATAAGCCCTGATTTTTTCAATGAGTATAAAATAAAGTAATAATTAGCCTGCAGAAATGAAAGATAAGTAGACTTGTCCATGTGAGATTTTTCTTTTCCATGGTAATACAGAATCATCTTTCAATTCTAGCTGATGAAATCTGCTTTGCTTATGAAGAACCCATCCCAAGCAAAATGCAGCTTCAGTTTATGTCAGGATTCTTCATTTTAAAGTTGGAAGGGTCATGTAAAAGCTTCTCAAATAGCCTTAGTGGATGGCTTCTTAGAAATCATTCAGACTTCTTTGGCAAAAGCCAAACGCAGGAACTAAACATTACATAGTTTCTCTCTTCCCTCTTCTATATAAGATAGTAAAATAGCACAGAATGTGAAATTTACACATATTCTTTGCAAAGTGAAGCAACTATAATGTAAGGCAACCAAAACTATATATATATTCCTATTAGGACTGGGACCTTTCACAAAATATAACACTAAAACTGTCAAAAGGTTTTTTTTTTTTTAACTGTCAAAAGTTTACACACACCTAGATAACTCTGGGAGGAGCTAAAATAGCTACTGTTTTAGCAGCATTTTCTTCAATATTTTTACAACTCAGCATGGATCCTATGCCTCATTTTCAACTATTTTAATTCTAGTACTAAAAGTCTAAAAATTTAAAAGTCTAAAAATTTAAAATTCTAACTGCCCCAATGTTTTAACTATTATTTAAATCATCAGGGCATATCATTTTTACTACTACTAATAAATAAATGAAAATATATTTACATTCACAAGATAGTACTTTACATTTATAAGAGACTTTAAAATAGAATGTTGATCTTAATAAAAGAAAAAGGTACAATAAATCACTTTGAGAATTAGGAACTATGTTTTTTTAAGTAGGGAAATTTGTCATTTTTTTGTGATTTATAGATTTTTTTCTTAAGTAAATTTTTTTAAAGATTTATTTATTTATTCATGAGAGACACAGAGAGACAGAGACAGAGACATAGGCAGAAGGAGAAGCAGGCTGCATGAAGGAAGCCTGAAGTGGGACTCGACCCCGGGACTTCGGGATCATGCCCTGAGCCAAAGGCAGACAGTCAACCTCTGAGCCACCCAGGCATCCCTTTTAAGTAAATTTAATATATGTCCATTAGACTGAAACACTCTACTTTTTAAAGTAGTTTTGCAGGCATTCAAATAATATTAATTTAAGATTTTCTATTTATGAAAACTTTTTATAAAAATTAACTTCCATAATGTAATTTTAAAATTACAACCAGCTAACCTTGTGTACAGTATTCAAGTGTTCATAGTATTTAAACAAGTAATTACAAGTATATTGTTCCTTATAAATTTTTGGAGTATGTCTTGGTTTACTTAATATTTTTTCACTATTTAAGAAATTTTTATTAAAGCAAGAATTTTATAATCCAGATTACGTTTTCTTGGTCAGTTGCCAATTCTGTTATTTCAAACAGAAGTGACATTCTGAGCTCTTCCACAGTAAAGAATTATAAAATTAAAAGAATGCTTTAAATTTTTGTGATTTGCTGAAAACAGTTTTTCCCAGCACCCATAAAACATTAGTTTTTATATTGCTAGTGTGCGTGCATGTGTGTTTAAATCAGGACGTAATCTAATGCAGTGTGTTTCAGCCCAGCACTATTTACTTTTTGATTCTCACATTGTCCTAAATATGGCCCTTTGTAGACTTCATAATTGATTCTGTACTTTGGACATGATACCATAGTGTTTCAATGCTTTCTTCCTTTCCGGCATAACAAGCTGCCCCAGATTCACACACATTTTCCCTACTCCTGACCTGGAATCAGGTAGTCTCCAAAAGACTGGTATCTTTCCATGAACATTGGTATGTTAAAACCAAAATCTGAAGGTTAGGAATGTTATGACCGGAAGATCATTGCATCTAGACCTTTTCAGTAAACATTGTCAAAAAATACATGTTTCAGAAATTACGAAATACATGTTTTAAAATAAAACTGGTATTTTTTTTTTTGCTATTACTATCATTGGTGATTTTAGGATATAATTCATAGCTCAGATTATACTTAGTCAAAATCCCTTCAGTGTGGATTAATGAGGAGAAAAAGTAAATGTTATATAAAATAATGCAATTGTAGGACATAAATTCTATAGGATAATTAAATATTTTAAAATTTCCTAAGGTATCATAGTTTTTGAATCATTTAAACAAATAAAACTATGAGGGGTACCTAGGTGGCTCAGTCTGCCTTGGGCTCAGGTGATGATCCCAGCATCCTATGATCAAAACCGATGTTAGACTCTTTGCTTAGCAGGGAGCCTGCTTCTACTATTCCCTCTCCCCCACCAACCCGTGTGCTCTCATTTGCTATCTCTCAAATAAATAAATGAAATCTTTTAAAAAATTAAAATAAAAAAACTATTAAAAACATAAGATTGAATTGTTACTCTAATTCAAATGTAACATTATAGGGCTTTTACCTTTATCTTTTTTCTCTTATGCTGAATATCTTGGTTCCAAATATCATTAACATAATATTAGCTTTATTTTATAATATTTAAAAATTCCAAAATAGCAATACCAATAATTATTACTTACAATTACTGAATTAAGTTTAAGATATTTTACAGTTCTTTTTGTCTTTAGACTATATCCCACCAAAGATGTCCACCAAAAGTACTAAATTCTAAAGTCTCTTGAAATTATATATATGATTATATATGTAATTATGATATATATACTTTGATATACAGTTATATTTGTTTCTATTTGCTTTCAGTTCTAAGATTTGCTTTTAAATAAGATTTATGTATAATTTTGGTTACATAAAACATTTATAGTTTAAAAGTCAAAACTACATGAAAAGGTACTTTTGGAAACTCTTGCTTCTTTTCCTGTCCTCTAACAATTCTAGCCCACTTTCTTTTTCTTTTATTTCAATTCTGTTTTCTCCATCTCTTTTTTATATTTTAGTAAACATAAGCAAATAAATATTTATTGTTGAAAATTATCCCTCTTTAATTATACAATTGGAGCATTTTATGTACACTTTTCTGTTCCAGGTCTGTACATAGAAATTGTCCTTGTTTCTGTTTCCCACTGAATAGTACTACATTGTGGCCACGTCCCAGCAGTTTGAGCAGTCCTTTGCTGAGCAAAGTTCTTTCCAGTCTTTGGATGTTATAAATAATCCCACAATGATTGAACACGTGTTTATATTTCATGTGCACATGTGTGTGCTTGGGCAGTCTTTTTTGGGTCACACCAAGAGCATATATTTTCAAACTTTGGGATTTTTCCAATCTGATAAAAGAGATAGCCTTACAGTAATTTAAATTTTTTTTTAATCATTAGTGAGTGGGCATCTTTTTCATTGATTTAAAGGTCATTTGCCTTTCTTTTCCTGTTAACTCTCTGTTCATGTCCTCTGAACCAGATTTTTGGTATTTCTCTTTTCTCTTTTAAAAAGCTCTTTACAAAAAAATAAAAATTAAAATAAATAAAAAGCTCTTTACATAAAAGAGAATAGTCAGTTGTCTGCGATATAAATTACAAATGTTTTTCTTCAATTTTTCTTATCTTTTGATTTTGTTAAGCAAAAGAGTTTTCTATTCATATAGTTAAATATATTAATCTTTTCCTTTTATGCTACAGATATTGATTCGAAGTTAGAAAGGAATTCACTCATTTTCCCCTTAGCACCTGTGTAGTTTCATTTCTCACTGTGACTTCTCTGATGCATTTAGGATTTATTCTGTTATATGATGTGAGGTATGGATTCAGTGTTATCTTTTGCCAAATGGTTATCCAGTTATCTGATTCTGGGTCAATTTGGTAGAGCTGCCAAAACAAGGTACCACAAGTCGGGTGGTTTAAAACAGAGTACCACAGGTCGGGTGGTTTAAAACTATGAGAAATTTACTTTTTCATAGTTCTGGAGATTAAGAAGTCCAAAATCAAGGTGTCAGCAGAGCCATGTCCCCTCCAAAGCCTCCATGGGAGGGTATTTCCTTGCCTTTTCCAGCTGGTGGTAGTCCCAGGCATTCTTTGGCTTGTAAATGTGTCACTCCAGTCTCTGCCTCTGTCTTTACATGGTTTTCTTCTGTGCATCTCTGCATCATTTTCCCTTTGTGCATGTCTGTTTCTGTGTCCAAATTTACCCTTTTTAGGATGTAAATCATACTGGATTAGGGGCTCAACCCACTCTACTATGGCCTCACCCTAACTTAAATAATTACATTTGTAACGATGCTATTTTCAAATAATTCTGACATTCTGAGGATTAGGACTTCACATATCTTTGGGGGGAACACAATTCAACCTGTTATAAGTACCATTTATTAAAATAACTATCCTTCTCCCTTTGTGATTTAAGAGGTCTTCTTAAATATTAATTTTAAGAATTTAATGTATATTAAATTTCCATATATATTTGAGTCTATTTCTAGAGTCTTATTTTATTCCACTGATTTATCTATTCACCTACTAATACCAGAGTATTTTTATTAAATATTTATTTATTTGAGAGAGAGAGAGAGAGAGAGGAGGAGGAGCAGAAGGAAAGGGAGAGAATCTCAAGCAGACTCCCTACTGAGTGTGGAGTAGGATGTGGGGCTTAATCTTACAACACGGGGATCATGACCTGAGCCAAAATCAAGAGTAGGATGCCTAACTGACTGAGCCACCCAGGTGCCCCAATATTTTATGCTAATAAAGATATTATGTTTTAATATCTGGTAGAGCTAGCTACCCTCAATGCTCCTTTTCCCCTAGAACTTTCCTTGCTTATTTATTTTCCTCATGAACTTTAAGATGAACTGTTTAAATACAGAATACAATTCTTGCATATTACTCTGCCTGCATCTTGAGAACAGCATAGCAATGTGTGGTAAAGTATCCGGTCCAACATTCACTGCACAAGAAGAGACACAGAAGGAGAGTGTGGATCAGAAAACATAAGTGCTTTTCATTAAAGAATTGAATAGACTATATTTAAATGACTTTCTTTTGTTTAAGGGAAAGAATGATTGTTGTATTTAATACCCTTGCTACTACATTAGTTTTATCTTTATTTTTTATTTTTTTAAAGATTTTACTTATTCCTGAGAGACACACACACACAGGCGGAGGGAGAAGCAGGCTCCATGCAGGGAGCCAGACATGGGACTCGATCCCGGGTCTCCAGATTCACACCCTGGGCTGAAGGTGGCGCTAAACCACTGAGCCACTCGGGCTGCCCAACATTAGTTTTATACTGTACATTATACTCCCATGGTGAGAGTATTCCTAATGTCATATTATTTTTAATAGAAACTAATTTTGTTGTCCTTGTTCATAGGAGCTATTATCAATTGGAATGTACACATAATTACTTCATGGTGTAGGAATCTCTAGCTTTTGGATAATTATTTGTGTCATTGTATTAAATAATAATCTTCTATCAGTTAGCTAGTTACATGTTTAAAGCATTGTCCCCCAGTGCTACTTGTTTGTATTTGGGCAGAGGACCTTAGAATTTCAGAATACAAGAGCAAAATGGTACTCGGTGATCATTTAATCGAACTTGCCTCATCTCCTACATGAGAAAACAGAAACCCAGATATATTATTACTTGGCCAGTGTCCCAGTCTGGCCCTCAAATCTACTTCTCTCAGCTAACCCTGTGAACAACAGTGGCCTGCATTGACCGCATCATCATTATTTCCTCTGCTCTTACCAACAGTCTTCCAATAGTTTCACTCTATATCAGTTCATCTCAAGTTTTCTTTTTTCTTTCACTGACAACATATTACTTAAAATATTGTTGTCAATAATTCATATCGATTCTGACGCACCTGGGTGGCTCAATCGGTTAAGCATCTGCCTTCAGCTCAGGTCATGATTCCAGGATCCTGGGATCCAGCTCTGCATCAGACTCCCTGCCCAGGAAGGAAGTCTGGTCCTCCCTCTCCCTCTGTCCCTCCCCTGGCTTGTGCTCTCTCACTATCTCGCTCACTCCGTCTCTCTCAAATAAAATCTTTTAAAAATTTAAAAAATTAAAATTTCATATAAATTCCAATGAAGTAGTCTTTGCATGTGTACTGCCCCCAGGGAGGTAGTATAATTGGGGCTACATAGTTCCTTTTGTCTGAGGGCAATTAAGAAGGGTCTTGGCTGCTAACTCTGGGAAACGAACTAGGGGTGGTAGAAGGGGAGGAGGGCGGGGGGTGGGAGTGAATGGGTGACGGGCACTGGGTGTTATTCTGTATGTTAGTAAATTGAACACCAATAAAAAATAAATTAAAAAAAAAAAAAAAAGAAGGGTCTTGGTAGGGCAGCCCGGGTGGCTCAGCAGTTTAGTGCCACCTTTGGCCCAGGACGTGATCCTGGAGACCTGGGATCTAGTCCCACATCGGACTCCCGGCATGGAGCCTGCTTGTGTCTCTGCCTCTCTCTCTTTCTCTGTGTCTCTCATGAATAAATAAATAAAACATTAAAAAAAAAAAAAGAAGGGTCTTGGTTGTGATCCCTCAACAGACAACACTTAAAGCAAGCAGGGGAACATGTTCCTCGGTCCTGAAAGAGGGATAATTGGCTACACATCACCACCCTTGTACCATTTGGATCTTTGGATCTATTGCTCCATATAATTTCATTCCCATCTAGGAAAAGCTCCTCCAGGATTCTTTTCTTTTGCTGGGGAATTTATGAAAGGAAGATTAGTGGAATGGACTATGTAGCTAGCCTCTTCCCCCTGCAGCTGGTCTTGCACCTTCAACTGATTGTCTCCCTCCTCTACCACATACTATCTGTTCTACATTTTTCATTACTTCAGCTTGCACCTCTGCTGGTCTCTGTCGCTTATCTGGCAGGGTGACACAGATCTGAAGGGTCTTACCATGTCATCATTTCTGAACATAGAATGCCACACTCGGCCATGGTACTACACTTGTCTACTTAAATTGTGCCATCAAAATTGAACAAAAGATTACCTAAAGATCCCCCAGTGGATCACTTGGAATGTGCCAACCACAGTCCTCTCTCCTTCCATTTTGTAACAACATTGAGAGAGACAAGAAGCTAAAATTTCCCAAGCAGTTCACTGTGAATGATGGAAATGTGCCATTCTTTCTTCTACCCTTGATCCTCTGTCTGCTGGATATATGGGACCATATAATGGCCATTGATAGAGAGTGTATACTGGTACCCCATCTGTAGCTTCAAATGGCTTCTAAAGCTTTTTCTATCACTCCATCAGTTTAGCAGGTTCTGTTTGTAATGATTTTATGATTTTTGATGGGATCACTGATTCACATTGTCATGTGTCCACTGTTACAACTACTGTGCTATAAAAGTGCCCTCCATGGCCCAATGCAATGATGACCAGGATTCTATGTTGGTTGATCAAACATTCTGTTAACCCTTGCATGATGGTTCTGTTTAAGGCCATATGAGCAGGAAAGCAAACTCATACTCAGAATAAGTCTCAGTTCCAGTCAAGGTCAAGATGAATTGCTCTCGTTCCCAATGTGTTCAACTTGCCACCATGTCCCACCAGTGTCCCTGAAGGATGGTGCCATAATGAGGCGTCAGTGTTGGTCTCTGTTCCTGGCAGTTTGGACATTCAGCAGCAGTAGATAAATCAGCCTTGATCAGTAGGAACTTCTGCTGTTTGGGCTTCTTTATAGCCTCCATCCCTGCCACTACATTTATGCACCAGTCACACCAGTACTTAGGTGGTCAGTGGAAGAAGCTGGCTGGACATCAATTGACTGAATCATTTTGTCATCTTGGCTGTAGGTAGATGCCCTCTGTAAGAGTTAACATGTGATACAAAGATTTTCATATCTTGGGTCTATTCCCATAGTTTCATCCATATGCCTCTTTACCAGATTTCTTTGTCTTCAATTTTCCAAGCTTTCTCCTTCCAACCCCTGACTTATCAGCCAAGCCATTTGACCATGAATATGAATTATTCTTATTTTGGACCACTTCTCTATACATGCAAAATGAATGACAAGGTACACAAACCAAAGTTCTGACTACTAGGAGGATGTTATTTTTTTGCTATCTTTCCAGAGCTAAAGTAGGCAGTCAAACAATTTTGGCTTGTATCCACATCTTGAGCTAAACTCTCAATAAACCAAGTTCAACTTTTTTCCTCCCTAAGCAATATGGGAATACCTATACAACCATAGTTGCAGACTGAGGGGAGAAACTAGTGAAATAGTTTTTTATGACATGGGAACCTGGGGCACCTGCTCATACTGTTTACTTGTGCCCTGTGGTACTTAAGCCTGATCCTTGATGTGCTACTTCCATCTTATGATGGGTTACTACTAGGCCAAGTTGTCCTCATGACAGGAATAGGTTTAACAAAACCAAGCTCATTATGAGAAGTTCCAATCACATGGTCACTCAATACCCATTGCCAGGTGAATCCAGTATCATTAAAGTGTATGACTTATACAATATGATTTATAATTATCAGTAGATAGCATGGCCTTGCTAGAGACCCCCATAGGACTATGTTGTGATTCCTCCTGTTGCACTTTACCATACACTCCACATGGTGTCTTTCCCACTGCATATATCTTTAATGCCAGAGTCTGCTGGATTGTATGGCCCAAGTGATAGGGCAGCTTGTACTGTGGCTTGGACCTGTTGCAAAGCCCCATCCCACTGTAAGCTCCCATCAAAGCTGGCAGCCTTCTCTGTCCCTCAGCAAATGTGTCAGAGCATTATTCCTAAATTTGGAATATGCTACCTCCAGAACTCAAAGATGCCTATGAGACATTGTGCTTCTTTCTTCATGGTGGGAATACAAGATGCAATACTTTGTCCTTTATTTTAAACCTATTGCAGACCACTAGGCCCTTAAAATCTCTATTAATGTGCTAGGTCCCTTAATCTTCAAAGGGTTTTCTCTTACTCTGAAGGATGCATGTGTCCCAGATGTCCAATATACTTGCTACTTTTTATTTACCCAGTCAGTTTTAACTGATCAATGTAATGAACAAATGTGATATTCTACAGAACATCTAGACAGTCCAGGTCTCTTTGAACTGTATTATGACAGAGGGTAGAAAAGCTAACATACACTTTGGAAAGACTATAAATGTTGTCCTTCTCATGAATATGAGTTGCTTCTTAAATTTCCCTTACAGTACTGCTTCAGCTATACTGCACATCTGTTGGTCTATAATCTTTTCATCTTCATTCAATTTTAAATATATTCTAATTTTAGTATAATTACTTCTTAGTTCCATAAATTATTTAGAATTGTGTTTTTACTTTCTAAACCTTATGTATCTCTTTTGGATAACGTTTTTATTGATTTTTTTTTAATTTATAAAAGGGGAGGAAGGGGCAGAGGGAGAGGGAAAAGCAGGGTCCCTACTGAGCAGGGAACCCGATGCAGGCTCAATCCCAGGACCCTGGGATCATGACTTGAACCGAAGGCAGATATTAAACCGACTGAGCTACCTAGGCACCCCTGGATAACCTTTTGTTATTGATTTCTAATACCAGTGCTTTGTTATCTATACATGAATTTTAAAATGTGATACCTTTAGGTCTAATACCTGGTCAGTTTTTATAAGTATTTCAAGTTTATTTGAAAAGAATAAAAGAATAGGGATTATTTAATTGTTGATTATAGTTTTATATCACTTATATAGCCTTACTAAGTTTATGTCCATTTAGTCAATTTCTAAAAATAATGTGTTAAAATCCCTCAGTGTATTTGTGAATGTATCAATTACTCTGTATAATTCTATTAATTTTGACCTTACTTATTTTGAGGATATATTATTAGGTATCTACAATTTTAGAATTAGTATATCTTCCTCGTGAATGGTGGGAATACAAGATGAAAAGGAGGGAGTTTGAGCATTTCAAGGCTGATCACAGGGGGGGAATATGGCCAGGAGGTGGCAGTAGCACACACAAGCTTTATTTGGGTGATCCTTTGAAGGTTTGCATATTGGGGAAGGCCCTGACAGTGGGAGATTATCCAGAGGCTTAAGGCAAGAAGGCCATGGTTCCAGAAGGGGAGGATAGCCAAGGAACTTCTGGAGGAGAAAGGCATCAGAAAGAGGGCTTATGTGTTTAGGTGGTTTTTGTATGGTGCCACTCAGTTGCATGTCAGGGAGTCTCTAGGTCAGAGAATTCTAAAGAGCAGCAGCAGGTTAGGATCTTTGTAGCCCAAGATTTGTTTTATCTGTGGCAAGCAGATTTAGACAATTTCATAGGGTATGTGAAGCAGCCAAGCTCTAAATAGCTAAAAATTTAATTAAACTATGTTTAAAACAAATGGATGTATAAAATTTTGATATGGTGTCAGTGGGCTTTTGAGCTAATCAACAACCCAGGCACCAGTATACAGAGGCTTCCTTTGCTTCATTCATATACATAACAGTGACTCCCTTTATAGCTTTTTTTTTTTTTTTGCTCACTATTGTTCATTATATTTTACTCGTTTTTTTGGGTTTATTTTTATTGGCATTATTTTTGTAAAAAGTCAGTTCATTGTAGTCTGGTATCTTACCACTTATTATCAAAACTGCTGTAGCAGCCCCAGTGGCTCAGCAGTTTAGTGCTGCCTTCAGCCCAGATCCTGGAGACCTGGGATCAAGTCCCAGGTCAGGCTCCCTGCATAGAGCCTGCTTCTCCCTCTGCCTGTGTCTCTGCCCCCCGCCCCCCCCCGCGTGTCCCTCATGAATAAATAAAATCTTAAAAAAAAAAAGATGCAAAACTACTGTAATAGGAATTTTATTTCATTCTTTGTCCTGCTTAACTGAAACTGCTCCAGGTAAGGTCATCAATGACCTTTATGTTATCAGCTGCAATTAATCTTTTACATTTTCTTACAGTGTTTACGGAGGTTTAATTTATGTAATTCAAAATGGGATAGCATACATGGAATTTAATATTTTTTTGTTTACTTTCTCCTCTTTCTCCCAAATTCTGTCTTTACTCCCTCTACCCTCTCCAGACAAATAATGTCATCCTCATTAGAAGATTTCATCCCATTTTTCTCCACACTCATAAAATCATATGCAAACACACATACATATACACACACATGACCCAAACTAAGAGTGTATATATACTACAAGTCTACATGTAAATACACAGAAATGTATTATCATATAAAGGGATTTGGGGATTAAACACCCATACTTCATCTTGCTTTTTTTTTTTTTTTTTTAATTCATGAGAGGCAGAGAGAGAGAGAGGCAGAGAGAGAAGCAGGCTAGGCTCCATGCAGGGAGCCGGATGTGGGACTTGATCCCGGGCCTCCAGGATCACGGCCTGGGCCGAAGGCAGGCACTAAACCACTGAGCCATCCAGGGATCCCCTCATCTTGCTTTTTATCACTACACAGAAATGCTGAGTCAATTAATACAGTTCTAATTGTATTTTCCACTAAGATGAATGTTACAATAAAAAACATATATATTTTTCCATACATACTGATTTTATTTTCATAAGATTTCTGTGACATATATTTTTTCTCCCGTTACCAAGTTATCTTCCAAAAAATCATAATAATCCATATTTCTTCTCAGCAATGTATAAGGGTACTTTGGTCCCCTACTCCAAAATCCTCACCAGCAATAGGTACTGTTCTTCTTGATAGATGACCATCTAATGGGGTCTAATGGGGTATAAAATGACAATCCTCAAATGCTTTATTTGTATTTTCTTGAGGCCTAGTGAGCTGGAGCATAATTTTACATTTTGGTCATTTGGATTTACTTTTCTATGGTCATGTCTTTATATTATTTACCCACATTTTTGTGTTGTATTTTCTTATAAGTGCTAATTGTATAATACATATTATCATTATATATTATAAAATACATGTTAGTATAGTATAGATGTTAACTCTTTGTAACCCACACTGTAATTTCCTCCATATCCATATTATTAATATTTGACTTTATTTTTATCACAAAAAAGTTAATTTTTGCCACATAGGTTTTCCCTGTCATTAGTCTATTTTCTCTCCCTCTCTTCGAGACGCCTACTCTCTATCTTTAAAATGATTTTAGACATCATTTTATGTGTCACATCAAAGCCCTTTAATGTAAATTGGGAATCCAGTTTTGTTTTCTTTGAACTGAAACACCACCTTTGTCATATATTAAATGTTCATATATATCTACTCTCAATTCTTTTCTTTTTTAAAAAAATATTTTATTTATTTATTCTTGAGAGACAGAGAGAGAGAGAGAGAGAGAGGCAGAGACACAGGTAGATGGAGAAACAGGCTCCATGCAGGGAGCTCAATGGGGGACTCGATCCCTGAACTCTGGGATGATGCTCTGGGCCAAAGGCAGGCGCTAAACCGCAGAGCCACCCAGGGAACCCCTCAATTCTTTTCTATCAATCTTGTTTATCCTTTTTTAATGCAATTGCTTTTCTTATATCAGCTGACTTGATTCTAATGTGTCCTAGTATATGGTGATATCTGGTGAATAAAGTTCCTCTCAGTTTTTTTTTTTTTTTTTGTAGACTTTTTTTGTTCTTCTATGTAAACCTTAAGATAATTTTTTAAAAGATTTTATTCACTTATTCATGAGAGACACAGAGAGAGAGGCAGAGACCTAGGGAGAGGGAGAAGCAGGCTCTCTGTGGGGAGCCCGATGCAGAACTCGATCCCAGGACTGCAGGATCACAACATGAGCCAAAGGCAGACACTCAACCACTAAGCCACCCAGGTGCCTCAAACCTTAAGACAATGTAATCCAATCTTTTAAATACTCTTCGATTCTAATGTGAATGTTATTAAATTTGTATATTAATTTTATTTTTCATTATATATTTTTTAAGTAGGCTCCACGCATAGCATGGAGCCCATTGTGGAACCTCAAATCATGACCCTGAGATCAAGACCTGAGCTGAGGTCAAAAGTTGGACACTTAACTGACTGAGCCAGCCAGGTGCCCTTATATATTAATTTTATAAGATTTATATTTTTACACTAGCAAGTTTTTTTCATGGGTTGAAATGTCATTGTCATTCCATTGCTTTTAATAACATGTTCATAGTTCCCCTACCCCCACCCCCCATGGCCTTTTGCCTTTCTTGGTAAATTTCTTTTACTTTTTTTTTTTCCACTATTTTCTACTATTGTGAATGGAATATTTTTCCCATTACCATTTCAAGATGCTTATTGCTATTAAATTTTGTAGATTCATTGTTTCCAAATAACCTACAAAATCTTTTTGTTTTTCCTAATCTCTGATTTCTTAGGCATACAATTGTATCAACAGTTTTCTATTTTCCTCTATTTGTACTGATTATTTCACTTTTTAATCTTGTCACTTTCACTGGCTCCTCCAAGATACTTTTTAATAATATATAATGATAGTAGGCATTTTCTGCTAGTTCCTGATTTTAGATGAGTTTGATTTTAAATACTTGTAGGCTTTTCATAAATAACCTTCATTGTTTAGTTTCCTTCAATTTCTATTTTACTGAAGAATCTTCATTAAGGGGTGCCTGGGTGGCTCAGTTGGGTTAAGCATCTACCTTTGGCTCAGGTCATGATCCTAGGGTCCTCTAATTGAGCCCCGCATCCAGCTCCCTGCTGAGCGGGGAGTCTGCTTCTCCCTCTCCCTCTGCCTGCTACTTGCTCTGCTTGTGCTCTGTCAAATAAATAAAGAAAATCGTAAAAAAAAAAATCTTCATTAGGTATGGCTATTGGATCTTAGCAATAGTACTTTCAGCATCTATTGATATGATCATGTTTTCTTTAATTCGTTTATGTGATTGTGTGAATAAATTTACTGATCAAAATACTCTAGAGTACAGTTTTCTTTGCCATAGTATATTAATTTTTTTTAACTGTGCTGCATTTTTTATTAGAATGTTCTTTGATATGTGTGAGATTTCTCTCAGTTTTTGTGTTTATCAGCTTTTCATATTAATATTATATAACTAAATTAAATGAGTTGGAAAGTTTTTCCTATTTAAGAAATTGGGGGTAGGACCCCCTGTGTGGCTGAGTGGGTTGAGTGTCTGCCTTTGGCTCAGGTTATGATCCTGGGGTCCTGGGATTGAGCCCTGCATCAGGCTCTGTGCTCCGGGGAGAGCCTGCTCCTCCCTCTCTGGCTTGTGCTGTCAAATAAATGGATAAATTCTTAAAAAAAAAAAAAAAAAAAAAAAAAAGAGGAGGTGTAATTTAACATTGGAATTATTTTCCTTGCAATCTTAGCACTGATTTTTTAAGGATTCATTTTAGAGAGAGTGCAAGCACATGGAGAGGAGAGGCAGAGGAAGAGTGAGAGAGAGTCACAAGTAGACAGTGTTAAGCATGGAGCCCCATGCTGTGGGGGGTGTGTGCGCTAGATCTCAGGACCTGAACTAAAACCATAAGTAGGACACTTAACCACTGTACCACCCAGGTGCCCCAAGTACTTTTTAAATATGGATTTAAGGGGGATCCCTGGGTGGCTCAGTGGTTCAGCACCTGCCTTTGGCCCGGAATGTGATCCTGGAGTCCCGGGATCAAGTCCTACATCAGGCTCCCAGCATGGAGCCTGCTTCTCCTTCTGCCTGTGTCTCTGCCTCTCTATCATGAATACATAAATAAAATCTTTAAAAATAAATAAATAAATATGGATTTAAAAACTCACTTAAAAAACCCTCACTTTTATGTTCTCATTTGACAATCTACTAACATTTTACATTTCATCTTAGGTCATTTTTGGTCATTTATATTTTTCTAGGAATTTATTCATTTCCTATAGGTTTTCCACTGTGTTGCTTATAAAGTAGTATGCAGTATTTTATTTTATTTTAGTATGCAGTATTTTAAAGTGAGTATCATTCTATCTTCATTTTATTTCACTTCTTGGCAGCACTCAAATAGCTTAACTGCACTAAGTTTAGAGTTTCTTAAATTTGTTGAATGGGTGTTACTGATGCCTATCTTCATTGTGATTAAGGCAGAGGAATATATGATGGATACTTAAGGGAAAGTACAGTAAATTTGAAAATTTAGTAAATCATTTCTTGACATTTTTTACTTTCTCACTAGCACAGGGTTCACTTCTGTAATTATGCAATTTCCTACCCTTTGCCCCTTTTCTATATTATTGGAGAATTACAGCCTTATATCAGAGATCAGGAATTTAACATTGCAGCTGATCAATTTGACAACAGTAAATATTGAATTTGACAACAGAGAATAGAGTCACAGATATACTCTTTTTATAAGTAAAGAATCAAATATTTAAACCAAAGGACAATTAGAGGGTGATGTCATCTATGAGTAACAACATAGGTATGCCTCACTGAACAAATTTTCAATGTCCTTCAAGACCATGACTAATGTAAAATGGCATACTATAATTGCTAATAATTAATATGGACTGTCTACTTTTTATACTAAAATAATGCTTGCTATAACATGACTCCACTAAACTGGATTTCTGCAAAAGATAAAAGCACTCACTATCTGAACATGAAAAAATAAAGTGAGCTTCCAGGAAAAGACTATCGTGACAAAGTAAAACACAACTTCAGATGATGCAGTGTAGCTAAAAGCAGAACAAAACAGATGGGCGTCCTCTGCAGTCCAACCTTTGGTGCAAAGAGACTCCATGACCAGCAAGACAGTGAGGCAGTCATAGGCCTGCCGCTGAGTGGTTTTCAAGCAAGTATATTTTATCCTCTCAAAGGTGGAGGTCATCTAATATGATTTGTGTGGTTTAAGTCACTGTTCCTTTAGTTTTCCTCATACTTTAACAAATTATGTATTGAATTACAGTCATTAAGCTTAACAAATGATTCAATTAAATGGAAAAACTTCCTATGATAACCCTCCAAATATCCAAGAATGAGTCAAGATATATTCTGCATAAATTTTCCCCCTGGATATACCACTTTAAGTGGCTAAGCTTTTTAACTATTTGAAGTGGAAACTGCTATCTCCAAATGTAAAACATATCCTGTCTCCTACCATACACTGTCTATCTTGATTCAAATTCATCATTAAACATCACTTGTATTGTCTGATCACAGAGATGCTCTCAGGGACAGTCATGTGCAGGGTCCTATGTTAAATTGTCTCAAGCTGCTATGCTTTTAATGTTCACATTAAATTTATTGTTTGGTTCTCTCCCCTGCCATCAGCTGTTATATTTTATTATTTACCTGTCACTAGAGCAAGACCTTATCCGTATCTGTGATTTTTTTCAGAGAAATCAGATAACCAAATTTATTAGAATAAGCAGACTGAAAGTGGGGACCTGTGGTATTCAATTTAGATGTTTCTGGTGGGTAGTTAATAAAATATCCACCATAACTTAAGAACCCTAATGAACAGTAGAGTCTTAAAACTCTCTTTGCAGAGGGAGAGTCTGATAACATGTTTCTACTGGAAAACTATAGGAACCACAATTAGGAAGGCAGAACTATATGATCAGCAACTGGCTTAAGTAGCTTCCCATAAACTTATTAACAAATTAGGTTACAAAATACAAAAGCCATTTAATGAATCATTGTATGAGGCATTGAACTCAAAGCTGAATTGTAATGTGCTTTTATAATACAATTTGTTTAATTACTCATATGAATGAATCATTAATACCTCAAGCCTGCTCAACAGTTTTGAATACCTGATACTTATGTAATGGTGGTGCTCATTTGCTGATTAAGGCGAAGAGCAGTTCCCTGGGTAAGGAGAGGCAGGCCTCAAAGCCATCCCATGACAGTAATAGTGTTGTTTCTTAAAAGTTCTAGAAACCCAAGACTTGTATTTCAAGAGCTGTTATCTTCTGTTTTAACAATTCAGAAGCAGTTATTAGGTAACCATTTTTTAAAGTAGATAAATTCTGTGAATTTACAAGAGGAAGTGACAGCCATTAATAATGTTTACGTAAAGGGAGTCATTAAAATAACAGCTTGCTACCAGCCCTAGGCTTCTGAAAAATCTGCACAGGTAGGAAAATATTTGGACACAGCTCTTTACCATATTTCAAAAACTGAAAATGTGGGGAGCAAAAACTATTCTGAGAGTACAGTCCTTATACTTTTGGGGTATTAAAGTTACCTTTTATGAGATAGTTTTCAAATCTTTATATAGTTTAGTTGACAAAATTTAAAGGTGATAATTTCATTTTAGTCTCCACATCTTTAGGAAATTTTAGCTTCTCCTGTGAAACCTAAGTATGGGAACCAGTAGAATACACATGTTGCTGTGTGGCAGTAAATATTTTAAAGAAAATATTTCATGACCGCAGACCATGGATATTCAAACTTTTGGTAAGGAAAATTTTTCCCAAAGCCCTATGATCAACTATGGAAAAATAATTGCTCCATCTGATAGTGAAGCCCCTTAAGAGTGTTTTTTTTTTTTTTCCCTTAAGAGTGTTAAAGAGAAGGTTTTAGGAAAGAACACCCAGAGCCATAGTGACAGCAGTGGTATATTTCTACGTCTTTCCACACAGGGAGAGATTAACTATTTTATATATACACCTTGTAAAACTTCTCAAAACCACAACTATATTTCTAACCCGAACTTTAAAATTCCTGTTAGTCATGAGAGTCAAGATCACACAATAGAACCTACTGACATAATATGCAATAAATTACAAATGTACGTACTGGACTTAGTGCAATGTCCCATATGTACATATGGTGACTATTAGCTTTGATTATTATTGGGAGAATTAAATGTTTGCCTCCTGTACCTTTTTTTTGTATATAAAAAAGACACAGTAAACTGACAGGATGTACCTTTAATAAACAGACTTAAGGACAGCTATTAATATAAGAACTGTAACATACAATAAAACTAAGTAGACCACGGCTAAAAAATTACACAAGTTTTAAAGATTCTCCAATAAGTTTATTTAGCAAACTTTCTTTATTTTATGTTTTATTGGATTATACTGTTATAAAGAGAAAAATGTATACGATTTTGAATCACTGAACCATTTATCATTTTATTTTTTTATTTGTTTAATTTTTTTTCCATTTATCATTTTAATATGAGTTCAGATATACTTTATTTCTAATTAACCTTCAAATTGCAGCAGCTCATGAATTTAGTATAAGTATTCCTGCCATTCCATCCCACCCTGTCACTGAGTCAAAGAGTTCATGATACATGTACAAAACACACACCTAAAGAGACACAAACAAGCCTTTGTAAAGTAAACACATTTTTTTAATAATGTAAATAACTATTCCTTTTTGGAACTTTCTATATCCAGTTCATGTCTTTTCTGAAATTGGGATATTCACACTTTAATTAGACATAATGTTTATAAAGCAAAGCATTTATCTCTTTGAAAACTCAAGTAATTCTTGACAGCAATATTTTTCTTACTGATCTGAAAAGAACAGTGTGTGGAAGGCCAAAGAGGAAAAGTCACTTCAAATGATCAGAACAGAAGACTGAAAAATAATATGTTTAATGTAGGGAGAAAAAATTTAAGTGTAGATTCCATAGAAAATATTGATATTCAAAGGAAGAGCTTTGGACCCACTGCCAAAAACAGATTTTTCTCAGTTAATGAAAACCAAGACATTGTCTTTGAAGTAAGAATGAAAGGGTTGTACAATTTAATTTCTATATAAATGACCGTTTGAATACACAAAGTATCAAATATAAACAGTAGTGTAGAAGAAAATAAATTGGCAGAAATAATTACTCAACCAGTAGCAATAATTAAGACTACCATTTAAAAGATCTATACATAAAAAATGAAAAAATATTGTTATAGAATTTTACAGCACACAACTTAGTTCAATCCTAATTCATTACTATTATACTTCTTTCTTCTTCAGTATTAGTGGGCCCACATTATCTCCTGTCAATTCATTGTGTTTATTATGTGAACCATCACAGGCAGGAAACTAGAAAGGAAAAAGAATTACAAGTGTTATTTTAAAAATGATTCAGTAAGTAGGAATATTTGTGAAATGCTCTTACAAGGAAGTACATAACTTTGAAGAAAAAATGATCAGATAGCTTTCCTGAGTAATGTATATTCTACATCTAACCTAACTACACTCCAATATCACAGCAAGTTTAATAATTTTAAATAGTTAATTTATTATTTGATATAGATTTTTTGGATTATTTTTGATTATTCCAAGAGTCAATAAAACAGGTTTAAAGGGCGATCAAAATAAGCTCTTGTTCTCTGTAGAGCTCCAAATTAGAACTCCTCTCTTCACTTATTTAAATTTGAAAAGAATGTACTGTTGAACCTTGAACAACAGGTTTGAACTGTATGGAACCATTTAACTGTGGATTTTTTTCAATAAACACAATACAGTACTGTAAATGAATTTTCTCTTCTTTATGGTTTTCTTACTAACAATTTTTTCTGTAGCTTACTTCATTGTAAGAATAATGTATGTAACACATCTAACATACAAAATAGTTGTTAACTGACCTCATGTCATCAGTAAGTCTTCTAGTCAACAGTAAGCAATTAAGTTTTGGGAGAACCAAAATATATTATCTCATGTTTTCCTACTATAAAACTCACACATACTGTATAGTTTTTGAAAAAATTTAAAATGCATATTTAGAAATTCACTCATAGATAACAATAATCCAGATTTTGAGATATTTTTTCCTATGCATTTTACTAAGTGTATTCCTTTTTTAAAAACAAAATTGGGATCAAACTGTACTGTGCTTTTCTTAATAACTACATCATGCTCTCATGTCATTAAAATAGTCTTAAAAACATGATTTGTAATAGCTTCCTAACATCCCATAATTTATATTATACCATAATCATTCCCATTATCAGACACTTAGATTTCCAAAACTTTATTACAAAAAAAAGTTGTGATGTTACTATATTAAAACTTCAAATAACCTATGATCATAGTACTAGAAAACAAATCTCACCAGCTACTTATAATACTTATCACTCCATACTTATTCCCACATTAAAAAACACCCATAATTATAGCTGCCATTTATTAGCTCGTCTGTATATAAGGTACTGTACATACATCTCCCTACATCCTAAAAAATGTGTATGATATTGACATATTATTAAAAAAAAAAAAAACCCTGAACATCAGAGATTAAAGATTAAGAAACCTGCCTAACCAAAGTCACACTATAAGTGGCGGACATCAGCTTTGAAGCATAAGATTTCTATCTTTCCTTGCACTGCTGTAACTTTTCTCATGTAGGTAAGTATCCAACATAAAATGCAAACTTTAACTTAGGAATATAAATTTTCAGTACTGAATACTGCGGAAAAATCATTCATCTCAAAGAACCTCAAAACTGGGACTTAAGAACAACTTTAACTGCACAATTTTAGAATACGTGCAAGCATATATCTTACCGTCTTAGAACGCCAACACCTACAGTAAGCTGCTTTAGTGAGACACAAATCTTCAATGTTTATTTCATTCACCACTTTGGGATTTTCCTTTTGTATTTTAAGATTAATCAAGCTATCCTTCTGTTGTTTTTTCTTCGGGAGGAATGGACGAATTGCAAGGTAGCCAAGTAGTGCAAGTACACCGAGGAAAGGCAGTAACCGAAGCCATTCTGAAACTGAACGTGTACAGATTTAACAGTACTCTCTTAATAGAGCTCAAACAGCACATGTCGTCCTTGGGTTTATCCTTCACTTGTTCTTTACTTCTCATGTTAATCTCTTACCTAACTTATCTATAACATAACACTATGAATAAATAACACAATCAAGCTACCTATATCTGAGACCACTTTGTTTTATTTGTGGGCTAACTTAAGACTTGTAAAACTGGAACACAAAACTTTGAGAAACAGATCCTGTGTCAAATATCCTATTTTACTATCCTCACACTAAGTATATTGAACTTCGTTCTTATTTCAAGAGTAATGATCACCATTACAAAGTTCAATGTGTGACATATTTTATAGGTTTAGAAAGCATTTCCGCCATGTCTAAAATCATACAACAGGGGATGCCAGGGTGGCTCCGTGGTGGAGCATCTGCCTTTGGCTCAGGTCGTGATCCTGGGATCTGGTATCGAGTCCCACATCAGGCTACCTGTGAGGAGCCTGCTTCTCCCTCTGCCTATGTCTCTGCCTCTCTCTCTCAGTCTGTGTCTCTCATGAATAAATAAATAAATCTTTAAAAAAATAAATAACACAGCTTAAAAGAGTTAAAGTACAGTTGTACTCTTAGCATAGTCCATTGTTAACATTCATTAGCATGCCTTGGCACATAATCTTTAGTTTTTCTTTTTCTTGACTATGCTATTTCTACATAGTGCTTAGCAAGATATCAGTTAAGTACTCAGTGAAGATTGTCAAATGATAACATTAAGGATTCAGATAACAGATAACAGATAACAGAAAGGATTCTCTACAGAGCCCCACAGAGTCACAGCACTAGCCAGAATTTACTGACTGCATGCTGAAATGTTTATCTTGGTTTCCTTATGTATTTGTCTTCATAGACATAGGGACCATTTTATTTATTTATTTATATTCCCTAACCCCCCTGAGGCAGTATTTAGTATTCCCGAAGGCATTTAATGAACACTTAGGGAATAAGATGTATGTAATAATGAGAATTTTCAGTGTATGAAAATTTCAGTCTGTTCAGACAACATTTCTTTCGGAATCACTATGTCTTACAAGAATGTAAATTAAAGCATTGAAGACATGTTTTATCTGGAATCCTACATCAATGGTAAAATATTCATTTTTTGATATTCTGTTGTATGATATTTTTTTTAAAGATTTTATTTATTTGTTTATGAGAGACACACACACAGAGAAAGAGAGGTAGAGACACAGGCAGAGGGAGCAGCAGGTTCCATGCAGGGAGCCCTATGCAGGACTCGATCCTGGGTCTCCAGGATCACGCCCTGGGCTGAAGGTGGCACTCAACTGCTGAGCCACCCGGGCTGCCCTATTTTTATTTTTTAAAGATTTTATTTATTCATAAGAGACAGAGAGAGAGAGAGAGAGAGGCAGAGACACAGGCAGAGGGAGAAGCAGGCTCCATGCAGGGAGCCCGATGTGGGGCTTGATCCCAGGTCTCCAGGATCACGCCCCGAGCTGAAGGCAATCACTGAACCACACAGGCATCCCCGTATTTAAAATTTTATCTGCTCTCTTCTTGGTAAAACTACTTCCCAGAGATCATTGTTCTACCATGCAAGTATTAAAAGACTGGCTTAATACAAACTCTTCCAAAATGCAGGAAGCCCGATGCGGGACTCGATCCTGGGACCCCAGGACCACGCCCTGGGCGTCAGGCAGGCACTAAACCTCTGAGCCACCCAGGGATCCCCCAAAATGAAACTATTTTTGATACAACACCAAGCCAAAGGTTTGTTATTAGCTCTAAATGAAACAACCTATTTATATACTCTATGTATAGAACCTGCAAGAGTGCCTAGCACAGAGAAGATACATAATAAATGATAACATTTATTACTAGATTAGGGAGGTTGGTAGCAACTCCTTGCAAACTTAACTTGATAACAGTATATAGTTGAAATCTTTGGGAATATGACAATGTTAGTTGCCAGAATGAAGCTCTGTAAGGACAAGGACTTTGTCATGTTGGCTGTTCTATTCTCATAATCGAAGTGGAGATACTTCATATAGATTCTTTTAATGAACTAAAGTTCTGGAAATGAACTGTTTCTCCAGGAGAAGGGGGTCTGCCTATGGATCAGTTGTCCAATATAGGAGCCACTAGCCACACTGCTTTGATTTGTACCTCGGATTTTGTTTTAAACAAGTATGGTAAGATGACAGATGAGACAACTGAGTTGAAAGTAAAGTTTATTGTTTGTAATTCCCAAGAGGGGGTACACCATGCTACACAGGACCACGGAGGGAAGTACCAGCTTTGGTCAGGAGGAAGGGAAGAGGAAAGCACCAGCACAAATCTTTACTGTGGTTTCCATCAAAAAGGCAAAGGAATAATTTCTGTGGGCTCTGGGCTATAGGGATAGTCTGCAGTTGTCTAGTACTTAACCCCGGTGATTAGGGCAGGAGGAATACAGGCATGGTATGTGAGAGTAACATAAAGGTGATGGTTGGTTTGCATATGAAAAGTGAGTTCACAGGCAAGTTGTTTACTATCTCTAGGAATTAGCTACTCCTGGGAAGGTGCAGATTCTTCTTGGCCCCAAAGTGTCAAAGCACCATAAAATATAGAAAATAAAAAACATGATTAATACACATATACAGCTATTTACTTATAAAATTCAAAATTGAATTTCCAAGACAAACTAGTCACATATCACCAGCTCAACAGCGACATATGACTAGTGGCTACCATATCTGACAGCCCAGAGAACACTTCCATCATGTTTTTTGGGTGGCACTGCTACAGACCATTATTTCAATAACATCTCTGTAGTATGGCATAGCTGCTTTGACAGCTTCAGCACCCATCTCTTAACGTACCTGAAGGCACCCAAAGCTACCACCTACTAGCTGCCTTCCAGTGTTCTTTGCAAAGGTATTCCTTCTGTCTTTCTACCTCTAGTCTATTGGATTAATTTGTGTACACCCTTTAAGATTAGGGTCAAATATTGCTTTCTCCAAAATCCTTCCTTGATATAACAAAGCAAAATCGATCACTTTTACTTCCAAGCCCTTTTTCCTCGTTTATCACTCTACTGTCATCTGCTTATAAATTTGACTCATAAGCCTATAAGAAAAGGAGCTACATATCACTCTCCCTAGAGCAAAGTAGATACCTCCAAGGTGTTTTATGAATGACTTAAATAAACGAATGCCGAGCATAAACGTCAGTCCCTTTCTCAATCACCAGAGTACTATGACTATTGATTTACACTTATCTTCTAGATCAGGCAATGAATGTCTGACATTGCTATTGACCCCAACACCTAGTAAAATATTTTGTAGTAGTTATTCAATAAATATTTATTAAATGTAGAGTAACTTTAAGTATTATTCTATATTACAAAGTTTAAAAATCATGAAAGGTTAAATGAGTCCAAGTCAAAAAGTAAATAGGAATTTAAAGTTGAAAAACTTCACTTAGATTCCTAAGTTCAATGATTCCTAGGTTTAACATTTCCTGTCTGAGCCCACAAATCTCAGGGAATAAAAGGCATTAATACTTTAAAAAATCTACCTCAGAAAATGTTCATTTGACATAATTCCTTGATAAAACATTACTCTGTGGTAATATGGTCATAAAAAATACTATTATCTCCTATAACAAAGTAATAATTGATACAACAGTCTGAGTGCAATTTACTTTTTGAAAGTGATAAACTTCAATTTAAGTATAGAAAAGCTTTATAAAAAAATAATACAGCCTATGAAGCTTAATTAAATCACTTTAAATATATTTATTAAGGTTGATTTTTAATGAACAAGTATGGAATACAGAAAAATCAAACAAATTTACAAAAAATTTTAAGAACAGCTATCTCCTATGAACCTGTATGATATATGCTGAGCTATTACAGATACTTTAGGTACTATGAAGGGAAAACTATTATCTCCTAATTGTTAGGTATAATGTATGTTTTGTGCAGTATATATTTTTTAATGCTTAGGATTATCAAAAATATAATTTTTTTACAAAATTTAGAAAAGTATAAAAAAATAACTTTTAATCTTATCAGTCAAGAGTTGGTAACATTTTACTTTTTTTTACTTTTTTTTTTTTTTTTTTTTTTTTGCTCTATACCAAAACTAAGACCATGTTGTATACACAGTCCTTTCACTTTATTATCAGGGACATTTGGAAACATGAATTTTAATGGCTACATCCATCCATTTTGTCCCCACAATCACAATCTAGGATCTATAAAAGCAAAGGTCTTATTTGTCTTGGTCACCACTGTATTCTCAAATACTGCTTGGTTCAATTTATTTTATTCTATATTGAGTCATAATTACAGTTCAGCCTGTTGAGCTTTGAGGTAAGTGTTAAATTTGATGAGTTTTTGAACTATATAGACTTATAAACACCACCTAAAGCAAGATACAGGGTATTTCCACCATTCTAAAAAGTTTGCTCTTTTTATAAGCCCCTTTCTGAGTTCTCTCACCAATTTAAGTACTTAATAGATGTTACTGAATTAAGAAAACTGATCTCTTTGCTATTCTTAAACCATCTGGTTTTAATTTTTTACTATATAATAACCCATGATGTCGAGACAATGTGGTAACGCAAGTGTAGCAGCTTTCTTACTTGTCTCTATGTACCCAGTACTCAGTACAGTGCCTGGCACAAGAGCAGGATTTCAATACATAACTAATTCATAGTTTAGCTGTTGTATAAATCCAGATTCTCATATACTCAGAATCAGGTTTCTTTGGTCTGTACAACAGGAACAACATCATTTACTCATAAATACTCACAACATCCTAAATATTGTACTAGGTGCTGGGGATCCAGGCTGATGGACAAGGAAGGTCCCTGTTCTCATAGGTAGGGTATATATTTTAGAGAAGATAACCACAAACAAGTAAACAAATAAGCATGAATATTTTAGACTATAATAAGAGCTATGAAGAAAACAAACAAGATGATATAAGAAAATAAAGACTATCCTAGAGGCAAAGCAGTAGGCTGACTGCAACTTTAAGAAAGGGAGACAGGAAGGAAAAAAATATCTTTAAGCCAAGATCTAAAAGAAAGAAAAGCTAAGGGCTCCAAAAGACTTGAGAAAAGAAAAGAACTTTCGAAGCACAAGGAAGAGTACATGTAAAGAAACTTCCAACTTCATATAACTGCTGGGAGGAATGAATGAATGAAGTTGGAAACCACTCTGTAAAAACTATTGAGCACTGGGAAAGGAAGCTACTAATGCATTCTGCCCCAAAACTAGTTATGTAAATATCTGTCTCCTCACCCACTATCCTCTAACAGAGACTGACACAAACCAAGACTTCAATGAATTTTAACTGAAGTGAGTCTGTACTCATTAAACTGATATTTAAAGTGACTCCTGTTAGATATGCATATATTTGCCTTTGTTCAAGGCTTACAAATGATAACAGTGTAAGTTAACAGGTAAGAATTCTGTTTAAATGCACCCAAAATCATAAGATACCTAGGAATAAACCTAACCAAAGAGGTAAAGGATCTATACCCTAAAAACTATAGAACACTTCTGAAAGAAATTGAGGAAGACACAAAGAGATGGAAAAATATTCCATGCTCATGGATTGGCAGAATTAATATTGTGAAAATGTCAATGTTACCCAGGGCAATTTACACGTTTAATGCAATCCCTATCAAAATACCATGGACTTTCTTCAGAGAGTTAGAACAAATTATTTTAAGATTTGTGTGGAATCAGAAAAGACCCCGAATAGCCAGGGGAATTTTAAAAAAGAAAACCATATCTGGGGGCATCACAATGCCAGATTTCAGGTTGTACTACAACGCTGTGGTCATCAAGACAGTGTGGTACTGACACAAAAACAGACACATAGATCAATGGAACAGAATAGAGAACCCAGAAGTGGACCCTGAACTTAATGGTCAAATAATACTCGATAAAGGAGGAAAGACTATCCATTGGAAGAAAGACAGTCTCTTCAATAAATGGTGCTGGGAAAATTGGACATCCACATGCAGAAGAATGAAACTAGACCACTCTCTTTCACCATACACAAAGATAAACTCAAAATGGATGAAAGATCTAAATGTGAGACAAGAGTCCATCAAAATCCTAGAGGAGAACACAGGCAACACCCTTTTTGAACTTGCCCACAGTAACTTCTTGCAAGATACATCCATGAAGGCAAAAGAAACAAAAGCAAAAATGAACTATTGGGACTTCATCAAGATAAGAAGCTATTGCACAGCAAAGGATACAGTCAACAAAACTAAAAGACAACCTACAGCTAATTTCCAAGATCTATAAAGAACTTATTAAACTCAACACCAAAGAAACAAACAATCCAATCATGAAATGGGCAAAAGACATGAAGAGAAATATCACAGAGGAAGACATAGACATGGCCAACACGCACAGGAGAAAATGCTCTGCATCACTTGCCATCAGGGAAATACAATCAAAACCACAATGAGATACCACCTCACACCAGTGAGAATGGGGAGAATTAACAAGGCAGGAAACCACAAATGTTGGAGAGGATGCGGAGAAAAGGGAACCCTCTTACACTGTTGGTGGGAATGTGAACTGGTGCAGCCACTCTGGAAAACTGTGTGGAGGTTCCTCAAAGAGTTAAAAATAGACCTGCCCTATGACCCAGCAATTGCACTGTTGGGGATTTACCCCAAAGATTCAGATGCAATGAAACGCTGGGACACCTGCACTCCGATGTTTATAGCAGCAATGTCCACAATAGCCAAACTGTGGAAGGAGCCTCGGTGTCCATCGAAAGATGAATGGATAAAGAAGATGTGGTTTATGTATACAATGGAATATTACTCAGCCATTAGAAACGACAAATACCCACCATTTGCTTCGACGTGGATGGAACTGGAGGGTATTATGCTGAGTGAAGTCAATCGGAGAAGGACAAACATTATATGTTCTCATTCATTTGGGGAATATAAATAATAGTGAAAGGGAATATAAGGGAAGGGAGAAGAAATGTGTGGGAAATATCAGAAAGAGAGACAGAACATAAAGACTCCTAACTCTGGGAGGAGTGGAAGGGGAGGAGGGCGGGGGTGGAAGGGGAGGAGGGCGGGGGGTGGGGGTGAATGGGTGATGGGCACTGAGGGGGGTACTTGACGGGATGATCACTGTGTGTTATTCTGTATGTTGGTAAATTGAACACCAATAAAAAATAAATTAAAAAAAAAAGAATTCTGTTTAAACTACGAAAAAAACTTTAAGCACCCTCAGGAAATATAAAACCCCACAGACAGATTAGGTGATATGACAGGTGAAGATACAAAAATTACAAGACACAGTCCCACTCCAAAGAAGCTTTTCATCTAGTATGGAATACAGTTCTATAAAAAAGGATTACAGTACTGTATAATATGTGTAATTATAAATAAGCAATACAGAAAAAGACATGATTAACTCCGCAGGGATGAGCAGACTAGAGAATCTGGCACCTAACCAGGTTTCTGAAAGATGAGTAAGAGTATAGGAGTCCACAGGCTTATGGGAGGAGGGACTACATTTCACACAGAAGAAACAGGATAGGCAAAAGCACAGAGATATGAGGTGCATGAAAAGTTTAAGGAAGTAAGCACCACAATACTGTTGGAATGATGAAATAGGAGAGGAATTGTAGAGGTGGTCAGGTCCCAGATGATAAAAATTTTTTTTTTTTTTTTTTTTTTTTTTTTTTTTTTTTTTTTTTTTTTTTTTTTTAAATTTTTATTTATTTATGATAGTCACATACAGAGAGAGAGAGAGAGGCAGAGACACAGGCAGAGGGAGAAGCAGGCTCCATGCACCGGGAGCCCGACGTGGGATTCGATCCCGGGTCTCCAGGATCGCGCCCTGGGCCAAAGGCAGGCGCTAAACCGCTGCGCCACCCAGGGATCCCCAGATGATAAAAATTAACAAGTAAGTAAAATCTATTTGGTACATAAAAGGGAACTATTGATATATCTGAATACTAATATAAATGGAAAACTTCATTTATGAAATCAGATGGAATTACAGTATCAGATGGAAGATGGACTGGTAGAGAGACAGAGGGAAGAGCAGAGAGGGCCACTAGTTGGAGGACAAGATGCAAGACAATCGGTTAGAAATCCACTGAAATAATCCCCCCTCCGCCCCCACAAAATAATGGAAACTTAAACTAAGGCAGCGGCCATTAAAGAGGACAAATGTATCCCCTAAAACTGCCTGAAGAGAAGATAGTCTAAAGAGAGAGAGGTAGAGACACAGGCAGAGGGAGAAGCAGGCTCCATGTGGGGAGCCTGATGTGGGACTTGATCCCGGGACTCCAGGATCATGCCCTGAGCCAAAGGCAGATGCTCAACTGCTGAGCCACCCAGGCATCCCTAGAGGAGATAGTCTGATGCTTTCACTGGGAACAAAGTGATAAATCTTCATTGCTTTAAAACTTAAGAACCACTAACTTAGGTAGTAAGATCAACAGGATTGGGTGAGTGATCAAGTATGGAGTATCAGGTAAATGGTGGAAGTGAGGCTCCTTCATGATTCCCAGATTTCTGGTTTTATTATCTGGATGGATGGAGATACTGGTCTGTAATCTAAAAACAAACCAAAACAGAACGTAAGAAGAGCAGTTTTAAGCAGGAAAAGACCAGTGTTGTGTTGTAGAAGAAAGGAAAAATATGAGGCGTTGACATCCTTAAAGAGTGTAAGGGAGAAACTAAAGGCCAACATTTACCAGCAAAAAAATTAGAGATACTGCTGGATTTCACAAGTCACAGCTTTCTTTAAGACAGAGTGAAATAGACCAGTGTAGAGGCTGCTCTGCAGATCCTAAAAGATGCCAACTCCCCCTGCTCCCTCATCCCAGAAAGACAAGGAAAAAGAGAAAAGAGATCACTGAGAGAGCTACCGGCAGGGGAAGTGCCTTCCTCAGGGACAGCTTTGTTTCATTTAGGGCAGGAAGATGCATCTATGAAAAATTATGAAGTAGACAAGCCAGGAGTAGAAGATAACAGTGTGAGAGATCAAGGTTTGGGGGGGGGGGGGGGCAGATGTAGGTATTTTGGGCTGTAATTAAGTCAAGTACAGGGAACTGGCTGACCTCAATAAAAAGGCACCCAGTTAGTTAGGCAGCATTTTGCTTATTCATTTGAATGTAAAAGGCTTGAATTTCCTTAAATTTTTCCTTTATTTCAAATTTTTCACTTCAGAAAGACCTTCTTCCTCCATCAGTGAAGTGTTCCTACTTCCATTTTTTTTAAAAACACCTAAGTTTTCTACGTTAAAATAAAAAATCAGACCACATTTATACTAAAATACCATGCAGGGTTCTAAATGTGTTTTGTAATATTCTACTTCCCACTGTTAAGATAAACAGACTAAGAAGTTAGAGTGAAAGAACCAGTACCACCAGAGAAACAAAATCTACATAGAAAGAACATTTCAAAACAACCTGAGTAGCAAGCAATTTTAACATAAATTTTTCCAAAGTTCAGACATTATTAAAAGTATCTCCTCAGAGAAACAGAATTCAGCTTAAGACAGGGCAGATTCAAATAGCTACCTATCACACTTACTCCTGAACAAGATATATAAACAAAGACTATGATAAAGACATTTGTAAAAAGTACATATAGACACACATGGATCTCAAAGAGGAGTTCTATCCTAAGAAACTAGGGTAGTCGGGATCCCTGGGTGGCGCAGCGGTTTGGTGCCTGCCTTTGGCCCAGGGCGCGATCCTGGAGACCCGGGATCGAATCCCACGTCGGGCTCCCGGTGCATGGAGCCTGCTTCTCCCTCTGCCTATGTCTCTGCCTCTCTCTCTCTGTGTGTGTAACTATCATAAATAAATTTAAATAAATAAATAAAAATTTTAAAAAAGAAACTAGGGTAGTCTCTTTTGCCTTACTTACTCCTGACCAAGATATATAAACAAAGACTTATGATAAAGACATTTGTAAAAAGTACATATAGACACACATGGATCTCAAAGAGGAGTTCTATCCTAAGAAACTAGGGTAGTCTTTTTTGCCTTCTCAAAAGATGGCATATAATGATACCATAAAAATAATATTGGGAACTTGGTTCCTGGTAATAACATATTTTCTTGTGTATCATTTCCAGGTAAGATACAGAAATGATTTCTATTTCTGAATTGTAAAAAGAGAAAGTAAAATATTTCCAATGGATGGTTTTGCTATTACCACTTAAACTGTTCTCCACAAAGGCTAGTATAATCTTTAATTCTTTAATTACACTGACTTTTATATATGGTTGGTTTAACTAGGAAGAGGGAAAAAACTTTTATAACTTATAGGAACTATGTAATTATTTCATCAAATTCACAAAAACAGTTTAAAATAAAATTCTTTGATCTTTTAGAAATAGTCTCTTTAAAAAAAAAAGAAATAGTCTCTATTATTTACATATTAATAAATGCAACTTTCTGGGTTTGAACTTAATTTCTTATACATCCCTACTAAGAAAACTCACCTTTTGTTCCATTTCTTTAAAAAAAAAATTCTGGTACATTTTACATACAATAAAATAAACAGAACTTAAGTGTTTAGCTCTGAGTTGTGACAATTAAATATATGCCAGTAGCCTCAAGTGAAAATGTAAAAACATGCAAAATACTCCCATCACCCAAGAAAGTATTCTCCTGTCCCTTTCTAGTCTATTCTCCCACCACTGATATTTATAACCAAAGCTTTTTCACTCAACATAAAGTTTTGGAGATTCATCTGTGGATCAGTAATTTATCTCTTTTTATTGCCAACCCATATTTCACAATGAATATCCACTCTCCTGTTGGTAGATATTTTGGTTGCTTCCACTTTGGGGCTATTATAAATAAAGCAGGTATGAACATGCTTGCAGAAGTTTTCTTATGGATATAGGTTTTCAACCCTGTTCCACTTCTAAATTCTTCATTCAGAATTGGCCCTTTCTGGATAAACAGAGCTAATGCCTTTAATCCTGTCAGCTCTGATGCGTCTGTGTTACTCTGGAAAAAATACTGATCACCTTCGGATTCACTGCTTTATCTTTAGGAGCAAAACCCTTATGTTTCAAAGAAGCAACCAGGGTCAAGGAGGAAGAGCTATTATATTTAAAGTTCCATAGCAAGCTTTTAAAACTACAAGTAAACTGTTTCTGACTTTTGAATAGGAAGATTTTGTTGTTCTATTTTAAAAGTTTACACAACAGGGAAAGCTTTGTTAAAGATCAAATTATTGGAATAGACTATACTTCAAAAGTGTGGAATCACACAAATTTATCTTAAAAGACTCACTGTTAAACATGTGACCTAAACAAAAATAGATAAGTTGTTTCTAATAGATAAGGACTGTCTGTAAATACTGTAAAGTGATTAAGGATCTCCAAGTGTTTACTAAGAATGCAGAGTCATCATGAGAGGGCCAATTACTTTACAAAAAACCGCTAGATCTAAATAGGGAAGAAAAAAAACAGGCAATAATAATGTAAGCTATAACTGTTCTAATTTTCACAAATAAAAAATGAAAACACTTTTGGTGTCCTAGACATTTTAAACAATTGCTGAAAAGTTATCTTCCAGGTTTTTGTTTCAACAAGTGTCTAAGTATGGATTCTAGAAGTAAATGTAATTATCTATTACAATCTACTCTGAAGGGAAGACTCAGAGTGGAAATTGGTTGGTAGAAATTTTCTTCCACAGTGCTCCAAAACAGATTCTTCAACTGTTATATTGTCATTGTCCATTTTTCATACAGCAGTTATTACAAACATGCTAATACTTCCTAGCAAATAAACAATACAATGAGAAATAGAGTGTAGACACACCTAACGGAACTTAAATATATGTTTTTAAGACATTTATCAGAGTTGTCACTAGTTCTGAGAATCAGTCCTCAGTTTAAATATTTAACAGCTTTGAAGAGGAAGTTACTATATATTATTGATTTAAGGGAGAAAAGGTTTAGATTGAGTTTCCTTAATGTCTTTGATGGGAATTAAATATTTGTTGACAGTAGAAATCAAGAAAAAAAGCTTCTAAAAATCTAGTCACGAAATCATAGACATACCTTCTATCTGTTTCAACTACACTCTTATTTACAGAAAACTGAAATTAACATAAAACCAGCCACCATTAGAATCAATGCATAATTCAGGTTTCACTGGGCTGGGGTGGGAGTTAAGAGGACTTCCTTCTTTCTTGACTTTAAAAACTTGTCAGTTAATTTGGGCAAAGTATTAATATAAGTTGGCAAATGGGAACAAATGTCACAAAATGATCACATTCTTTTGAGCTCCTATTGCCAGGTGGTATCGTTTTGGTGAATACATTCAAGTGCGTAATTCAAAGGAGGAAAAAATCTCCTAACAATTGGTTCAAGGCTACTTACCACTGAACAGTGTGAATAAAATACATATATACGCAAACATTGCAAATTTCCAATTGCAGGGGAATGGTTAGGCCTACAATGATGTTAATCTAAAATAGGATTATACAGTTGTTAGAAAAAAGATGAGGAACACATTAAAATATGTAAAGCACTAAAGCAAAAGCAATGATAAAGAGGAAAAAAGCATCACATTTTTATTTAACTGCAGAATATCTATTAGAATAATAGGATCAAAAGAGGATTTTGATGTTTATAAATACTTAACTTGAAACATTTTTCATTTTATGTTACTTTTATGCTGCTTCTGTTTACATGTTTCTTTTAATGTCAATTATTCAGTTACCATGCTTTCTATTCAATGACATGCTTCCTACCAAGCCATAATTCAAAGAATCTCTAGATTTGGAATGTCATCTAGTTCATCTCAGTGAAATCTACTACCTGACTCTGCCTCTAAAATATATATATACACACACACACATATATATATGTGTGTGTGTGTGTATATATATATATATATACTCTTAAAAAAGCAAAACCACCAAACAGAATGGAGGTGTGTGTTGGAGCTGAAATCCATCTCTAAATAATCTTCACTAATTTGGTCCTAGTTCTGTCTTTTGGTCTACAGAAAATAAAATTTCTTCTTCTTCCACCAGTAAGCCTTCCAAAAGCTGTGTTTTGTGTCAGCTACCATAGAACTCCACACTGCTCCAGGCTAAGCAACCCTATTTATCTCAAAATTATCTTAAATTCATACTTCATTCCCTGACATTCAGGACAGAGGAGTTCAAAGTTTGCCGAATCGATATGGTCCCCCCCCCCCCCCTCGCCATCCTAATCAGTCTCAATCTGGTTTACAAATACCCCACTCAAAACAAAACAAAACAAAACAAAACAAATATCCCACTCACACTATAACACTCAAAACCCAACATCATCTTCCAAGTGTTGACCACATTTAACGAAAAGAAAATTTTCGTCCTTTAGATATGAAATCCTGAGTTGTGGGTTCTTTGTGGGTTTTTTTGTTTTGTTTTGTGTGTGTGTGTTTTTTGTTTTTTGTTTTTGTAAAGGAGGGCTGTTAAATACAGAATGTCACATATGTTCATTAAATCGTCCTAGCTAGCCCCCGAACGCTCTCTGGAGAACTCCTGTTTCCTCAAGTTACCTTAACCACCGCTAGGCCCACAGTCAGGGAGTTGACCTCAAATGCCTCCGGGGCAGCGCAAGTCTTCCCTACGGGAACGGAGGTCACTCTCCGATGTGGTCACCGAACAAGACTGCCAAGACAGCTCACTACGGCGTGTGTGTCTGCGTTTCTCTCCCACACACACACACACACACACTCACACGCGATGGGTCAAACCCCGCCGAGAGCTCGGGACGTCTGATTCACAGCCCTCCGATACCGATGACTTATCCTACTCTAACATAAACAAGCACTCTGCGGCGAGCCAGTGTGATGAGAAGTCGCGGCCCGCACCCCGTCCTCCGTCACGGAAAGACACGGAAGAGCCGCTAACGCGAGGACCTGAGGTGGACTCCCGCGCGCCCCGCGGCGCCTGCGCCTGCGCCTGCATCTGCGCCTGCGCGCGCCCCCGCCCTCCGCGCGCGGGGTCACGGGGTAACGCGCCGCTCGCCCAGCCCCGCCCCGCCCCTCGGCCCGGGGGATGTGAAGACCACCCCCGGCTCCCACCTGGGGAAACTTGCAAGGATGGGGACTCGCTGGAGGCGGGGGTTACCTGTGAGCCGGGCGAACCCGGTAATGCTCTCGGGCACAGGGAGCCGCTTTAGATACGCCGGGAGCTGCACCTTCACGATGCGGGCCACGCTCTCCAGCACCATCCTTGCCAGCAGCGTCCACTCCCCTCCCGCCTCGCGCCTCAGCTCCTCCCGCGCCTGCGCCCAGACGGGAAGCGGGGGCGGGCGGGCGGGCGGGCGTCGCGGCCTGGGTCCCGCGGCGGGCAGGAGGGGGCGGCGCCGGGGGCCCCCGGAGGAGTGGTTGACCTGCTGGGCGCCGATTGGCGGCGGGCGAGTGACGTGCGTGCGCCGTCGCCGCCGCCGCCGAGGGGGAGCGCGCGGCCGCGAGGCGCGGCGCGACGGGCAGGGCTGAGGAGCGAGGCCCTCCGTGGACTGTGGATGTGGAAGGGGTTCTGCTTGCACGTTGGGCCTTTTACAGCTGTAGACCCCGGAGGCCGGCAGAAAGGATACTGTGTCCGATGAGATAAAGCATGTGACAGTGCTTTGTAACCGGAAAGTGCCTTTCAAAAGTGAGTTTCTCCCGGAGTCGCTTTTCCCTTGGGCCTCGTCTGGTCTCGGCCCCTTCTTCCCGGAACCGGCTTGGGTGCCTTGGCCCCAGGATGGCACACTTCTGAGAGCACCCTCCCCTTCTTCCCCGCGGTGCCTGTCTCCGTCCCCTCACCCCCACAGGCCAGGTTTTTTTTTTTAAAAAAAGAAAAAATACCTAAGCGAGGAACTGCTTAAAGCTGGCCGTTCGGCAGTTTTCTACAACCCTGAGGGTTTTGTTTGTTTTTGCCTCTTAGATGTGACCCGTGATAGTCCTTCCTTCTTCAGATACTTTCAGTTCCTTCTGCAGATCTTTCTTCTTTTTTCGGTTAACTAAAACTAGGAAGGTGGTAAAACAATATAAAAGCTTCAGGTGACTTTTATGTTGCAGGATTTCTGCTACAAGCTCAAGTATCCGTGAAGATCATTACATTTAATTATGTTTATAAAGATCTTTTTTAAAAATTGAAAAAAGGAGACAGCTTCACTTCCTTGCAGCGTCTTTCTTGACGTGACTTTCCTATTTTTACTGAAGTGAAATATCCGAAGTAATGCATTTGCTGACTGCATGTTGTGTGTGTGGTTTGCTAACTTCGTTCGGTGCCTCCTTACGGTTCTGAGCTCCACCTGACCAATAACCTGTAATTCCAACGAACTGCTCCTGGTGCAGGATTTCATTTTGTGTGACTTAGTAGAACAGACGATTGTACTAAGTACGTTTTCTTCTTTAACTTTCCCTTGGTATTTTTTCATTTTAAAGTGAGGAAAGGAAGACATTTTTCAAAACTTGTTCTCTGGACTCTTGAGTATGTGATGGCTTTTCACTTAAAAAAGATAACCATCAGTATGAGAGTTAGCTGAAATCTAGATATACTAATTTTCAATCACTTTACCCTGTTCAAAAAACAGTTACAATGGAAATTCAGTGAGGATGTTTAGATACAGGCTCATGAACTAGAACAACATAGAAGGGTATATACAAAGTGATGATCAAAAGGTTTACCTTAGGATTTCCTTTCAGTTTCCTTTTGGGAGCTTACTTTTGGTTTGGTGAAAGAAGGACCTTGAAGCTTGTTTATTATGAATATTTATATTCTCAGACATATTTGTCCTCCAAATTGTTCTTTTTAGGGGTTATCTTTAATCTCTTTTGATCAAGATGTAGAAGTACCCTTGGGGAATAATTGAAATAGGGGTGACAAAGAAGACACACACATGGCCAACAAGCACATGAGAAAATGCTCCGCATCACTTGCCATCAGGGAAATACACATCAAAACCTCAATGAGATACCATCTCACACCAGTGAGAAAGGGGAAAATTAACAAGACAGGAAACAAATATTGGAGAGGATGTGGAGAAAGGGGAACCCTCCTACACTGTTGGTGGG